>NC_089221.1:164893999-165204999 GCF_963924675.1 Phocoena phocoena
GCCTTCAGATGACTGCAGTCCCCACCACATCCTGACGACAACCTCATGAGAAACCCTGAGCTCAGATTCCTGGTCTTCAGAGACTGTGAGATGATAAACGTTTGTTGTTTTTAAGCCACTGTGTTTGGAGGTAATTCATCCCAGTAGCAATAGATAATGATGGGTGAATTTGGTGGACAGACACATACACTCAGTCCAGTTCAGAGCATCTACCCAGAAGCAGAACCTGAATGGGGACATAGACGCCTGTTTTTGGTGGAGAGAACTCTCAGGAGAGAGAGAGAGTGAGAGAAGCAGGATGTGACAGAGGAAGGGGCTCAGGCAGGATGTGGGTCCAGCTGCAGCCTGATCCCATGGGGTGGGGGGAGCTCCGGAGTGTGAATTGCCCCATATAGTTGTTTCAGCTTGAGGCAAAGGGGCTGGCCCTTAGCAACCCTACCAGACAGCCATTGGCTGTGGGCTGCACCTGGGAGGAGTAGAAGCCCCCCTGGCATCTCCAGAGAAGGGAGCTTTCACCAGCACAAGACATTCTCCAGAGGAGGGGCAGGTGAGAGCCATTAGCCAGCCAACACTGAAGGAAGAAGTAGATGGGTGTGCTGGCCCAGAAAATGGAATCTAGTTTGGGTGGGGGCACTAGCAGTGCCTCCAGAAGTGGCCATCGGCCATATATAGCGGGCTTAGCCCCATCATTCACCTTATTTTTGTTTAGCAAACACTTACCTATCATCTTCAGTGTTCCAGGCACCGTTCTGAGATCTGTGCACATTTAAATCTTCACAACAACCTATAAATCAGGCACTGTTGTTACCACCACTCAGGAACACAGTCTCAGGGATCCTCCGCTCACCGCCCGGGGCCCACTGAGCGCTCCCTCCCTCCCTCGCCCCACCGCCAGTCACCCTCATCCATCTTGCGGCCCAGCGCCCCCAGCTCTCACCGCCTCCGCCTGGCAAATCTGCGGCCTTGGGGCAGCAGCTGCTTAGAAGGCAGGTGGAAATCATTTCCTACAGGGCCCACCGGTGCTAAGGGCATCTGAGGGGGAGCCCCACCCCCAGCTTCTAGCAGTCCTGGGCCCGCAGTCCCTGCCAAGTCCTGTCACATTTATTCTCTGTTCCCCCCCTTACTCTCCTCATCCCAGGGGCTTTGGGGGAGGATGTGGCAGAAAAGAATCCCCCCCAACCCATGCCAAGGAAGGACCAGAGCTTTCTGGGAGTACTGGGTTTGGGCACCCATCCGAGGCCCACCTGTCCCCCCAGCCCAGAGGTGCTCACGGGGGGGTGTGGGGGGGGCGATTCTGTCCCCCAAGGGCAATATGGCCATGTCTGGAGCCATATTTAGTTGTCCCAACTCAAGGAGGGGGGTGTTTCTACCCACGGGTAGTGGGTGGAGGCCAGGGATACTGCTAAACACCCTACAGGGCACGGGAGGGTCCCCGCAGAGAACGATCGGGCCCCGAATGTCAGCAGTGCCAAGGATGAGACTCTACTCCCAGGCTCGGGGTGCAGCCGGCTGGTGGGCCAACAAGACACCAGGGACATTTTGAAGGTCCCCCTGGTGCCTCTAACCTGCAGCGTGGGAAACCACGTGGAGAGAGTCGGTTTTCAGGCCCCCCTCCCCCTTTCCTCTATGGGGCTCCCATGTCTGTGAGCAAAGGGCCAGGAAGAATCTGTGGGTGGAAACAGCCTCACAGATCCCAGCCGGCGTCTCCTTCCACCTCCCTGGTCCCAGCACCTCCCCGGGCGCAGAGGACTCCGCAGTGGCCCGGCCTCCTGACCTTCCTGCGCGGGACGGAGATGAGGTAGACAGGCCCCAAGTGAGAAGTCCAAGTACCCAAATTAAAGGAAGGGAAGAGAAGCCTGGGAAGAGGGAAGAAGCAAGCCCTGAGGAGAAAGGGATGGATGTGGGGAAGGAGAGACAGCAATGGAGTGAGCCGTGTGGGTAGGTCCAGGGAGGCCGAGGCTCAGGGTGCGTGTACGTCCTGGGCAAGCAAGTCACCTGGTCTTCCAAACACACACTTCACACTCATCTAGTCATATGCTCACACCCTCGTGCCCCCCTCAAGTTCCCACACAACCCCACATTCTCACACATCCACACACTCACACATTCCACACTCAGTGACACAGCCTCCACACCTCAAATTCTCATACAGTCGCACATGGTCAGTTGTGCACTCACACACATCCACACTCACACAGATTCACGGCACACACTCACACAAATTCTCACACACCCACACACGTAGCTTCACACACACACACACTTGCATACACACCGTCACACAAATCCTCACACACACAATCACACACACACACGTTCTCATACGCTCCGCACCCTCAAATTCTCGGCTACACAATCTCACATTTATGCACTCATAATTCACACCTACACGTCCACACACACATTCACACACACACTCTCACATCCTCAAATTCTCACAGTCACACATTCTTATAGATCTACAGCCATACACTGTCACACACACATCCGCGTCTCTATACACTCACACAGCCTCACACACTCTTGCACACTCACCATCACACTTATCTCAACTTCACATACACACACAGGTGTATGGTTTGTGTCTGTCTCTCCGGGATGTCAGTCAGCCCAGTGCAGGCAGGGATTTATCTTGTTCACCCCGGTGCCCAGAACCGGGTCAGACGCCCAGGAGGTGTGTACAAAAACTCCTACACCCTCGAGTTCTCACACTTTCTCACATTCATGCAATCACACACGGTTGCATCAGTCCCACACTCACACATCCTCACATGTGCACACGAACACACGCAGGCTCTGCAAACACTTGTGGTTTCCCCTGCCTGGGCCCCCACTCCCCTCCGCCAAAGCCACCCTAAGACTGTGTAAATGTCACGGGCTGCGCTGCTCTGGCCCAGGCAGGCCGGGGAGGGGCAGGGCGGGAGGGGAACAGGGCTCAGCTCAGCTCCCCACAAGCCTGACGACGCTCAGATCCCTCTGCTTTAGGACTGGGCAGATTTAGAGAGAGAGCCACCCTTCTGTAACCAGAACCGGCAAAACCCAGCACCCCACGGGCCTCAGGTGTGGGGCGATGAGGAGGACTGAGTTCCTTCGTCATTGTTCCTTCACGGATTCATTTTGCATATTTGATTGAGCACCTCCTCTGTCTGACCCCGTTCTGTTCTCTGGGGGCACCGGGGTGAACGAGATAAAAATCCCTGCCAGAATGGGGCTGACGTCCTGGAGAGATAGACACTAAACAAACACGTGGGTGTATCTGAGGTCGCGATAAGGGATATTAAAAAAAATACTAATAAAGCCAGAATGAAGCATGATGGAGGGAAGGTAGGGTCCGTAGGCTGAGATTTGAGTGAGGAGAGACACAGAGAAGAGCTGCCGGCAGGGGGAACAGCACAGGCAAAGGCCAAGAGGTGGGTGTCCACCTGGCTGCAGGGAAACCTCTGTGTCCAGAGCTGGGGAATGAGAGGGATAGATGAAGGCGAGGAGGCCAAGGGAAGGCAGAAGCCGCCTGCCCCCAGGGTCCTGGGGGGTGGGGGTCACCGTCAGGGGTCAGCATTTAGTTCTAAGTGAGCCGGGTCCATGGAGGGTTTTAGGGACAGGGGCTTCCTGTGGCTGCTATAACAAATGACCACAAACCAGGTGGCTTAAAACAACTGAAATGGGGCTTCCCTGCTGGCGCAGTGGTTGGGAGTCTGCCTGCCGATGCAGGGGACGCGGGTTCGTGCCCCGGTCCGGGAAGATCCCACATGCCGCGGAGCGGCTGGACCCGTGAGCCATGGCCGCTGGGCCTGCGCGTCCGGAACCTGTGCTTTGCGGCGGGAGAGACCACAACAGTGAGAGACCCGCGTACCGCAAAAAAAAAAACAAAAAACAACTGAAATGTATCCTCTGACAGTTCTGAAGGCCTGAAGTCCAAGACGAAGGTGTGGGCAGGGCCGTGCTCCCTCGGAAGTCCCTGGGGGAGGATGCTTCCTGGTCTCTTCTAGCTTCTGGTGGCTGCAGATGCCCCTTGGCTTGTGGCTGCATCCCTCCAATCTCTGTCCTCACATGGCTTCCTCCTCTCTGTGTCTCTCTGTGTCAGAATATCCTTCTCTTTTCTCTAGTCTAAAGACACCAGTCAGAGATTTCCCTGGTGGTCCAGTGGTTAAGACTCTGCGCTTCCAGAGCAGGGGGTGCAGGTTTGATCCCTGGTCGGGGAACTAAGATCCCACGTGCCTCACGACACGGCCAAAAACCAATTTTTTAAAAAGTCCTTCTTTAAAAAAGAAAAAGAAATAAATAAAAATAACGACACCAAGTCATTGGATTTAGGGCCCATTGCTTAAGAATCTCATCTCCAGAGCCTTAACTGATTTTATCTGCAAAGACCCAGGTCACATTCTGAGGTTCCCACTGGACAGGAATTTGGGGAGGGAGAGAAACTCTATTCAATCTAATACACTGCGGTTGAAATAGTGGGGTCCCTCGGCCCCTCAGACTGAGTGCACTCCTGGGGGTCTCCCTCTCTGATGGCCTCCTTGCTTTCTGCACCCAATCTGGCCTCCCCACCTGGGGGCCCTGTTCCCTGAGGCTCCAACCCAGACCACATCCAGCCTGGCGGGATCCAGCCCCTCGGTCCTTCTTTCTTTCAGCCCTGGATGCCTTCTGAGGAAGCTACACTCCATCCCACAACCCCGTGGGCATTTCAACCCCACTCTCCACCCCGGAGACTTTGCTGGAAAACAACTAATTATGTCCCTCCCCTGAAGCCAGTCTGGTGGAGCTAGGGTGGTATTGGGTGAATGTGCCCTGCGTCCACAGCCAGCAGCCCACACTCCAACACACAGAGATTTCTCTATATTTTTAATTCCACAGCAATACTTTGATTAGAGAGCCAATGTGTTGTGTACAACCTCAGGGACCTCATTATTTTTCTAACTCAAATAAATACGGTGTTCGGAAAGCAGGGAGGGGCGGAAGGGGGTGGAGGAAAGGAAAGACGCAGGAAACCTCATCTATAAAAAGAACGCAGGCCTTAATGAGCTTTTAAAACTTGCCAACCCCCCTCCCTCCTCACTGATCTATAAACAGAAGATATGGCTTCTGGCTTCAGCTGCAGGATTTGGGGGTGCAGTGTGGGCACAGCTGGGGAGGGGGGCTCATCTAGGTGTCTAAGATTTTGGAGGGTTCCCAGCTGCTGGGAGGATGGGAGTGGTCTGGTCTAAGCTCAGAGGGAATCGCCACCATTTGGGCTCCAAGTTTGACTGGTGTGACGATCTGAGAAGTATCTAGAGTTCTCCGACCCCCTGGGCCCTCCTGCGCTGGGCC
Source organism: Phocoena phocoena (assembly GCF_963924675.1). NCBI lineage: Eukaryota > Metazoa > Chordata > Mammalia > Artiodactyla > Phocoenidae > Phocoena > Phocoena phocoena. The sequence continues at coordinate 164,899,307 of NC_089221.1, forward strand.
CACACTGGCATGAGAAGGAACGAGGGAGAGGTAGCATTGCATCATCCGTGTGTGTCTGGAAATTCATCCCCAAAGCCTCCTCTGGGAGAGGCTGGGGTGAGCAGATGGGGAAACTGAGGCAGGACAGAGCAAAGAAGGCTGGACCATAGTGTGTGTTGGGGAGAGACCATAGGCACTCTCCCCAACGCACTCTCATGGTGGGACAAAAAAGCCTTGGGCCTGCCCAGTGGCTGATGGGAAGGGGAGCTACCACCAGCCTAAGGAACCCCTTCAGTGGCTGTGATGTTGGGGTGGATGGAGTAAGGCGATGACCATGGAGCTCCCAATAGGGCAGGGTGACCTTCAAGCCACTGCTATGTTCGTCCATTCAAACAGGAGCCAAGACGCTTCCCAGAGCAGGCAGCAAAGCCAGTTTCAGGTGAAGGTGAGTCCTTTGAGCAGAAATGTGCTTGGACCTGACGAATTTCTGTGTGATGAAAATTCCAGGGAGCAGGACAGACCCAGGGCCTCTGGGCAAGGGCTTTAAGAAGGACCCAGGGTGGGGAGAGGGAGGAAGGGGTAAAAGAAAAGATTCAGGTCATGCAAAGACATGTGTGGCGTTCAAGTGGCTGATGGGGGAAGGGTGGGATGCAGGAAGATGCAGGGGAGTGGGGGAGGGCTACAAAAAGGATAGAGAGGGATGCTCAGTCTAAAATGCAGCCCCTATCCCTCATTTTCTCTCTACCCATTTTAGTTTTCCTCATGACATTTCTTTTGTCACTCTCTGACATGATGCTTGTTTGTCAGCTGCCTCCTCCACCAGGCCGGCCTCCTGCCTTGCTGCACCTGAGGGCAAGGGGTTTTGCCTATCTTGAAAGGTGGGTGGGCAGGTGTCAGTTGGGGCAGCTGTCCTGGGGTGTAAGCAATGGTGTGCTGGTAAACCAGCTGGGATCTGTAATGTTTGCCAATTTACATGGTGTAAATTCTCCCACCTTGGTCAGTTTCAAGCTGTGAAAGTGATGTCACTGAGAGGGAGAAGGGGGAGCTCTTGACTGAATGTTATTTCCCCCCCAGATTCACATGTTGACATCTTAACCCCCAAGGTGATAATATTAGGAGGTGGGGGCCTTTGGAAGGTGATTAGCTCATGAGGGCAGGGTCCCCATGAATGGAATTAGTGCCCTTATAAAAGAGACCCCAGAGAGCTACCTGGCCCTTTCCACTGTGTGAGGACACAGTGAGAAGACACCATTTATGAAGCAGAAGAGAGTCTCACTGGACACCGAATCTGCCTGCGTCTTGATCTTGGACTTCCAGCCTCCAGAACTGTGGGAAATCAATGTTTATTGTTTATAAGCCACCCAGTCTATGGCATTTTGTTATAGCAGCCCCAATGGACTGAGACAGCGGGCATGAGGGGGTCTCCAGATGGGTGTAAGCTACAGTGTGCTCATAAACCAGCTGGGGCAAGGGCATCTGTTTATAGTGTTTGCCAATTTCCATGGTGTAAATTCTCCCATCTTGGCAGATTTCAGGCTGTGAATGTGATATCTGATATCTGAGCCCTGAGCTAGGAAGAGATATGCATAATTGGCTCTTGGGAGCCAGTTTGATCCAACTCAATTACACCAATTGGTGTCATCTCCTGGCCTGGAATTGGTCCTTTTGCAATTTGGGCTCAGGAAGAAGGGAGGAGAAGGAGGAAGGTGAAGCAGGCCTTCCTGCCTTCCATTCCAGGGCCATTTCACTCACTGTTCCCCGGCCTGGCATGATCTTTCTCCAAATAATAACCAAGTCTTCCCTACCCACTCTGAGAAGACCCCATCCCACCCTCCTGCCGGCCCTGCCCCCTAAACAGCCCAGCATCCTCTGAGCTCCCTGCAGTGACTACCCATGCAGGTATCATTACTGCCAAATCTGTATTTTATGAGTAGGAACATGAGGCGCTGTAAGATAAAGCGCGGGGCTAGAGGCACAGAGCCAGAGAGTGACAGGCTGGCTGCTGAATCAATTTGTGTAACAATGGGCTTTATTACCGCCCACCTCCGTCTCCTCCTCAGTACATTGTAGGCACTTTTTGCTGCTTTGTCTGCTAGACAGCAGTGCGAGCACCAGCTCTGCTGTCTGAGCATGGCCAAGTTACTTCTTCTCTCTGAGCCTCAGTTTTCCCTTCTGCAAAATGGGTATAGAATAGTACCTACCCCCAACGTGGTGTCATGCCCCTTCACGGAGGGAATACGTGGCTCACGTACCTCTAGAGCAGGGTTTCTGGACTTTAGCAATACTGACACTTAAGGCTGGGCCATTGTTACAGGGTCCTGTCGGGTGCATTGTAGGTTGCTTAGCAACAACCCCAGCCTCCACCCACTATATGCTGGTAGCATCCATGCCCCAAGTGAGACAACCAAAAATGTCTCCAGATATTGCCAAATGTCTCCTGGGGATGGGGGCGGGCAGAATCCCCTCTGGTTGAGAAACACCATTCTAGATCGGCAATTCTTCACCCTGTCTGCACGTTAGAATCACCTGGGAGTTGAAAACTCCCCAAAGCCAGCCTCACCCAATTGCCTTAGGTTCTCTGGGGGTGGGGTCAGGGGTCAGCATTGTTAAAGCTCCTTAGGTGATCCCAGTGGGCTGCTAAGTGGAGGATGCCAGAAGCCTCAGTGAAGGCGTGGGCCACATCCAGGGAAATCAGCAGGGGGTGGTGATGCACCCGGGGCTGCCAGGAGCTGGGAGCTGTTACTACCCTGTCTCAATCAGCTTGGGCTGCCAAAACAAAGAGCAGGTTGCTTAAACAACAGACATTTATTTTCTCAGTTCTGGAGAGTGAAAGCGGTCAGGAGACCGACCAAGGTGCCAGCAGAGTTGGTTTCCGCTGAGACCTCTCTTCCTGGTTTCCACGCCGCTGGGCTTGTGAGATCTCCGTTCCCTGACCAGGGATTGAACCCAGGCCGTGGCAGTGAAAGTGCTGAATCCTGAGCACTAGACAACCGGGGAACTCCCTTATTTAACCTTAATTACCTCCTTAAAGGCCCTGTCTCCACATACGGTCATATTAGGGGGTAGGGCTTCAACATATGAATTTGAGGGGGGACACAATTCAGTCCATAAGAAGGCAAATGGAAGAGCATCCAGTATGGAGACAAACTGTGAGCTTCCAGGGATGTATGGTGCTGGGCACGCAACTGCTTTGTGAATGTAAGCTGTTGATAAAGGGCAGGGAGGGCTGAGTGGACCTGCTGGGCCCTGCAGTGGCTGATACATCCATGGATGGGGCGTGGGGGGATGGCTGTGAGAGGCCCCTCCAAAATGTGATTCACGCAGGACAGTGTCCCCAGAGCGGATGACCCCCTCTACACACACACACATGGGTTCCCAGACCCCTCTGCCCATCAAGGCTGGCCAGAGGCAGCTGCAGAAGGGACAAAGGGTGGAGTCAAAGCCAAGGCCTCCAGCTCAGTAGACAGATGAATGCTTTCTGCTTCCATATTTGGGCAGGAAGGGGATTTCCCATCCCTGAAAAATTCCTGAGAAGCTGGGAAGATGTGAAAGTCAAGTAGACCTGATGGGAGGCAGGAATGATACACACACTGCTCAAGTCAACAGAGGGAGGGGGGACACCCAGGAACCCAACCCACGACCTCTGACTATTAAACTTGAAGCTGGTAACCAAGCCCCACCCCCAGGGGGACAGGATGGTACAGTAAGTGCATCTTCGCGTGTATGTGTGTTAAAATACATATAACATAACATTTACCGTTTTTTAATTGTAACCGTTTTTAAGCTTAACAGTTCAGCGGTATTAAGTACCTTCACTTTGTTGTACAACCAACACCACCAACCATCCCCAGAACTCTTTTTATCTTGTAAATCCGAAACTGTTCCATTAAATAATAACTCCCCCTGCCCCCTCCCCCAGTCCTTGGCAACCACCCTTCTACTTTCTGTCTTTACGATTTTGACTAATCTAGAAACCTCACATAAGTGGAATCATACAGTATTTGTCTTCGTGTGGCTGGATTACTTCACCGAGCACACTGTCCTCAAGTTTCATCCGTGTTGTAGCATATTGCAAAATTTCCTTCCTTTTTAAAGCTGAATAATATTCCATTGTATGAATATACCACATTTTGGTAATCCATGCATCGATGGATGGACACTTGGTTTACTTCCATGTTTTAGCTACTGGGAATAATGCTGCTGTGAACATGGGTGCACAGATATCTCTTTGAGACCCTGCCTTCAATTCTTTTGTGTGTACACCCAAGAAGTAGGGTTGCTAGGTCAATGGTAGGTGTGTCTTTAGATCCAGCGAGACCTACTATGTACCCAGCAGTGTCCTAAGACTGGGGATGCAGCAATGAACAAAACAGAGGCCCCTGTCCTCCCTGAGCCAATGTTCCAACAGAGAGGGAGACAATGAATTAGTTAAATAATATAGAAGTTGATACGTTCTAGGAGGAAGGTAAAGCAGAGAAGACGAATGCGAGTTCTGGGAATGGGTTACAATTTTAATTGGGTGGCCAGGGAAGATCTCATGGAGAAGTTGACTTTTGAGCAAAGAGGTGAGGGAGGTGAAAGAGTTATATTTTTTATGTAGTCCTGCATAAAAAATTACCCCAAAACCTAGTGGCTCTAAACAACAACATGGATGATCTTGTGATGATTTGGGGGTCTGGAATCTGGGTGCCACTTAGCTGGTCCTGTAACTCATGAGGCTGCTCTCAGGGCATCCACTGGGGCTACATGGTCATCTCAAGGCTCAACTTGGGAGAATCACACACAAGGCTGAAGACAGAATTCAGTTCCCCACCGGCTGTTGGCTGAAGGCTACTCTCCGTTCTTTGCCACTTTCCATAGGATGGCTTACCGCAAGGCCACTGGCTTCATCAGGACGAGAGACAAGAGTGCTGGCAAGAGGGAGAGTCCAGCAGGACAGAAGTCAAAGTCTTATAACCTAATCTTGGAAGTGACACCCCATCACCTTTGCCATGTCCTACTGGTTAGAAGTGAGCGGTTCAGCCCCCACGCAAGATGAGAAAATTACACAGGTGCCTGAAGACCAAGAAGCAGGGACCATTGGAGACCATCTTACGTGCTGCCTACCACAGGAACCGTGCAGATACCTGGGGGAAGAGCATTTGAGGCAGAAGGAACAACATGTGCAAAGGCCCTGAGACAGGAACGAGCTTGGACTGTGGTTGGGAAAAAAAGGACAATATGCCTGGAGCAGGGATTAAGTAAGGGGAAAGGGTAGAGCACGAGGGCAGAGAGACCAGCAGCCATCCTGAGGGCCATGGGAAGAAATCTGAAATTTTTTCTAAGAGCAATGTGCGCCCACCGGCCAATTCCTAGGCAAGGCATGCGTCATCTAATTTATGGTTTGAGAAGATTCCTATGATGCTAGCGGAAGTAATATGGTACTCGGGTTTTGCTTTAAAATACTCCCTTAATTAGCAGATTCAAACTTGTATATAGAGAATGGATAAACAACAAGGTCCTACCGTATAGCACAGGGAACTATAGGCAATATCCTGTGATAAACCATAATGGAAAAGAATATGAAAAAGAATGTGTATATATATGTATAACTGAATCACTTTGCTGTACAGCAGAAATTAACACAACATTGTAAATCAACTATACTTCAATAAAAAAAGATTATAAAATACTCCCTGAAAAAACACGTTGGGAGGTAAGAGATGAAACAAGATGGGCAAAACGTGGGTTATCGTAAAAGTCGGGTGACAGGACCCTATGGGCTCTTCATACTCTTCTGTCTGCTTTAACACATGCACGAAATTTTTCTATAATAAAAAGGGGAATATTAACGACAAACCATGTATCAGATTTCTGAAGTGTGAACAAACAGCGGGGGAGCCAGGGCGGAAGCAGGTGTTCGAGGCAGAGGTGACTACAACGGTCCAGGCTACAAGATATCAGCATGTTGGCCAAAATTAGAGGCTGCTGATACTGAGTGTTGACGAGACGTGGAGGAACTGGAACTCTCATCCACTGCAGGTGTGCAAAAAGAGTCTGCCAGGTTGGTTTGTTTGTTATGAAGTTACACACTCACCATACGGCCCAGCAATTCAATGCATAGGTATTTACCCAAGAGAAATGAAAACATATGTCGGTGCAAAGCTTTGCTGACAAATGTTCCTAGCAGCTTTATTTGTTATTGCCGGAAAACTGGAAAAAACCCAAATGTCTAGGATGAGAGAATGGATAAACAAATTGAGGTCCGTTCATACCATGGGATACTCTGCCACAAGAAAAAGAAACAAACTGCTAATAAGGGAACTGGATAGAGATCTCAGAATGCTAGCTGCCGAGGAGAAGCAGCCAGACAAAAGAGGTCACCCTGTGTGAACCTCTATTTGTATGAAATTCTCCAAAAAAGCTAAAGTAACCCATGTCGACAGAAATCAGAATAGTGATTAGGGTTGGGGATGAGGCAGATGGGAAACTTCTGGGACCTTCTAGATGGGAATGTTCCATAGTCTGATGGTGTGGCCGCCCAGGGCCCAGAGGCACCTGCAATGCACGCAGGCATATCTCACTTTAAAGGATGTAAATGATCTCTCAATAAGAGGGCCAGGGAAAATGATTCCAAACCCAGCGTGATAACAATGGGGTGAGAAGCAAATGGGATTTCGTACTCAGTTCCGAGGCAAAGCCTGCAAACCTTGCAGGTGGGCAGGTTGTGGAGGTGAGAGGGAGCCCCGTGGCCTCCCCACTTTAGGGGAGGGGGAAGCCCAGACCTCCGCCCCTGGGCGGGACTCGCTGGCGGGTCTAAAACCTTCCCTGCAGCGGCCCAGGCGGTCGATAGCAGACACCCCGGCTCCGTCCCCGTCCCGCCTGCCGGGCAGCCCAGCCCCTTCTCGCCAGCCCAGTCCCCGGGAGGGGACCCGGGCCGGGTGGAGCCTGCTCTGCAGACCCACATTTGACTCTGGTCCCCCTCCCCACGTGTCCCTCCTTCTCTGTCCCCAGAAGTCCCAGACTCTGAGACTTGATCTCATCCGGGGACTGGAGCGAGGCACCCAGGCAGCCGCCCCTGGGGGCTGCACCGTGATGGGCCTGCCTGAGCCTACTGCCAGCCCCTCTACCCCACACAAGAGGCACGGGGAGCCCAGGTGGCTCCGTGAGAGATGGGAGCTGAGGTATTAATGTTGGAGCAGACCATAAATCTTAACTTAGAGCCATATCTTTGATGTCATTCAGGCTCGCGTTCGTTAGTTCATTCATTCATTCAACAAGTATTTGGGATTTCGTACTCAGTTCCGAGGCAAAGCCTGCAAACCTTGCAGGTGGGCAGGTTGTGGAGGTGAGAGGGAGCCCCGTGGCCTCCCCACTTTAGGGGAGGGGGAAGCCCAGACCTCCGCCCCTGGGAGTGTCTAGGACGCCTAAAAAACAAAACAACCCCCCACCCCTCCTGGAGCCGACATCTTAGACCAGCAGCGACAAACATATGATGAAGCCACAAATGAGGGCACATAGGTAATTTTCAATTTCCAGTAGCCGCATTTTAAAAAGTCGGAAAGAAATAGATGCAATTAGTTGTAATCATATATTCTATTTAACCCAGTATCGCCAAAATATTATCCTTTCAACACATAATCAATATTTTAAAATGTATTTATGAGATATTTTACGTTCTTTTCTCAGTACTAAGTCTTTGAAATCCTGTACATTTTTATTAGAGCATACCTCAATTTCGACTGGTCTTTTTTCCAGCGGGCATGCGGGATCCTAGTTCCCCCACCAGGGATTGAACCCGGCCCCAGCAGTGAAAGTGTGGAGTCCTAACCACTGGACCGCCAGGGAATTCCCATGGACTGGCCATTTTTTTAAATTGAAGTATGGTTGAAGTACAATAAGTTACAGGTGTACAATATAGTGATTCTCAATTTTTAAAGGTTATGCTCCATGTATAGTTATTATAAAATATTGGCTATGCTCTCTGTGTTGTACAATATATTCTTTTTTTTTTTTGCGGTACGCTGGCCTCTTACTGTTGCGGCCTCTCCCGTTGCGGGGCGCAGGCTCCGGACGCACAGGCTCAGTGGCCATGGATCACGGGCCCAGCGCTCCACGGCACGTGGGATCTTCCCAGACCGGGGCACGAACCCGTGTCCCCTGCATCGGCAGGCAGACTCTCAACCACTGCACCACCAGGGAAGCCCCCTATTTCCTTTTTAAAAAAATTGTTTTGGGGGGTTGCACTGTGCGGCCTGTGGGATATTAGTTCCCCAGCCAGGGATTGAAGCTGGGCCTTCGGCATTGAGAGCGCAGAGTCCTAACCACTGGACTGCCAGGGAATTCCCAAGACCCAATTTCTAAATAAGGCTGCATTCACATGGCCCAGAGGACAGGACTTGGGCATGTCTTTTTGGGAGCACAATCCAACCCATGACGTAGGCCATGTCCCATGGATCAGCTGTGGGCCCCCAACACATGGCACAACCTCTCTGAGCCCCTCTCAGTGGCACAGAATAGGTGCTCAATAAACCAAAGCTACTGTTTCCATCATCCCCAGGGCCTCTCCTAGCAGCTGGTCCGCTTGCAAGCGGCCTCAGGGACCCAGGTTGGAGCATCAGGCGCAGTACCTGGCATCATCTGGGGGAGACGGCAGTGTCCTGGTTGATGGCACAGGCTCTGGCCTCAGAAGGACGAGGGTTCAAACTCTAGTCCCACCACCTAAAAAATTCAGTGGCCTTGAACAGGTGACTTCGAACCTCTGAGCTTCAATTTCCTCATTTGTAATGGGAAGGGGTGTGTCGATTCTCAGCAGATATTTACTGAGAACCTACGGTGTGCCAGGTACTGAGTGCGAGGGCTGGGTTTACAGTGGTGAATAAAAGAGGTGAGGTCTGTGCCCGGAAGGGAGATGAGTGATAAAAACAAGAAACATGCTATACAGAAAATTTACACGGGTTGATGGATTGGCGTAGAGAGGGCTTCTCGGAGGACGTAACATTAATTGACGTCTGAATAAGGGCATTCCGGGCAAAGGAAAAGGCAAAGTGGTCCTGGGTCCCGGGGTTTGATGATAGAGTCATTAATTCATTCACTCATTCACTCAACAAATGTTATTCAGCACCATCCACCTGCCATGGATACAGCCCTGGATGAAGAACATTTGGTACAGGTCCTGGTCAGGCTGAAATGCTCAGTAACCATTGACAGTTATTGATGGTCAGTAAATTCAGGGATCTCTCCGCCCCATCCTTCCCCGGGGGGACTTTCCTGAGGGAGGAGCCTCTGCCCTATGGTCTTCTTTCCATAGTGAAAACGACTTTCTTGTTTTCATTCTGGTTGTGAGATGATACATACCAGGGGGAGAAAATCCAGGCAAGTAGAAAGAGGACAATACCTGTATCCTCACCTCCTGGAAGGAAGTATGGTTAACACTCTGAGGGTATCTTCCTGGACGTTTCTCTGTACAAGCAGGTATGCACTCGCACACATGGGTGTGCGCACATGCATGCATGCATGCCTACAAATGCCTACATATGCACACATGCTTGCTCTCATTCATATACACCACACACAGAAGTGCACAAAAGCATGCAAACACGTGTGTGTTCACACCCAGGGAGACCCATTTCACACTTGGGATGTTTGTCTTTTTCTTATTGAATCATAAGTGCTCTTTATATGTTAAGGTTCTTAACATGTGTGCAAACACACATGTGCAAACACATATGTATATATATATATATATATACACACACACAACTGAATCACTTTGCTCTACACCTGAAACGAACACAATATTGTAAATCAGCTATGCTTCAATAAGAAAATGAAATATAAAGAAGAAAAAATGTAGTGCTTTAAAAAAATAAAATGTGGTGCTTTGTTCATATGGAATTTTTTATTATTTTGATTTATTTAAATATCACATTAGATGGAATATAATCTATAAGAATATCAAATCTTTATGTTGTACATCTGAAACTAATATATCGTAAGTTAACTATACTTCAACTAAATGTATATATATATATATATATTGCATTAAAATATTTATCTTGATGACTGATTTTTTTGACATCCCCTCAAATTTTACACCCGAGGTTACTGCCTCACTTGTCTCACCTTCATCCCAGCCCCAGCACACACACACACAAGACACACGCACATCCACACGTATGCACATACATGCACACGTGCATACATGAACACACAGGTACACATGTGGTCACACGTATATACTGCAACCCAATAGTGGGGGTGAAATCCAACCAGTGCATTGGAGCCATCGCTTTCTTCTGTCGCTCCCATTCTTTCTCCAGTCACTATGTAGACCCCGCCTTTTACTGGGGGTCTGGTGACATCAACCAGAACCTTGAAGACAAAAACATTGTACTTATGAGAAAGACCTCCTTTCAAATGGAACAAAAGAGAATAGAAAATATCAGAACCCACTGCACAGAGAAAAGATAAATATCACTTCATAAAACTTTTGTTTCAGTTCTGAATCTGGGTAGACTACATTGCAATGTGAAAAATTAATTCCCTGATTCTTGATCAGATTGCTTGAGATCTGTGGCTATATATGACGTTTGAAACCTGTTTTCTTTTTCTTTTTCAATGAATATATCGCAGAGGTCACGTGGATATAGGTTTGATCATTTTCATTTTCTACTATGTATTTGGGCAACCTGCTAGGCACAGACGCTTCCATTGTTTCCCAGCTTTCCTTAAAGGTTTTCACAATGATGATAATAGTATCAAGCACCTGTTATGTGTTTGGCAAAGAGACTCTGAATTTCACACACATTACCTCATGGAGTCCTCATGATAAGCCCATTGCACAGGTGAGAAAATGGAGGCTCCGTGACATCAAATCATTTGCCTGAGGTCACACAGCTTACAGGTGGTGGAGCCAGGATTTGAACCACGGCTGTCTGACTCTGGAGCCCTTAACCACCCTGCATTACTCTTTATAGATCTTTGCGTATTCCTAGAAATGGACTTCCTGGGCCAGAGAGTTTACACACGTAAATGTTTAATACAAATATCTGTACTGCCCTCCAGTGTATTACTTTACACTTCCATGAGAGTGCATGGGTGTGTATACTCAAAATTTCACACGTGCTGGTAAGCTTGACAAGCAAAAGGGATTCTTTAGCTGATGAATGGTCAGATGGCACATCTTTACAGAGGTTTGTTGAATTTTTATCATTCCTTTGTAAGCCCTGTGCCAGTTTCACACTTGGGATGTTTGTCTTTTTCTTATTGAATCATAAGTGCTCTTTATATGTTAAGGTTCTTAATGCTTTGTCTGCCATATATGTGGTCAACAATTGAACCTCCCTTGACCTGAGACCACTTTGAAAGGCCAGACAATTCTGTTTTTATTGCACTTCTGGCCTTGATGAATGTTTCTGTTCTGACAAAACCACACAACAGGCTGCACTTTATTGGTGGTGTCTCCAGAAGCAAAAGTGGGGACTGTGAGGTCCTATAAACCTCAGTCTTATTCAGACCAACATTTGAAAAACCCCTTAGCTTTCCACGGCAAGAAAGTCAGGACCCCCGGCTTTTTGTCCCAGTTCTGCAGCCCAATGCAATGCCTCAGCTTCTGCTCCTTCCAGGTTCAGAGGGATTGGTAAATCCAGCCACACCCACCTCCCCCCCAAACCATGCCCACGGCATACAAAATCTCCCCATTCGGCCATGCCCATCTCCTTTAATGGAGTGGAAGTAGCAGATACAGAGAAATGGTTGCCCCTCAAATATAGTCAAGGAAACTGTACAAGGGGGAGGCAAGCAGGAAGGGTCCCTTGACCTTGATGGCTGGCAACCACTTGGTGTCCCCAGCAACCACCTGGTTAAGGAAAGAAGGAGGCCCCTGGCTACTTAAACCTACCTTTCTAACCTACTCTTTAATATATTCCTATCAGGGCCCATGGTTTCTCTGTGTCTCAGTTTTATCACCTGTAGAATGGAGATAATTTTAAGGATTCCGTGAGTTGGCATCTGTAAAGGGCTTGGAACGGTGCCTGGCACATAGTAGGTCTTCAATAAACAATATCACTGTTGCGGTTCCACTGTATTATCATTGAAGATAAGTTGCAGGCTGGAAAAGCAGGGCCCCGGGGCACCTGGAACCAGCCCCGGGGCCAGGTGGGGCTCTGCACAGCATCTTTACCCACTGTCACCTGGAGGACTCTCTTGGGGAACAATGAGGTCCCAACTACACCCCTCCCCAGCCCCTAGTCCCCCTCATCCACGTCCCTGTCTTCAGAAGCCCAGAAGGGGCCCCCTGGGAAAGTGGCACCGTGGGGACTGCAGGCTGCCCAGCACAATTACCGTTCTCATCCTCATTAAACCACATTTTCATTCTAATTAGAGTTTCACCGCCTCCCAGAGAGAAGGGCCGATTACTTTTCACATCATTACCAGCCTTTCCTTCCCTCCTTTCCCACCCCGCTCAGGTGCCTCTTCCACACCAGCTTGTCTCTCTCTCTCTCTCTCTCTCATCTCTTCTCGGATTAGACAGAAGCACAGAACATTTATTAGTCGCCTACGGGATGCCGAGCTTGGTGTTAGGAACCTTCACCCACAGCATCATTGCCTTAGTTTTGCCCTGCTCTCATTGCCCTTTTTTCTCCAACACTTATCCCTCTGAACATGCCCTGTGATTTACTTATTCTGTTTATTGTTTATCTCTGCTCCCCCAGAATGTCAGCACCCACTTGTATCCCCAAGGGACTCCACTCCTGGGCACACTGACCCTACAGCTTCCAACAGCCAGCCTCTGGCTGCTGGATCATTCCCAGGGTGGGCAGAAAGTTCTGGAGAGCAAACACAGTGCTGGAGCAGCCCTTGCCCAATGACTGGGGAAAGGAGAGGGATTAATACCCCAGCTCCCTTGCCCCTGGTGGGAAAACTCTGAGGGGTGTGTTCTACTTGGTGTCTCAGCATTTCCCCAGCAAGACTGAGTCACAGTTGTCCGCAGTGTAGATTCATTCATGAACACGCCTTCCCTCCCTTACTCCCCCTCTCCCCCCATCCTTGCTTCCTGGGGTCACCTCCCAGATCAACCACATCCTGGATCTCCCAACCTCCTTGGGGTCCGGGGAAACCAGATCTCTGAGAGAGTCACTTCAGTACTCAGCGCCCAGGGGATGGGTTAAGAAACTTTCTGCAGCTCTCTATGAAACAGAAACTCCATTTTAACTAGAACACAGCATCACTGGGCAGCTCTGACCCAGGTTTAAAATAAACTCTCTGGGGAGTTCCCTGGCGGTCCAGTGGATAGGACTCGGCATTTTCACTGAAATAAACTCTCTGGGCGCTCCCATTTGGAATGGAGGTAAACTGCCCAGCACTTTAGGGGAGCAGCTTGACAGTATGCATTAAAATGTGAAGTGCACAAATCATCATTTGCTTTCTGGGTGGCCAGGAGTCACTGGTCTCGAGTATGGAGGTGGAGCCAGCATGTTTTGGGCAGGCTGTTTGTGACCATGCAAACAAGAAATAATCTAGGTGCCCATCAGTAAAGGATGGAAAAATGAGCTACGGAACTGTGGAATACTACGAAACTGCAAAAAAAGGAGCTGGATGCCTGTATGAGTTTCCTGGGGCTGACAAAACAACGTACTGCAAAGTAGGTGGCTGAAAAAAATAAGAATTTCTTCTTCCATGGTTCTGGAGGCTAGACATCCAAAATCAAGGTGTGGGCAGGGTTGGCTCCTTCTGGAGGCTCTGAGGGGAGAAGCGGTCCATGTCTCCCAGCCTCTGGTGGCTCCCAGCAATCCTTGGCTTGTGGCTGCATCACTCCAGTCTCTGCCTCGGTCTGCCATGGCCTTTCTGTGTTTGTGTCTTTATGTGTTACCTCCTTTTCTAATTGGATACCAGTCCTATCGGACTTAAGGTCCACCCTGACCCAGTATGACCTCATTTTAACTTAACTCATGTCATCTACAAAGACCCCATTTCCAAATAAGGTCATATTCACAGGTACTGGGGGTTGGGACTTATGTATATCTTTTGAAGAGACACATAATAGTGCCTGAGGGATCAGCCCTAAGTGTGGTCTGATTCCCTTTATGTGATCACAGTCAACCTTTGTTGGGAGATTAACATTCTCCTCCTGACACCCACGCCTCCAAGCTTTAGCCCAATCACAGCTATTTCTTTTCCCCCTTGATTTAGCCAGTATTCATCACGCACTTAGAACGCATTCAGCACTGTCTTAAACATTTTAAGGGCATCATTTTATATAATTTTTGCAGCAACCCCATGAAGCCTCTATGGTGTTAGCCCCCATTTTACAGATAGGGAAACTGATCCCCAGGTACATTGAATCCCTATTTCACTCAGCTGGTAAGTGACAGAGCTGGCCCAAGCGGCCTTTTGTCACCACTGTGGCTACTGGTTACTGATTTCCCTGGTGACAGTGTGTACCTTCCATGAAATACATGCGGTCGTTTGTTTTTTCCAACAACCCTGCGAGGCAGAAATTACTCTCACGTCATAGGTGAGAAAATGAGGCAAGGAGAGAGAAAGTGACTTGCTTAAGGTCACACGGCAGGAGTCAGAATGGGGATGTGAGCCGAACATGTGAACTTTAGGGGGACCACAGGCTCCATCACCTGGTAAATGGAGTGAGGGTCCCCTCCAGCCCAAATGTGGTTACAGAAAGTCACAGGGCCTGGGTCTTGGCCTCCCGACTTTGGGCTGGGGAGCAGCCCTGACTGACAGAGGCCAACCAGTGGTGCCATCTGTGGGTCCTGCTCTTGGAGCATCTTGGGACTGGTAGCCCTTTCCCATCCCAGGCTCTGAGCACCACACACCAGGGACCCATGTCAGCCTCTAGGTCTCTCAGAGCTTGGGGATCCACAGGCACCACCCTCACCTCGCAGGGGGTAATTAATTAACGCTAATTAATATCTGTGTTCACAGAGCCAGCCAAGCCCCTGGGCCTGGAGCCTCCAAGGAAGGAAGGCGTGAGAAAGCTGGTACCCTGCCAAGCAACAGGGATTATTCAGACTGCCACGGCTGGCGAGCAGGGAAGGGCTCACGGTAACCAGCTGACCAGTGGGAAAACGGAGGCACAGGTGGGGACCAAGCAGCAATGGGCACCTTCAAAAGTGGTTTGCCACTTGAAAGAACAAGGAGACAAGCCTTGGAGATCCAGCAGCTCCTGGCTTCACATGAGCTCTGGGTCCCACCCCTGAGCTTCAGTTTCCTCATCTGTAAATGGGCCAATAATTTTTTTTTCTTCTACGTGCGAGGAGACTCGTCAAGCTTTTATGCATGTAAAATGCTTTGCACTCAAACTCCCTTTCCCTGGCTGCCTACGGGAGAGGACTTCTGCAGCCACTTGGCTTAGTTTCCCTCTTCCGCATACAATGAGCAGGCAGGGTACCCGCTTTGCTGCTCCTCCCTTTGGAAGGTTCCCAGGGCAGGGCCCGACTTCACAGAAGACTCTGAAAGATCATTTCTGATCGGCCTTGAATTAATGTCGCCGTCGTTGATGTGGTGACGAGACAGTTCCCTGGCCCCTGATTAAAAACAGAAGTTTCCCCCCCCCACGAGACGGAGCAGAAGGGAAAACAAAGACGCGCACACTCACCGCCAGATAAATACAGACTCAAACACAAGCACGGCAGATAAACACACACTGGCACACCAGATATACACACAGCCGGCTGCAGAATTCCGGTGGGCTGGAACAGCCTGGCTCAGACAGCCCAGAGACCCCCCAGGAACGACCACACGGAAGGTAAAGAAACCCACCTCCCACCGCACACCCCCAACCCGACCCCTACATGGATGCTGCCAAGCCGGGACCACATCCGGGCCCCTGGCCACTGCAGTGCCCCTGGCCAGGAGCCAGACATGAGAGAATGAATGCCCCCGGCAAGCATTCCTTAGTCCAAGGTGGAAGGGACTTGGTGGATAAATACCTCTGCTTCCTCTCCTGGCAGCTGCATGGGCCAACGGTCTACCAGAGGCCCCTGGAGCGTCTGCAAGCCCTGTCTCCCCTGCCTTCTCCCCGTATACCTACCCTCAAGTTTCCCCCATCATCTCCTGCCTTAGTCTGTTCTGGCTGCTATAACAAAAATACTGGGTGTCTTATAACACCAGAAATTTCTTTCTCACAGTTTTGGAGACTGGAAGTCTGAGATCATGGTGAGGTTCTGGTGAAGGCTCTCTTCTAGGTTTATAGAAGGGCACCTTTGCGCTGTGTCCTCACATTGCCAGAAAACGGTGAGGGATCTCTCTGGGGTCCACTTTATAAGGTGCTGACCTCATTCACGAGGGCTCCCCTTCATGACCTAATCACCTCCCAAAGGCATCACCTCCTAACACCACCACGTTGAGGGTTAGGATTTCAACATAAGAATTGGGGGGAAGGGAATCCCCTGGTGGTGCAGCAGTTAGGACTCCTCACTTTCACTGCCGAGGGCCCGGGGTTCAATCCCTGGTCAGGGAACTAAGATTCCCACAAGCCGCGCTGCCGGAAGCAAACAAACAAAAAGAACTGGGGGAAAACACAAACATCTATCTTATCTCCCAAACAAACCATGTGCCCTCCACCCTTGTGTCATGGTCTGCTTCTGGAGAAAGCCAAACCAAGGCACCCACAGAGAAGCACAAATGTACAAGTGTACACCCACCGTGACCGTGTGTGTACCTATCAAAAGAGCTGCAGGTCTCAGTGGGGGTGGTTTTGCCCCTCAGGTGATGTTTGGCAAGGTCTGCAGACATTTTTGGTTGTCACAATTAAGTATATGCTACTGGTGTCTAGTGGGTCAAGGCAAGTGAGGCCGCTCAACACCCTACGGTGCGTGGGACAGACCCCACAGCAAAGAATGATCTGGCCTCAAATGTCAAGAGTGCTGAGGTTGAGAAATTCTGGTCTACAGGAACCCATCCGCCTCGTACACCCTGGCACCCAAACTGACCCCCATGTAGAAAGAGCTGCACATACATCACAGACGTGCAGTGGGGTTCACAGGCCTCAGACCACAGAGATGCACTACGCACCAGGCCCTCATACTAGGGAAAGAGCAGGAACGTTCAAGAACGGTGTGTTTCCCACCAGGATATGTGGACTGCCAGAAGGGACCTTCACAATCTGGGAGTAGCCTGTGTGCCAAGCTCTGTTCTAAGAGCTTTTCATGGGAATAACCCATTGGATCCTCACAGCCATCTGGGGAGATAGTTCAATGACCGTTAAGCCCATTTTACAGATGAGGAAACTGAGGCCCAGAGAGAGGAGTTTATGCCCAGTGACCCAGCTAGAAATCCAGGAGCCCCCAGTGGTATATGCAGACACCTGTGAAGACAGAGAAAGCAGGGTGGACGGGAACCCTCCCCACCACCGTCTGGGGTCTGAGGTGAGGAGGGTCAGGGAAGGCTTTGACTTTCCAAATGGATTCCTACATCACTTGGGGTAACTAAGAAATCCATTTTTTAATGGTTCTGTTTTTAAACCTTTTGACCCTGGAGTTGGACACACCTATGGCTCCAACCTCAGCCTCACTATTTTTGGGCTCTGTGAATCTGGGCCTCCTGGAGCCTCAGTTTCCCCATCTGTAAAATGGGGATTGCCCCATTCACGATTCCACAAGTATGCTCTGAGGGCCCACCGAGGCCAAGCACTGTGCCCAGCTCTAGCCCATAAAGTGTTAAGACAGGACATGCGCATAGTAAGCACTTTTCCCCTCACGTCCCCCTCCGCCAGGCATGGGGCTGCTTTACTAGTTTTGTGTGGAATGGGAGCAAACGGTAGGGCAGCAGGGCGGAGTGGCGGAGCCCTCAGCTCCTTCCAACCCCAGCCCACCATCCCCGTGCCTCTCAGAGCCCCAGAAGTTGGGACCCGAGGAGGCATCCAGATTGGGGCCAGGGGCTGACCCCAGGTGGAGGACAGGGGAGGGGTAGCTGCAGGTGCCTCCCCAGCCACCAAACAAACGCTCGGGTTTTCCCACCTCTGCTTCCCGCAGCTAAAAGCACGCGGAGCGAGCGCCACCTATGGGCCACAGGAGGGAGGTGCATGTGACTCCCCGGAAAGTGAGTCGCCCCTCCCATCTCTCCTCACCCAGGACACCCGCGGAGGGGGTGGGGAGGGTTGCTCAACAATTTTGGATGCGACTTCCCCTCCTACAAAATTCTCCTCCACTTTCCGCTTTTCCCAGCCGCTGTTTCCACGTTGTAATCTTGTCCCCCGTGCATTCCCCTCCACCATCACTAGTTACTGAACACCTGCTTTGTACCGGGCTCTCTTCTGGGTTCAGAGAACACAGAAGGAACATAGTAGGTAAAACTCCCTGGTATTCTGGAGCCTATACTCTGGGGGGAAGACAGACGAGGAAAGGGACAAGGGACAACCAAGGAGGCCATTGCTGGTTGAGATAAGTGTTCTGAAGGGGAAAGTAAACAGAGGGATGTAACAGGGCAGGGAGCCTGCTCTGGATGAGGGGAGTAGAGAGGGCTCTCCGAGGAGGCAATATTTGCACTGAGGTCTGAGAGGGATAAGTCCCCGGCCATACCAAGACTAGGGCAAGGCGTCCTGTGGAGGGCACAGCAAGTGCAAAAGCCCTGGGGCAGAAAGCAGCTTGGGGTGTGTTACAAGAAAGGGTCAGAGTGGCCAGGGCTGAGAGGTGGAGGGAGAGGTCGGGTGGGATGTCAAGACACCTTTTGGAGACAAACCTGACCCTATACTCCCCCTTGAGGAGTTGTCTCCTAAAAGCCTGAGAGGAAAAGAATAAACCTCAGACTGAACCAAAAGCCCTTTATCACCACTCAGTTCCACACAGATACCATCCTCCCCACCCACCATGAAGACTTGGGAGCAAGTGTTCCCCACAGAGAAAAGCCCCAGACCATGTGTCCTGCCTCCCCTCCCAGGCCTTTGCGTCTGACTATATTGGCTTCACTGTGCCACCAAAGGGCACGTGAAGTGGAGAGAAATGGGACTCGGTGACTGACCTAGGGGCGGGGAGACCTAGAGTTGGCCTCAGAAGGCTCCTTGGAGGATGCCAGGGGCTAGATTGTTGCGGCAGGAACAAAACAAGGGGGTCTCTGTGGACCTGCATGTCCCAGGGCTCCTTGTGTGCCAGCCGCCCCATGCCACGTGGGCACTGGGGCACGGGTTTGTCTCTGCTGGCAAAGCCTCCTCCTTGCTCCCTGACTGCCTCCCTGGGGGACCCGGGAAGCATACAGCCAGTCTGACTCCTGAGTCAAATGCCTCTCGGCTGTGGTGAGCGCCCCCACCAGAGGGCATCCCCTGTCTTCACTGAGCACCCCCAGGACTGCCCCTATCCTCCCTGTGCCCAGCCCTTGTCCCTGGTGTCCTCACCCCCTTTGAGGCTGGGTTCTCTGCTTCAGCTCCCCTCAGTCAGAGAGAAAAACCCTTAAGGGTTGTCACCAGCCCCACACCCCAGACCCCTGCCCAGCCCCATCTCCCTGTCTTCATGCCCCCCAAAAGCAAAGTCCCCTTGTGTGGCCGGAAAACCCCAAAAGGGACTGTGCAGGGAAATGCCCGGGTCCCATAAGCACTGTTCCCAGGGTCCCTGCTTTGAGGGGTGGGCGCCCTGAGGGAGGCCGTGGGTCTCCCTCAGCCTCGGGAGGAGAACAGAGCCCTGTCCCGAGTCCCAGCTGTCCTCAGCTTTGGGGACTGCCTGCAGCTTGGGGAGGGGGCGGAGCCTCCCAGAGCTTCTAATTACGGTTTCAGAGGCACAGACTTAATTACTGCCTTGTGAAGGGTTAATTACCCCAGTAGGCTGGGAATCAGACAATTCTCCTGCCTTCTGAGAACCAAAATATTTCCCCTCCCAGAACCCCCCCCCCCAACTACTTGGAATCTTCTCAGCTTCCCGGCAGGGAGGTGTGTGGTGGGCTAGGGAGAGTGGGGGCAGGGGGAGAGCATGTGGATCTGAAACCACCAGTCTGCTGGCAGAGAATCCACTTTCTGGGCAGAGAGGAGACCCAGGTGGGCCCAGAGGTGGCTCACTCAGCGGGAGCTCACTCAGCTCTGTTCCTCCCAAGAGCCCTCTGCCTGGGCTCCTGGTGACATGCTTATCAGAACCTGCCCACCTCCCTGCTCTTCTCCTGACCCCCTCCTTGGGCCCTAGATACACCCACTGCTTCCCACCTCAGGCCCTTTGCCCTTGCAGGTCCCCCTACCTGGCTTACTTTTCCTCCCATGGTGCTGTGTCTGGGAAGCTCTGGCCCTAAAATGTCCTCTCCTCCAGGGAGCCCTCCCTGACCACTGTCTCCCCAGGCACCCTTCCTGGGAGTTCTCCAGCCTATCACGCTTTAATCCCTCTGAGAAATTGCCTTGTTTATATGTGGGCCGAGGACTCTGTTTCCTCATCTGTAAAGTAGGGGTGATGTCAGCAGTCCCATCAGAGTCCTGGGCCGTGACTGTGGTGACCCCAGGGGTCAGGGTGAGTTGGGACCTTCTTCTGCAGGGTCCCATGGGATAGACTTGGAGGTTCTGCGCACAGCTCAAGGGCAGTGAGCCGAGGGCAGGTAAGAGTGAGATTCAGGTGAGCAGTTCATCAGAAGAGGTTAGAAAGGAGGCCGACCTGGGAACAGTGGTCAGGCTGTTTGCCCCTGTTTTACAGATGGGGAACTTGAGGCTCAGAGAGGTGAAGTCACTTACCCAGGGCACAAAGCTGTCTAGTGGGAGAGCTGGTATTTGCACCCACATTTGGCAGGTCCCACAGACACTGAATTAAGGAGGGGTGAGCCTGGGGAGGCAGTGATTGGAGGAGGTTTGTTTCAGGGAAGGTAAAAAGTGCAGTTTGACTCGGCTGTGTTGGCTGTATTGGGGGGTGGGGGTGGGAGGCAAGAGTGGTGGTTTAGGCCAGGATTGGGTAATGATTCAATTAGAGATAGAAGGGAAGAAGGGAGGGAGGGAAGGAGGGAGGAGGGAGAAAGGAAAGAAAGGAAGAAAGAAAGAAAGAAAGAAAGAAAGAAAGAAAGAAAGAAAGAGAAAGGAAGGAAGGAAGGAAGAAAGAAAGAGGGAAAGAGGGAGGGAGGAAGGAAGAATTGGTCAGGACTATTTCAGTTTCAAGTAAAAATCCAAACCCAAACTGACTTGAGAATTAAAATAATAATAATTGATTGGTTCACGTAACTGAAAAATCTAGGGTATGTTGGCTTCAGGCACAGCTGTATCCAGGAGCTTAAACAAAGTAATCTCTCCCTCTCAACTGAGCTCTCCTCTAGGGAACTTCATTCTCAGGTAGCCATTTCCCATGGGGATTAAATGGCCTCAGCAATCCCTGGCTTATATCTTATCAGCCCAGAAACTCCAGGGAAGATGGCCACTTTGCCAATAGCTCTGGCAAAAATCCTGGAGCTACCTCTCCTTGGACAGACCGAGATCCATGTCATTTAGGAGTCAGTCACTGTAGCCAGAAAAAGTGGAATGTGTCCATTGGCCAGGCCTGGTCATGTGATCACTCCTGGTGATGAGGGTGGGCCTGGCCCCATCAGACCTAAGTGGACAAAATGTGAAAGAGAAGAAGACAACTCATTCAACAAACATTTATTGAGCACCTACTGTGTGCCTGGTTCTGGTTTAGGAGCTGGAAATACAGCAGAAACACCCCTGCTCTCTTGGGGCTGGTAAAGACGTGAATTCCAGTGATATTAGGTGTGGTATAGAGAAAATTAAGGCAGGGGAAGAGGATAGAGACTGCGGGGGAAAGGTAACTGAGATTTTTAAATAGGAGGTGGTGTGTGAGTAAAGACTTGAGGCAGAAGGAGGGAAAATATATCTGGGAAAGGGTATTCCAGGCAGAGGGAAAAGCCCGTGCAAAGGTCCTGAGGCTGGACTGTGTCTGGTGTGTTTGGGGAACAACGAGGAGGCCTGTGTGGCTGGAGGGAATGAGTGAGGGGGAGAGTGGGAGTTGACGGGGCAAATTGTGCAAGGCCTTGTGGGCCATGGGGAGGACTTTGGACTTTACCGTGAGTGAGGTGGGAGCTGCTGAGTGTTCTGAGCAGAAGAGAGACAGGACCTGACCAGACTCAGGTGTTCACAGGAAGAGTAGATGGTCAGACCCACAAAGTAGCCATCATACATACACAGAGAGGCTGGGTCTCTACCCATCATGATCTCCGCTGATCTGCCCACAGCCATCCTCTCCCCTGTGTCTCCCTGAGGTCTGGTGTGCTACCTTTTCCTACGACCCACCGGGAGAAGAACAGGTAGGGTGAAGGGCTGGGAGGACAAGGTACCTCGGGCTTCCCCTTCCCAGGAGGACCCAGAGCCACCCTGATCTAGGATACACTTGGGCAGGACTGCTGGGGAATGTTTGCTTTTTGCCCTCTCCAGGCTTGTGGGAACAGGCATGGCTGGAGGCACGGAGAGGCGTAACCAAGCTCGGCTGGGGCAAGGCTGAGGGGAAGGAAGCTGGGTCACAGAGAGGTCAACCCAGCCCAGGAAGCCCTATGGAGACAGGGGCTGCTCCCTCAGACAAGGCACAGGGGTCCGGAGGTCAGTTTGGGCCTCTCTGGCACCTTGCTCTGTTTGAGTCTCAAGCCCGGGGCTGTAGGAAGGAGCAGGGATGGGGTGGCAGGCTCTGTGGTTGGGCCGCTAATGCAAGTGCCGTTAAGGACCCTTAAGGTTGGATTTCAGCCCTGAGACGCTGGGCAACATCCTGTTTGGGCAGGCTCCTATGGCTTTCTCTCCTGCAGCCCTGCCCTGACCCTGGTGGGAGAGTTACAGACAGGGAAACAAAAGCCAAGTACCCACTCAAAACCAGAAACAGAAATAACCTCCCCTTGGAATTTTCCTAAGAATAGGATATACACATGTAAAAGAAAGAGGAAGGAGAAGAAGAAGGGTAGGAGAGGAAGTACTTATACACTATTTCACATTCTACACAAAACGTCACTCTAAACAGATTGTAGACCTAAACATAAAAGCTAAAACTATAAGAAATTCCGGGGAGTTCCAGTGGGTCAGGACTTGGCGCTTTCACTACTGGGGCCTGGGTTCAGTCCCTGGTTGCGGAACTAAGATCCCACAAGCTGTACAGCGAGGCCAAAAGAAAACAAAAAACAAAACAAAATAAAAACCCCTAAAACTGTCAAACTTCTGAAGGCTTTAAACAGATACTTCAGCAAAGAGGATATTTGAATGGCAAATAAGGATAGGAAAAGATACTCAAGATCATTAGTGGTTAGAGAAATGCAAGTTAAAACCACCATGAGATACCACTACACACACCTTTTGGAAGAGGTAAAACAGAAAAGACTGATAATACCTAGTGTTAGGATGTGGAGGTACTGGAACCTTCAACCGCTCCTGGTGGGTATGTAAAATGGTACCGTCACTTTGGAAAACAACCTGGCAGTTTCTAAAAAGGTTAAACATACACGTCCCCTGTGATCCAGAAATGAAAGTAAACTCTAGACAAAAGCTTGCACATGAATGTACCTATTCACAGCAGCTGTATTCATAATAGCCAAAATGTGGCAACAAGGCAAATGTCTACCGACAGAGGAATGGATAAACAGAACGTGGTAGATCCATAGAATGGAATACTACTCAGCAGTGAAAAAGAACAAAGAATTGATAAACACACCAAGGTGGATGGACCCCAACAACATTACACCAAGTGAAAGGAGCCAGATACAAAATACTACATCTGGAGCTTCCCTGGTGGCGCTGTGGTTAAGAATCTGCCTGCCAGCGCAGGGGATACAGGTTCGAGCCCCGGTCCAGGAAGATCCCACGTGCCCTGGAGCAACTAAGCCCGTGCGCCACAACTGCTGAGCCTGCGCTCTAGAACCCACGAGCCGTAACTACTGAGCCCGTGTGCCACAATTACTGAGCCTGCATGCCTAGAGCTTGTGCTCTGCAACAAGAGAAGCCACCGCAATGGGAAGCCCGCACACCACAAAGAAGAGTAGCCCCCGCTCGCCGCAACTAGAGAAAGCCGGCACGTAGCAGTGAAGACCCAACGCAGCCAAACATAAATCAATAAATCAATAAAAATACTGCATCTTATATGATTCCAGTTATGTGAAATTTCTAGAGAAGGCAAAGCTAGAGAGACTGAAAGCAGACCAGTGGTTGCCTGAGCCAGGAGACAGTGGAGACAGACTACAAAGGAAAACGAGGGAAATTTTGAGCTATTGAAACTGTTCCCAAACACCAGACTGTTGTGATGGTTGCACATCTCGGTGAATTCACTAAAAATCATCGGACTGTACACGCACACCCGGTGAATTAAACGATATGTAAATTACGTCTCAATAAAGCTATAAAACCCCACATTGCCCCAACAATCTTCAGATGGGATTGTCACCATTCAGTTGATTAGATCAATAAGTACCTATTCTTCGCACTGGGAACACCACAGGGAGTAAAATGGACGTGACCTCATGGAACTGATGTTCTCATGAGGAGACCTACAGGAAGCAAGACGAGAAACGAAAATCTATACAGGTGTCGGGTGGTGATTGTTACAAAATATTAAGCAGGGATGGGGAGAGTGCAATTTTAAGTCAGGGGATCAGGGAAGACTCTCTGAGGAGGTGATGTTTGAGGAAAGACCTGAAGGAGGTGAAGAGAGAGGCATGTAGAGATCTAGAGAAGGAGGGTACCAGGCAGAGGAAACGGCAGGTGCAAAGGCCCTGCGGTAGGAGCATGCCAGGATCAGTGAGGAAGCCAGCGGGGCAGAGGAAATAGTAGGGGGGGAAGTGGGAGAAGGTGAGGGCAGGGAGGGGACAGGGCAGAGTGTGCAGAGACTTGTGGAGAACTTTGACTTTTGCTATGAGTGAGGTGGGAACCAAGGAGGGTTCTTGAGTAGAGGAGGGCATTCAAGGGTGTCCTCTGGCCACTGTTGGGGGAACAGCCTGTAGAGGGGGCAAGAGTAGGGAGCTGGAAGATCAGGGCAGAGGTGACTGGTCCAAGTGGGAGATGATGGGGATGGTCCAGGGTGGGGGCCAGGAAGGAGATGAAAAGTGGTTGGATTCCGGATAGATTTTGAAAGTAGAGTCCTCAGGGTTTGCTGATGCAGGAGAGAAAGAAAGAGAGAGGACAGAGCCAGGAGAGACACAGATGACTCCAAGTATTTTGACCTGAGCGTCTGGGCCACTAGGAAGGAAACTAAGGTTCAGAGAGGTAGGGGAGGTGTCAGGTTGCACATGGGTCCACAGTGACCCTCGTCCCCAGCTGAGGCATGGCCCTGATTTGAGAGTTCCGGGGGGGGGTGGGTATCACTAGGGGCAGAGACTGCTCAGAGCCAGGAGCCTCCCAAATCCTCATCCCAGCACCCCCTCTGGCTCTGTTCTCATTCATTTTAGTCTTCTTTCCAGAATTTCTCCTCCCCCGGGGAATCCAGCCCATGTGCTTCTGATTCCTTTGTCCTGAACTCATACAGCAGGAGCACCCCCTGAAAGCCTTATGTGGAAGAGAGTAAAGGCAGAGAAGGAGGTGGGGGGCACATT
This sequence comes from Phocoena phocoena, assembly GCF_963924675.1. Lineage (NCBI taxonomy): Eukaryota > Metazoa > Chordata > Mammalia > Artiodactyla > Phocoenidae > Phocoena > Phocoena phocoena. The sequence goes on from NC_089221.1 coordinate 164,924,726, forward strand.
CCTCCCAGGGGGGCCAGGGCTGTGTCCAGCAACACAGCGGCATCTCCAGGGCATCCAGCAGCAGGGGAGGCATATTCCCAGGCCGGACCAGTCCGGCTGCCTCCCAGAATAGGCTTTCTTTGGACCTGGAAGTCACCCACCCACAGTCCGGGCTCCAGCTGTCCTGACCCCCACCGCCCCCTAGGTCTCCCACGCATTTTCTCTTAGGAGCCACGACTGTGGGATTTGGTTTCCCCCACCCTCTCCTTCTCTTCCCAGCTCTGTCACTCCCTCAGGCTGCCTCCCTGGTGGCCGCAGTGGGCCTGGCTCCCCAGCGAGTCCCAAATAGCCGTGGTAGGGACTGTGTGTGGCCACAGCCATAAGTTAGGCATCCCACCTTCCCTGGCACCTCCCCATCCTCTGGCCTCTGTGTTCCCTCCCCTCCCCCACCACCTCCTGGGCATCTCTGGTCCCCTCCTGCCTCTCCATGTCAAAGGCTTCGGAGGGGTCTCCTTAATTCATCTGCTCTCTGCTGACCACTGACCCACCAGACCATGCTCTCACTATTGGGGAGACAGACTGACCGATGCTTAAAAGCTAATATTGGGCTGGCCGAAAAGTTCATTCAGGTTTTTCCATAAAATGTTCCCGAATGAACTTTCTGGCCAACCCAATACTTGTAGAGTCCTTTCCGGTCATTAATAAATCAGCCCATCCATCTCCTGACGACTCTGTGAAGGAGAAATATGGGTTCCTGTTTCCATTTACAGACAGAGAGGAGATGTTGCTTGCCCAGGGTCACAGTACCAGAAAGCGGCCGAGCTGGGACAAACCCTTGACCGCTCTACTCATCTGTCATCTGCTTCTCCTGAGAGAGACAGATGAGGTCTTGACCTTCCAGAGTTCTCGATCCAGGGGAGAGAGACAGGAAATAGCAAATGAAGAAGAATACCATGCAGCGACAAGGGTTTGAGGTCCCCAAGGTCACCCTCGGGGTAAGTGAGTCACTAGGACTCACAGAACTCAGAAAAGTTGTTATACTCACGGTTGCAGTTTATTACAGGCAAAGGATACAGACTAAAATCAGCAAAGGATAATGCCACATGGGTCAGAGTCCCAAGAGACCAGGCATAAATTTGCACTTGTCCCTTCCCAGTCATGCAGACAGCTCTCAGTTCTCCCAGTAATGATATATGATAATAAACATAGAGTATTTGGAGTATTGCCAACCAGGGAAACTCACTCCAACCTTGGTGTCCAGGGTTTTACTGGGAGCCAGTCACTTAGGTACAGCTGACTACCGGGTAGCCAATCTTGGGCCCCAGCTCCTCCAGAGGCCAAGCTGATACTGCATGGTGGCTCAAGGACCCCACCATAAATCACATTGTGATTTACCTGGCATGGGTAGGATCCTAGGTATACAGACATTCTTATCCAGCAGGGCACTCAAAGATGACCTCCAAGAGCACGGCAAGGGTCAGTGTTGCAGTCTGTCCTTTCTTTGAAACGTGCAGGGTTGGAGCACCTCAAGCCCACCGAGTCCGTCGGTGCGGAGGAGGTGAGAACAGAAGGCCTCATGGACAGAATGACAGAAAGAGGGGAGTCCAGAAGGACACCCCCACTTGGAGCTTGAACAACTGAGTCATACACTAAGAAGGGGAAAGTCAGTGGACAGACTCCAAGGCAGCCCCTGTGATCCTCATCTCTTGGTATCCACACCCTGTGTAATCCCTCCTCCTTGAGTGCGGGCAGGACCTTGTGACTTACTTCTAACGGTAGAATAAAACAAAGGTGATGGGATGTCATTTCCAAACTTTGGTTACAGAAGATTGAGACTTCCAAGTCTCTCTCTCTCCCCCTGCCTCTGATGAAATTGTATTGTGAGCTGCCCCATAAAGAGGTCCACATGGCAAGGAGCTGGGAGCCACCTCCTCAAAAGCCCGTGAGAAACTGAGTCCTTCCAACAACAGTGAGTGAGTTTGGGAGCAGATCCTTCCCTTATCAAGCCTTCAGATGACACCGTGGCCCCCAGCCGACATGTAGATGGCAGCCCATGAAAGACCCTAAATCAGAGAACTCAGTGAAGCCACACCTAATTCCCGGCCCATAAAAACTGTAAGATGTAACTCTTGGCTGTTCTTTTAAGCCCCTACGTTTGGGATAACAGCAAGAAATCACTAATGCAGCAGGTTTGGCCGGAAGTTAGGAGGGGAACCAGATATCATAGTGTTTGTCATGTTGAAAAAAATTGTAATAGGCCTCAGCCTTGATTTCACTTCCCCCAGTTGCAGAGCCTGAAACAGGGATTTGAGTGTCGGTGCTTCCTTCAAAGGGGATTCTAGAAAGTATGAGTGGAGAAGAAGGGAAGTGAGATAGGGAGGAGCGGGCAGCAAATACTGAGAGTCTGAATGAGCACATTTTTGCTGTGAACATCTGGGACTCAGTCCCTGTGGGGCACCTCTGACAGAGTGTATAGGACACACACCTCAGTTATCCCATAGGAGGGGTGAGGGAGTTGGGGTATTGATCCACCAAAAACGATGAAGGGTTATTCCCAGGCAGGTTAGCTTCCTATCAATTCAGACCTGTGGCCACGTGGTCCATAGAAAGCTCCCAGGCAGAGCATCTTGGGTGTTTACCAGGGCTGGGACTAGACTGAGGTGCGTGAGGTGCACAGACTGATTCTTCCCTCTGCCTCAGGCTCCAGTACATCATGTTCACAGATCCCGTCTTCGTTAAAAATTTTGCCTTTTTATTAACCCTGGAGGTTTTGCATTCATTTTGATTATTTAATTTTTATTTATTTTTTGGCCATGCCACGCAGCATGTGGGATCCTGACCAGGGATCAAACCTACACCCCTTGCAGTGGAAGCACAGAGTCTTAACCGGTGGACTGCCAGGGAAGTCCCCATTTTGATTATTTAAAACATTGCATTAAAATAATATTCATCTTGACTATTGAGTTCTTTGTTGCCCCCTTACATTTTGCTCTCTGTGATGAATGTCTCACTTCTCACCCTAGTTCCAGCCCTGGGGTTCATGGTCTGAGGCCAGCAGCACCCACAGGAGAGGACTCAGATGCCGGTTGCCGTATCAGAGTCAAGGCAGCCTCAGTTCTGCTGCAGTAACATGTGAGCCCCACGTCTCAGGGGCTTAGAACATCAGAGAGTTTTACTTCTCACTCAGCCACTGTCTGACATGTTGCAGGTTGCCCACTGCAGAAGGAAAAGGAACACAGCAGGGCCAGCACCAGTTCTTAAAGCTTCCGCCTGGAAGTGTCATAACTGCTCACTTTTTTTTTTTGCGGTACGCGGGCCTCTCACTGTTGTGGTCTCTCCCGTTGCAGAGCGCAGGCTCAGCGGCCATGGCTCACCGGCCTAGCCGCTCCGCGGCATGTGGGATCTCCCCGGACCGGGGCACAAACCCGCAACCCCTGCATCGGCAGGCGGACTCTCAACCACTGCGCCACCAGGGAAGCCCCACTGCTCATTTTTAATTGGCCAAAGCAAATCACATGGCCACACAAGTAGGCGGGGCAGTGCCGTCCTTCTGCTTGGAAGTAGAGAGGGCTGGGATGGTAGTGACAGAGCCCAGTGACCACTGTAGCAGCCCTGGGTGAGACTGAGGAGGAGCTGGGTGTCTGAAACTAGGTGGGAAGGTCCAGGTGGGGATGGAAACGTATGAGGCTTCAGGATCTAATTGGTATTGACTCCCTGGAGGGCCTGTCCCAGGCTTTGCCATCTGACAGACTCATGGGGCTGGTGGGTTCAGCCTCAGTCCCGCCTCCCACCCTGGATTTTTATTCAATGTAATGAAATACACATAACAAAATTTACCATCTTAACCGTTTTTGGTGTCCAGTTCAGTGGCATTAAGTGCATTCATAATGTACAACTGTCGCCACCATCCATCTCCAGAATTCTTTGCATCATCCCAAACTGATTCTGTCCCTGTTAAACAGTAAGTCCCCATTCCTCCCTCCCCCAGCCCCTGGCAACCACCATTCTGCTTTCTGTCTCTATGACTCTGACTACTCTATGTGCCTCATGTAAGTGGAGTCATATAGTATTTGTCTTTTTGTGACAGGCTCCTTTCACTCAACATAATGTCCTTAAGTTTCATCCAAGTTGTACCATGTGTCAGAATGTCCTTCCTTTTTTTTTTTTTTTTTAAGTAGTAAAAATCACATAACATAAAATTGACCATCGTAACCATTTTAAGCGCACAGTTCAGCCATGTTAAGTATATTCACACTGTAGTGCAATCAGCCTCTAGAACGTATACGTCTTGCAAAAGGTGTACTCTATACCCACTAAACGACTCCCCTCCCCAGCCCTCCTCTCAGCCCTTGGCAACCACTACTTTCTTCTACGAATCTGACGACTTTAGTTACCTCACGTGAGTGGAATCATGCAATATTTGTCCTTTTGTGATTGGCTTATTTCACTTAGTGTAATGTCTTCACCCATGTTGTACCATGTGTTATAATTTCCTTCCTTTTAAAGGCTGGATAATATTCCATCGTGTAGGTGTACCATGTTTTGTTTATTCATTGATCCACTGATGGAAACGGGGTTGCTTCCGCTTTGTGAATAATGCTGTTATGAACATGGGTGTACAAATATCTCTTTGAGACCTTGCTTTCAAATTTGGGGGAGTGGGGAGTATATACAGCATCCCAGAAGTGGGATGCTCATTCTATGTTTAATTTTTTTTTCCAGGAACTGCCACACTCTTTTCCACAGCATTTGCACTATTTTACACTCCCACTAACGGTGCACGAGGGTTCCAATTTCCCCACATCCTTGCCAACACTTGTTATTTTCTGTTTTCTTGGTCGTAGCCAACCTAATGGGTGGGAGGGAGGTGGCATCTCACTGTGGTTTTGATTCACATTTCCCTGGCAGTTAGCGATGTTGAGCATCTTCTCATGTGCTTAGTGGTCATTTGTTCCACCAGGGATTTTAACACCTTGGTTTCAAAGAAAGCCCAGGGCATGGGCGCCAGTCTCTTTGTCAATGCCAGGGCCTCCTGGCCTCATGGGCTTCAGGCAGCCTGTGGGGTGCCCAGGGATGGATCCTTGAGCCAGGCAGAAACTGGGGGGGAGAGGCAGGCATGGTGGTGGCATCTTCACAAAGAGATTACTGCTGAGCTTCGTCACTTGGCACCAAGACCCACGCCAAAGGCCACGGAAAATCCCAGTGACACCCTCATCCCCAGATATGGGGATGCCGCCAGGAAATGATCTCAGAAAAGTCATTTCTCCAGCCACTCAGAAAAGACAGTGCTGTCTGCCCAGAGGGGCCCTTTCCCCTTCCCTCACCCCGGATCCCAGTGGCTTCACCTACAAGACAATTTCGGCTGACGCGGCACCACTCCTGCACACAGGACACAGGTCTGCTTCCCCATCCTCACCTCCTGCAGCATGGAGTTGATTGACAGCTCACAAGCGTCATTCATTCCTCTCTCCATCGACGACAGGTTGTTCCTTCAAGCAACTTTTCCTTTTTTTAATTCTTTTTTTGAAGATTTTTTTTAATATCTATTTTTATTTATTTGTTATTTTTATTTATTTTGGCTGTGCTGCGTCTTAGTTGTGGCATGCGGGATCTTTGTTGGGGGCATGTGGGGTCTTTTTTAGTTGCGGCCTACGGGCTTCTTAGTTGCGGCATTTGGACTCCTAGTTGCCCACACGAACTCTCAGTTGCGGCATGCATGTGGGGTCTAGTTCCCTGACCAGGGATCGAACCCAGGCCCCCTGCACTGAGAGCACGTAGTCTTACCCACTGGACCACCAGGGAAGTCCCCCGTTTTTAAATTCTTAATGAATTTATTTTGAAAGGAACCTTTTGCTGTACAGCTGAAACTAACACAAGATTGTAAATCAAATATACTTCAATAAAATTTAATTTCAAAAAAAGAGGAACTTTTATGCCACTGCCACAAAAGGAAAACAAGACCATTTCCATAAGTGGAGGGCAGCAGAAAAAAGAACTACATTGGCGGGGGCAGTGGGGAGGTGATATTAAAGTCAGCTAATGCTGCTGCCTTCGTAAGACTCAGAGCTGGGACCAGGGTGAAGACAGTGAGGCACTCAGGAGCAAAATTTAGGGGGTTGCTGGCTCTCAGGGCTGGGCCTCATTCCCAGGGGCCTGAGAGCCATGGCCTTGCCCTCTAGTCCAGCCATGGATCAAAGACTGCTCCATTCCTTGAAAAAAGAAAGAAAAAAAAAAAAAGAAAGACAAAAAGGAAAATAAATGAAAATGGAAAGAGATTACTGAGGTGTTGAAAGGTGTCAAAAACAGCTCATGCAGCTCAATATCAAAAAAAAAAAAAAAAACAGGGCTTCCCTGGTGGCGCAAAGGGCTTCCCTGGTGGCGCAGTGGTTGAGAGTCCACCTGCCGATGCAGGGGACACGGGTTCGTGCCCCGGTCCGGGAAGATCCCACATGCCGCGGAGCGGCTGGGCCCGTGAGCCATGGCCGCTTAGCCTGCGCGTCCGGAACCTGTGCTCCGCAACGGGAGAGGCCACAACAGGGAGAGGCCCGCATACCGCAAACAAAAACAAAAACAAAAACAAAACAAAAAAAACAACCCAATCCAAAAATGGGTGGAAGATCTAAATAGACATTTCCCCAAAGAAGGCATACAGATGGCCAACACGCACATGAAAAGATGCTCAGCATCGCTAATTATTGGAGAAACGCAAATCAAAACTACAGTGAAGGGCTTCCCTGGTGGCACAGTGGCTGAGAGTCCGCCTGCCGATACAGGGGACACGGGTTCGTGCCCCGGTCCGGGAAGATCCCACATGCTGCAGAGCGGCTGGGCCCGTGAGTCATGGCCGCTGAGCCTGCGCTTCCAGAGCCTGTGCTCTGCAACACGAGAGGCCACAACAGTGAGGCCCGCGTACCGCAAAAAAAAAAAAAAAAAAAAAAAACTACAGTGAAGTATCACCTCACACCAGTCAGAATGGCCATCACCAAAAAGTCTACAAATAATAAATGCAAGAGACGGTGTGTAGAAAAGGGGGCCTTCCCACACTTTTGGTGGGAATGTAAATTGATGCAGCCATTACAGAGAACAGTATGGAGGTTCCTCAAAAAAATAAAAATAGAGTTACCATATGATCCAGCAATCCCACTCCTGGGAATATATCCGGAGAAAACCATAATCCAAAAGGATGCATGCACCCCAATGTTCATTGCAGCGCTATTTACAATAGCCAGGTCATGGAAGCAACCCAAATGTCCATCGACAGAGGAATGGATAAAGAAGATGTGGTGTGTATATATATATATATATATACAATGGACTATTAGTCAGCCATAAAAAAGAATGAAATAATGCCATGTGCAGCAACATGGATGGACCTAGAGATGATCATACTAAGAGAAATAAGGCAGACAGAGAAAGGCAAATATCATATGACATCGCTTATATGTAGAATCTAAAAAAAAAACGATAAAAATGAACTTTTTTACAAAACTGAAATAGACCCACAGACATAGAAAACAAGGTTATGGTTACCAAAGGAGAAAGGCAGGGAGAGAGATAAATTAGGAGTTTGGGATTAACATATACACACTACTATATGTAAAATAGGTAAACAACAGGACCTACTGTATAGCATAGAGAACTATACTCAATATTTTATAATAATCTATATGGGAAAAGCATCTGAAAAAGAATATATATATATATCTGAATCACTTTGCTGTACACCTAAAACTAACACAACATTGTAAATCAACTATACTTCACTTTTAAAAAAAGAAAGAAAAAAAGAAAAGTGTCAAAGATATAACTACAATAAACTCAGACTTTGACTATCATCCATGCAACCATTTTTTTTTTTTAATTTATTTTTTGCTGCCTTGGGTCTTCGTTGTACTGCATGGGCTTCTCATTGCTGTGGCTTCTCTTGTTGCAGAGCACGGGCCCTAGAAGGTGCGGGCTTCAGTAGTTGTGGCTCGCGGGCTCTAGAGTGTAGGCTCAGTAGTAGTGGCGCACGGGCTTAGTTGCTCCGCGGCATGGGGATCTTCCCCGACCAGGGATCGAACCCTTGTGCCCTGCATTGGCAGATGGATTCTTAACCACTGTGCCACCAAGGAAGTCCCACGCAATCATTATTGAGCACAGCTGTGGACCAGGTGTTGTTAAAGGTACAGGGGACACAGCCTTGACCGCAGCAGGTGCACTGGAGTGATGCGGACAATGAACAATGGATAAAACAAGTGGAGGATTCTGGTCCCCGCAGGCACTCAGCGGAGGCCCTCAGAGATTAGGGGAATAGGAAAAAACCCACATAGGGCTAACACTTTTCTCGCTGGTCAGCTTCCACACCTTGCTAGGTGTTAAAAATATTTTAAATGTCACCTCTGGCTTTATAGCTGCTGCACACAATATCACCCCGTGATCTCCCTGGACTTCTCTCCTATTTCTCTCCCCGCCTAGTCACTTGGCTTCAGCCACACAGGCCTCCTTGCTCTTCCACACCAGCCTCAGGGCCTTTGCACAGGCTGTTCCCTCTGTCTGGACGTCTCTTCCCCAGATCTCCATGGCTCCTCCCTCCTCACCTCCTTCAGGTGTTTCCTCAACTATCATCTCCGAGAGGCCTTCCCTGACCACCCTATTTAGTTCAGCAACCCCCCAGCACACACCCCCTTTCATTAACCTGCGTAATGTTCCCATTCCTAACATTCTCCGTAATTTCTTATTTATCATGTTCACAGTCCTCTCCTGTGATGAAACGTCAGCCCCACAAGGCAGAGATTTGGGTTTGGCTTGTTCACACCTGCACGCCCCCAGTACCTAGAACAGTATGCAATAACATAGCCTGGCATGCTAAGTTTGTTGAGTGAATGCATGACTGTCAGATCTGTAAAAGGGGGAACGTAATGCCTAATTCATCTCAGGGCAGTGGAAAGACGAAATGAGGGGAGACCTATGAGCCACAAAGGAGAAGTTGTGACAGGAGAGATACCCATGGTGGGGTTGGGGGAACACTGCCGTGACCAGCTCAGGATTTTTTGAAATTGGGGTGAGATTCACGTGACATAAAATAAACCATTTCAAAGTGAACAGCCCAGTGGCATTTAGTATATTCAACGATGTTGTGCAACTTCCACCCCTATCCATCTTGTAGCATGTATCAGAACTTCATTCTTCTTTATGGCTGAATAATGTTCCATCGTGTGGATGGACCACATTATTTATTTATTTGGTGGCGCCAGGTCTTAGTTGCGGCACGCAGGCTCCTTAGATGTGGCACGTGAACTCTTAGTTATGGCACGCATGTGGGATCTAGTTCCCTGACCAGGGATCGAACCCCAGCCCCCTGCATTGGGAATGCAGAGTCTTAACCACTGCGCCATCAGGGAAGTCCCTGGACCACAGTTTGTTTATCCGTTCATCCATCCATGGACGCTTGGGTTGTTTCCGCCCTTTGGCAGTCTCTAAACACACTACTACGAATGTGGGTGTCCAAGTGTGTGTTGGAGTTCCTGTTTTCAATTTTACCAGGTATCGACCTAAAAGTGTAAGTGCTAGCTCATAAGGTAACTCTATGTTTGACTTTTTGAGGAATTGCCAGACTGTTTGCCAGAGCTGTTGAAAGCAGACCCCCATCTGAGAGAAGACTGGAGATGGGTTTATTCCTCCCAAAGTCCCTGCCCAGAACACAGCACTTCTTTCCAGGACTGGTCATGACCATCAGCAGCATCTGTGGTCTCATAGTCCATAACCCTGGAAACCCGTGAGGTGGAGGCCCAGATGGAGAAAATGAGTCATGGGGAGAAATTGACGAGGGCACTTAGCCTAAACCACCTTCCTACCCCGCCTCACCCCACATTCCAGAACCCCCTTGCAGTGGCCCTGGGAGGTCGGAGTCCACCCTCACTGGGCATTGTCGGCTCCCAGCCTGCGGCGCCCAGAAGCCCTTGCAGAATGGGGAATAAGCCAAGAGCTGTGAGAAAGAGGTGGAAACGGCAGCGAGACTTGTACACTGTTCCCAGCTCAGGACTGCAGACCTTCCTGTTGGCGGCTGCCAGTTCCCCCCTCTCCCACCCCTACCGCCCACCAGCACCCACCACCCCCCAGCTGCTCCCCTTCCCCAGCTGTGCCTCCCCACCTCTGGCCACCTCCGGCTGTCTTTCTTTTGCTTCCTCTAAATGCTTCTCGTTAAAGCCTTTAAATATTTTAAAATTTCAAAATATTGTTTGCAGGGCCTGGTTCACAGAATTGATGATATGTCATTCTCATGACCATGGGTCTATCCATGACCCACTTTACTTTACTCATTAATTTTTTTTAATTCCATAAGGTATACCCACAAGCCCTCAACAAGAAGTGGGAGATGGCCCTGCCCCCTCCAGCCACCACCTTGAATTCTGTTTCTTATTTTCTCACTCCTTTATTTATTTTTATAATAATCACTTGTATTTTTATTTATTTATTTTAAATATTTATTTATTTGGTTGCACCGGGTCTTAGTTGCGGCAGGCAGTCTCCTTAGTTGCGGCTCCAGGGCTCCTTAGTTGTGGCTCGCCAGCTTCTTAGTGGTTGCTTGTGAACTCTCAGTGGTGGCATGCATGTGGGATCTAGTTCCCTGGCCAGGGATCGAACCCAGGTCCCCTGCATTGGGAACGTGAAGTCTTACCCACTGTGCCTCCAGGGAAGTCCCACTCCTTTATTTTTTTAAGTTTTCTTCGACATGTTGGTATGCTGAAAACTTGTATCAATTTCTCTGTCTGAGCTTTATGACTCGGGTGGCTTTCAGATGGGCTTTGGGGACTTCTTTTTTGCTCAAGATTTGACTATGATCAAATCCATATCACAGGCTTTAAATATATTACCATTTTATTTGTCAATTACACCTCAGTAAAGCTGGCGGGGGGTGGATAAAGATTCTACTACGAAACCTGTCCAGCTGCAAATTAAGATTTTTGCACTGCATCCAATTTTTAAAATGAAGAAAGGAGTGTGTTGCCAGGACCCAGCCATCTGGCAGCTGACCCCTGGGGTTCTTTTTCACAGCCGTGTAATATTCCACTGTTTCTCCAGTTGTTACTGAGGAAACATGAACGTTCTGTTAAAGTCTTAACAGCCATCTTGTTAATGTGCTACCTTTAAAGAATCATTGGTGTTGTTCCTTTTAAGCAACTCGCCTCTCTGTTCCCTCTTACTTCCCCAAATCTTGGGGATCGCTGGGAGTAGGGGTAAAGTTGGGACACTTTGGAGTCTGGCTACCCCTGAGGAGCCCTCTCCGACCTGAGGCCATCGGCTGCCCTGTTGGCCCGGCAGCTGTTTATAAACCAGCTATTTATAGCCCCACCCCGCCCCCCAGCCCATGTCACTGCCCACTTCCTTGGGGCCACCAGTGAGCTCAGTGCTGATGGGGAAGGGGAAGTGGGTTGTTAGGTGCTGGGGTTTGTTTAGGGTTTGAGGGTGCCCTTAACAATTTCCTGAAGGCCTTCATTTCCTAGAAGCTGAGAACACAGAGGTGATAGCTCAACCTACTTTTCTTACCTCAGTCAGTTTGGGTGAGGGAGGAGGTGGAACAGGGCGCTGGGACCCCGTGCCCCGTCCTTGGCCCTAAACGCAGCCCTCTAAGGCATCACAGCTTTGTGCTTCACTTCTCATTGGCTTTGGGCTGCTCCTCCACATCTTCCTCTATCCCCCATTCAAATGGGGTACAAAGCGCCCCTGAGACCCCCATAGCCCCAGCCCCTGGAGACTGAGAGGCCTGGGCAGTCTTGGGGGCCCGGGCTAAATAGGTGCTTGTGCAGTGCCCCCCAGCACTCTGCCCCAGGGCCGTGGCTCCAAATAGCTCAGCTTCTATATTTAGAAGTTTGCTCGGCAGTGCCAGGGAACTATAAATACGGCCCGGCTCTGCTGCTGCCTCCCAACTCCCCAGGCTGGGCCAGGCCAGGTGGGGGCCAGGGCTTAGGAGGATGCCAGCTGGGCCAGGGCTGAGTCTGCACCAGGAGTCCCTGGTCAGGTGGATTCTGGAGGCCTGGGTTCAAGGGAACCCAGGTGTCCAGCCTGCAGGAGGAGACAATGGGCCCATTGTTGGGCCTTTCCCCAGGTTGAAGGCCATCAGTCTCTGGCCTCCCACCCCCTTCCCTCACTCCATGGGGTTTCCTGGCGCAGGGACAGCTGTCTGGCCTCACAATAGCTGTGCCGTCCTCCTGGAGCCAGCAGCTGGGCTCATCCGCGTGGGGGCTGGCCCGGCCCCTTCCTCTGCCATTGTCTCCCTTCCAGGGGGCTTCCTGTTATGCCCCCTCTACCCGAAGACCCCATCTGACCCCCTCTCTCAGCCTGGGCTTGCGAGGGTGCTGGGCATGGGCTGATGGCACAAGAAGCCAGGGGGCAGGACACTGGGGTCCCCTCGTCTCCCTCCCCACCGCAGAGGACAGCAAAGAAGAGGGTTTCATCCTAAGAGCCACTGCTGTAGTTCACTGAGTTTCTATTCTCAGCTACATCCCTGCCATCCACTCACTCCCTTATGATCTTCACCAGCCCTGCTGCGAGGTTCTGACCATTTCACAGATGGGGAAACTGAGGCCCAGAGAGGCCACATCACCCGCCCAAGACCACACAGTCCAAAACATAGGGAATTCTCTGGCAGTCCAGTGGTTAGGACTCCATCCTTCCACTGCAGGGGGCATGGGTTCGCTCCTTGGTCGGGGAACTAAGGTCCCATAAGCCATGAGGCACAGCCAAAAAAAAAAAAAAAACAGGTACATGATCTCCCACAGCACCACTCTCATTTATTACTAAATAGATTTTAAAAAAATAAAAAGAGGAAGAGACTGGGTTTGCCCAGGACCTCTGATATGAGATGGCGGTGCCCTGTGACTGTGCATGTCATTTTACTACTCTGTGCCTCAGTTTCCCCATCTGCCAAATGGAAATCACAGCACCTGCCTTCTAGGCTACTGGGAAGATAAGTGAGTTCAATCCCTGCAAAATGATTAGAGGGCAGCCAGGCATACAGTGGGCGCTGGATGAATACCGTCATCCACTGTGATGATGTGTTACCGTGGCAGCTATAAAAATAAAAATAAAAATAGAATATAATAAATAATACTATCATTATGATTGGCTGACTAGTCCTGGATCTGCTACTTCCTAGCTGAGGAATCTCAGGCCAGTGGCCCAACCCCCCAGGTGCTGGTTTCCCATCTGAAAAACAGGGATGCGTGTCCCTACCTCACACTGTTGTGGAACAGAGGTGTCGAGATTGTCCAGGGCTTTGGGGCTGGAACTTCAGGGCAGAGGAAAGGGGGAGAAACACTGTGACACCTCAGCAGGGGCAAGATAATGAAGCCTGTAGTGGGCTTCCTTCAGTGGAGGGTAGTATTACTAATTATGCAGCCCTACTGGGTGCAGGCTTTGCTCTGGTTCTACAGAGACACAAATGGACCAAAGTCCTGTCCTCCAGGATGACAGTCTAGGGGGGGTGGGGGGCAGACAGTAAACAAATTAAGTAGGTAAATTTCGTGATGGGGGATGGCGAAGGGCTACAGAGAACTGAGAAAGTAGGAAATATTCAGAGGATTACATTTATGACATGGGGACGGGGGGTGGGGGGTTGGTCAGGGAACGTCTGGGCAAAAACATGAAGAGAGGAGGGAGCGAGCCATGAGGTTATCTAGTTGTCTGGGTAAGAGTGCTCCAGGCAGAGGGAACAGCCTGTGCAAAGGCCCTGAGGTCACCCCATGCCTGGTGTTTTCCATAAGGAAAACTGTAGCCAAGCTACCGAGGAGAGAGTGGGAGGAGGTGAGGGCAGGGAGGTGACAGCAGAGCAGGCCGGGCCTTATGGGCCGAGGAAGGACTTGGGGTTTGACTCCGAGTGAGGTGGGAGCCATGGAGGGTGTCTGAGCAGAGGAGGGATGAGATCTGACTCAGGTGTTCCCAGGCACCCTTGGGCCACTTGGAGGGGAAAGGAGTGGGGGGTGGGGTGGGGGGGATGTCCCTCTTCGTGCCTTCCCCAATCCTTCTCTCCTATATCACTGGTTCCTTCCTTACCCTGCTCTGTGAGGCCAGTAGGCAGGAATTAAAATCCAATTCACCAGAAAGGAAAACTGAGTCCCAGGATGGTTAGACCTGCTCCAAGGGCCCAAGACACATCCCTGGGGGAGGAGAAGGCATGATTGCAACCCTTGGGCAGTGGTTCCCCCAGGCTGGAACCCCTACCCCGCAGCTTTTTCAAGCACCAGCTGTCAGACCTGTGGGCCTGTGGTGGGGGGAGGTAGGGGCATGTCCAGCCCTGGAATTTCCAGCTCTAAGGGAAAAAAGCCAAAAATCCACCTTGGGCCTTGTCTGGCCCCCTCCCCTCCCAGTCTCCTCCCATGTCCACTCCCCTCCCCCTGAGGAAACTGAGGCACAGAGAGACCTCAGTTACCCTGATGGGACCCCTTTCCATGCCCTGTCCAGGTCAAAGGGACAGGAAGAGCAGGAAGGGGTTAATTTTAGGACTGGGGGTGCTCCACCATCCCTGGGATAAGGCTTCTCTGCCTCTGGCCATGAGTGACCTTTTTTTTCCATGACTGCAATCCTAACCTTTTAAACTATTATGTACTTAATATTTTATTTAATTTTCTAAGCTGTTGCATCCTTGAATCCATTCATTTAAAAAAGAATCTTTATATTGATGTCCTGATTGGGAAACCCTTCTCATTGCCTCAAATAGTCTGTAAATTTACAAATAAATAAGAACGCAAGGAACATGAACCATGGATTCTAGCCGGATAAACCTCAGGGCCACCAAGGTGTTAGCACCCAATAGAGACTTTCTCCTGGACCTTGGGCTCATTGCAGGGACCTGGGGACTGAACTGCCTACCTGTGGATCTCTGTTTAGCCACTTGTTACCTGCACCTCAGTTTCCCCCTTCTGCAAAATGGGAATCATAGCAACACCTGCCTCGAAGGTATTTCGAGGAGTAAGTGAGTTAAAATAGATAAAGAGATAACTCTAGGCAAATCAGGCCTGTCTCAGATTAAGTGCTTTCTAAATAATAGTGTTTTTTAAAACAAATGATCAGAAGGCTCGAGATAAACCAGTCATATGACTTATTTGAAAAGGAAACAACTCTCCTATCTTGTGATTCTCTGTTGATTAGTGCAGTGTCCAGGAATGCCCAAAATATAAGTTTCCTACCAGGTGAAACGCTGACCCAGAAAGGCCAGCTCCAGGAGCATGGTGGCCCCAAGATCCCGCAGTTTCTCTTCTTGGCATCAGCCTGGCATCCGTGAGGGCCCCTTTGTGCCCCTCCCCCAGCTCTTCTTTGGACTCTGGCCTCTCTGTGTCTCAGTTTCTCCATCTGGAAAACAGAGGAGGAAGGTCCTGTTAGCTCAGAGGCTGGCCCTGGAGACTCAGCTCGAGGAGGCAGCGAGCACAGGGTGGTCCCCCAACGTGGGTGCCCTGAGCTATTATTTCTGACGTGGCTCCTCCCCAACCTCAATGCCAGACAAGGCAAGACTTCCTCCTTGGCCCTGGGATCAGCCAAGCCGAGTACACAGGGGCCAGAGAGTTCAGACACTCAACGGGCAGCTTGTGCCTCTATGCCACGTTTGAGTGTGTGTGTGTGTGTGTGTGTGTGTGTGTGTGCCCTCGCGCGCAACACACAGCGCCCCTGGGTCTGTGTTTTCACTGCACTTTCCTGTTGGTTTTCAGCTCCAGGGAGGGCCCTGGGCCAGTGGCTGCCCCGCCTTTATAAAGGGCTGGCGGGCCTTGGGGAAGCCTGTACAGCTGCCCAGCCTGGAGACACAGAGAAGCCCTGCCCTAACTTCTGCTTTCCCTGCGGCAGCTTAGACCATGGGAGGCCCCCACAGCGTTGCCTTGTTCGTCTTTCACGGTGAGAATTTTGCGGCCCCGTGGGGTGGAGGGCAGGCAGCAAGGGAGCCCCTGACAGCACCATGTGGTGCTCCGGCCCCCTCTTCCCCGGGGAGAAACGCAAAGTGCGGTTGGCAGCTCTGGGGCCAGGCCCGGAGGAAGCCACATGGTCAGGCAGGGGCTGAGGGCACATGGGGAGAGGGGCTGCTAGTGCCCAGCACCCCCAAGGCGTGGCAGGATCCCTCAGGTTGCTCTAAGAGCCTGCCCCCTCTCCCAGAGAAATCTCTGCGCTCTCTACTGGAGCCACTCCGGGGGCTGCTCCCAAAGCGGGGAAACAGGTTTGGGGAAGGAGAGGGGAAAAAAGCGAGTGCTGGGACTCCTGAAGACAGCTGGGCATAGGGGAGTGCTGCGGGGCTGGAGGGCTGGGGGGTTGGGGTGGGACCTCCCCACTGAGGGGGTACCCCCAACCTGTCCCCCACTGTCTCGGTGGCGTGGGGCAGCCCCAGAGACCCTCATTCTGGCTCGCCTGGGCCCAGCTTGGACTCAGCTGTGGGTGGAAAGGACTTTGCCAGTGGACGGTTTGAACTTGATGTTTGCTGCGACTTCCCCAGGGCCTCCCTTCCCGCCCCACCCAGGGTGGCTCTACCGGTTATCGTGGGCAGCTGGTTGCCAGGGCAACCAAGCAACAAAGAGAATGAAGAAATGGCATTTGGGGTACCAACCAGAGCTTCCCCAGGCCACAGGGACGGGCTTCCCTGTGCTGGCCCGGGATGGCAGGTGTGAGCCCAGTGGCTCCCAGACTGGGAAGCAAGAAACTGGAATCTGTGTGGGGCACACCTGATGGGGGGGCGGTGTGTCACCGGAGCCAGATCTCGCAGCCCCTGAATCTCACTTTCCACATCTGTAAAATGTGGCAAGACTGGTCTTCACTTTATAGGGCTGTGTTAAAGGTTAACTGAGTTCGTATGCCAACTATTCCTGGTTCACAGAATTAAGTAAACAGAATTAAATAATTTATTATTATTATTATTTCACTGGCTGGTCTGGGGGATAGACTGGGGGGTCCTTTGCAGGAGGATCAAGGAGAGGATGACCGCCCCATCCCCACCCCAGGAATCTTACGCCTCAGGGCTCGGCGGGGGGAATGCAAACCAGATGGGACTGGGAGCAGATGACCAGCAGCTCCACTCCCAGCTCCTGTTTGGGCGACTTCCAAGGACCCAGATGGAGAAGTCCTGGCCCAAGAGCCTCCGTGGTGGGGGAGCAGTGCCCAGCCTAGGCAGAGGTCACAGGGCACAAAACAACCGTCCCATCCCCCTGCAGCATCTGGGGACCTTGACCCTATCAATTCCACCTTTTCCAAGCTCCTCTGTTCACCAGATTCTTCCTGAATCTTTTTCTGGGCTTCAAGCCTCAGTCTGTCCATCAGCAGAATGGACACAAACAGGGCAGTTGTGAACGTGAAAGTTGCTACTGGGGACTTTGGGAGCTGGGGACAAATCAGCCCAGGTCCCATCCTACCAGGGAAGGCCATTTTGTGGTGTGTCATGCAAAGAGGAACTGAGCCCCAGCCAAGGGGGAGACTAGCCAAGCCCGGTGACCAGAGAGGAGGACGAGAGAAGTCATCACACGAGGGAGGGGAAGGACATTCCAGCCTCAGTTTACCCTGGCTGGGAGTGCTTCTGGGAGGGACTCTTGCCCACCACCAGCCTGAGGGGTATCAAGTTTGGACCTAGGGGCTGAGTGGTCAGGGGACCCTCCAGCCTGCACCCTTGACAGCCCCGCACCCCAGAATTCCCCTGGGAGCTCCCTCCAAAGGCAACGAGCTATGAGTCATCCGTTCCCTTGGCCCAGGAAGTGACTCATGCCTGCCCTTCCTCCCGGCCCCCATCCCTCCGCCCACCGCCCCTTTTGGGTCTCCCTGGATTGTTGGGGTCTGCATTGCCTCCCCGGCATTCCCACGTGGGCAGGGACTGGACGCCTCCCCCAAGCCCTCCCCATGCCTCCACCTGTTGCTGAGGTGCCCTCACCCCCTCACTCCCTTTCCCTCTGTTTCCATCCCACCCCCTTTCTAATTGTTTTTCTCTATCTTGCTCTCAATCTCCGTATCTGTGTCTCCCTGTCCAATCTCTGCCATTTCTGTCTCTCTCTTAGTGTCCTGTTTCTCTGTCCCTCTCTATCACTGTCTTAACTTCTGTTTCTCTCCATCTGTCTCTCCTCATCTCTCTGTCTCTGTTTCTTTCTCCCTCTCTCTCATCTCTGTTTTCTCTCCATCTCTGTCTTCTTGTCTGTCTGTCTCTGGTGAACCGTGAGGAGATCCCCATCTCTAAAGCCCCTGATGACCTGAGGAGGCCCCGAGAGTGGGGTGCCCCTGAGCAGCAGGTACAGCCGGGGAGGAGGCTGTACCTGTTACGATGTCACCCCCAACGTGAGCCCACAGCATCTTCCTGTGTGCAGGGGAGGCTAGGGTGAAATGTCACCACTGGGTCTCAAGACAGCCATCAGGGCTGACAGATATCGTGGGCGTGGTGTGCATGCACCTGCGTCCTCAAGGATGGGTGTGTGGGCTGGAGGATCTTAGATTCGGGGGGTGGGGAGGATCTGAGAAAACACCCAGTCCTTTTCCTCCAACCCCCTCATTCTTACACAGAGAAACGTTGCACGGGGAACTCTACTCAATATTCTGCGATAACCTCTATGAGAAAAGAATCTGAAAAAGAATGAATACATGTAGGACTTCCCGGGCGGTCCAGTGGTTAAGATTCTGAGCTTCCACTTCAGGGGGCATAGGTTCGATCCCTGGTCAGGGAACTAAGATTCCACATTCTTCGCGGTGCTGCCAAAAAAAAAAAAAGAAAAAAAGAATGAATATATGTATATGTGTAACTGAATCACTTTGCTGTATGCCTGAAATTAACACAACATTGTAAATCAACTATAATCCCATATAATTTTTTTTCAAAAAGAAAAGAAACGTTGATGACAGTAAACACTTTGACACACCAGGTGATATTCGGAGGCTTACTTCTCACATTACTCTAGGAAATGGGTCCCGTCACCATCCCCATTCTACAAAAGGGGAAGCTGAGGCTCTGAGAGATGAGGTAACCTGACCACAGTCCAGAATTTGAACTGTGGCTGCCAGGTTCCAGTCTGTTTACTGAACTGTTGCCGACAGAGCCCACAGGTCCGCGGGAGCCAGGACCCCCTCGGTGCTTGGGCCCCTTCTCCATCCCTCAGTTTCTGAAACCCACCTCCAGGTGACAGGTGGCAGAGCCTCTGGCCATGGGTGTCCAATCTCTGGGAGGTGCCACGTACTCACTCTCTCCTTGAGCAACGGACAGAGCCCAAGCCTGGGAGGGGCCAACAGCCCCCTTTCCACAGTTGCTTCGCTCTTAGCATTGCATCTGCCCTTCCCTGCTCTGGTGACCCCCTTGACCCTCCCCTTCTCTGTTCCAGTGCTGTGTGTCTTGCTGACTCTGTCGGAAGCTGGGTCCCAGAACACCACGGGTGAGTCTGCTGGGAGCAACTCAGTCCACAGCCGGAGCCTGGGGAAGGGGCCCTAGACCCTCACCCACCCTCCCTCAGCCCAAACAGGAGAGAGGCCTGTTGCAGGGGGAAGGCCAGGGTCATGCCTCCCCAACACCCCTTCTTATGGAGATGATCCTGCCCCCCTCCCCAGCCCCTGACTCAGCCCTCACGTTCTGACCAAGGCCTCCATCCCCACAGCCTGTGCTGGGCCGTGCCCTGCAAACTCCTCATGTGTCCGTGATACCTCCTGCCGCTGCGCTCCGGGATTCAGTCCTTCATCTGGGGAGACCTTCACCGACATCTTCGGCAGCTGTGATGGTACAGAGGCTTGGGGGTGATGGAGGGACATGCAGAGATTGTGGGGTACAGTCCAATGCCCGTGGGGGGACATGGGTGTTGGTTGGGGGCTTCAGCCTTTCTCCTCAGGACCATCATCAAGGACCGAAAAAAGAGAAAGGAAAAGCTATGAGAGAGGTGGAGAGATGAGACATGAATAAACATGGCCTCCTGGAGAGAGAGGAGCTGGGTCTCCAGGAGTCTGGAGTCTGTGCCTCAGTTTGCCCTTTCAGGACTGAGGAGGGGGGTGCAGAGCTTCCACCCACCCCCTGCTTCAGCACTTCCCACTGTGTCCCAATCTGGGGTGCCGGCCAGAGGGCCAAGAAGAGCAGAGCTGATCGCGCAAGCTTCAGGAATGGCTTGCTCCAGCCGCAGCCCAGCCTCAGCAGTATTGCCTGAGAGTCTAATTCTTTCTAAAAAGACACTGATTAGCCATCAGGACCAGTGCTGGGGAGCCAGGTAGGGGATGGGGATCTCTGCCCTGACCAAACTCACGCCTTTGGGAGGTGACCCTTTGCCCTGCTGTGTTCCAGACATCAACGAGTGCGGACCACCCTTGACAGTGTCCTGTGGAAAATTAGCAGACTGCCAGAACACGGAAGGGGGCTATTACTGCATGTGTAGCCCAGGATATGAGCTTATTTCTGGGGCAACAATGTTCAAGAATGAGAGTGAGAACACGTGTCGAGGTAAGAATGACCCTGCATCTTCCACTTCTCCATCCATGAGGTTTGGGGTCACCCAAATACTGAGTCATTCCTGTAGCATCCAGGGCTCAGGGCTTTGGTTACAGGTGTAGCACCCAGGTCTGAGTTGGGACAGATGTACCTGTGCCTTTCCCATCTGCACAGAGAGGCAGGGCGGCATGAGCCAGGGACCCAAATCCTGGCTTTGCCACCTGATAGCTGTGTGTGTGACACGGGCAAGGATACTTATTCAGAAATCACCGTTAACATGTGGGATGTGATAATACTCTTGTGAGTGTATGGGGTTTTTTGTTTTTTTGTTTTTTTTTTTTGCGGTACGCGGGCCTCTCACTGTTGTGGCCTCTCCCGTGGCGGAGCACAGGCTCCGGACGCGCAGGCTCAGCGGCCATGGCTCACGGGCCCAGCCGCTCCGCGGCATGTGGGATCTTCCCGGACCGGGGCACGAACCCGTGTCCCCTGCATCGGCAGGCGGACTCCCAACCACTGCGCCACCAGGGAAGCCCTGTTTTGTTTTTTTAGAGTCTCTATCTTTTACAGATAAAAACAAAAGGAGCTTTGCCTTTTATTAACTGTGTGATTTTGGACAAGTTACTTCCTCTCTCTGTGCCTCGGTTTACTCATCTGTAAAAAGGGGGTGACCAATGGCGCTTATTACCTCATAGAATTGCCAGGAAGGTATAGGAGATCACAAAACACAAAACAGTGACGGCTGTTGGGTTTTTAAATTATAATGATTATGATTTAATGTACCCTTTCCAGGATGGGCATCCCTGTGGTTCGTGCCCCACGGTGGGTGCTCGCGAGCAGCTGTCCCAGTCCATCCCTTTACCAGGGACCCCGGAGGAGCCTGGTCTCCACACATCACCAGGTTTTGCCCCCTTTCCAGAGGGGGCAGGCAGGCAGGGAAAGGGGCAGATGGGGCCAGCAGTGGACAGACAGGAGCCACGACTCCAGAGAGGGGTCCAGAGAGGGGATTAGACACGAATACTGAGGACGGGGAGGGGAAGGTGGGAGGTGAGGAGGAGGCTGAACCCAGGGTTCAGAGGACTCTGAGTAGGGTCCACAGGTCCACCCTGCTGCTACCTTGGTCCCAGCGCCTTCCCTCCTGCCCTGCAGAGGGAGGGCGGCAGAGCCTCCCTGGTGGGAGGGAAGAGAGGACCTGCATCTATGTGGAGGTGCTGCTGGTCCACAGGGGCCTCTGTGGGGGTATGCTGTGCTTGAAACATGTGGCCTGGCCAGAGCCTTCACGTGAACTGGAAAAATGTCCCTCATCTCCAAGGTGAATACTGTGTGTTTAGGGAATGGAGAGTGAGCTGGTTTTCCTCTCCCACTTGCCTCCTTGGCTGGACACCCTTGTGCAGTCAGCAACCTGCACAACTGTACATGGTGGTCTTGGAACCCACTCAGTGTGCCTTGGCTGGGGGTGCCACCCACCCACTGTTGTGAGCCCCTGCAGAGACACGGATGAACAAGAGTGAGGTGTGAGAGGGAGCTCTACGGACCTCAAGGAGGGTGACTGCGAGACAGCAGCCTGCTGGTTTGGACCAGAGTTTGCTGCCTGAAGACCTAGCTCTCTGACTGGCTCAGCTGGACTGTCTGTGCACCCCTTCCTCAGCATTCCAACCTTTGCCACACCTGAGGATGTGTCCGCCCGTGTCCTGGCCGTGGGGTCTGCTACGGGCAGGAGACACGGGCTGCTCCCTGGGTTCCTCATCCCACTTTCTCCAGGCATCAGAGGGCCATCTTGTGCACCTACCTCATCTCCCAACCCTCTCTGAACCCCAAGGCTCAGAACCCTTTGCAGAGGGTCACTTCCAGATGTTTGGAACATCCCCCCGGCCACCTGGCATCTTATTTGCATGAAACAAAAGAGTGGCTGGCATTCAAGATACTCAATGAGGTCACAGCACCGTGTGTTCCAGCACAATATCTGCCCTCTTCGCCACTCTTAGTGACTGCTGGGAGGAGACCTGCCCTTCTGGGGCCCTCTCAAACCCCCTGGGCCATGGTGGACCCTGGGACCCTGTCCAGAAATGCGGGAGGAGGGAGATTCAAGGACAGGTCCACCATCCCTGGCCAGCCCTGCCCTGGCTCAGCAACCTGCCTGGAAAAGATGCCTCCTGGCACCCTGACCCCAATTCTCAGCCACTCAGCTTCCATCTATTTCCCCACACAAGGCTCCACCCTGACCCTCCCCAGTAATTCCAGTTCACGGACCTGAGGCAGCTCTGATGACTGGGGCCTGGGAGGACGTTGTGTCAGGGGTGGGCAGGGTGACATCGAGCCCCCAGCACACTGGAAGAATCAGATGAACAAAGAGGCTCCCATCTGGAGCAGATGACAGGAGAGGTTGTCATCAGGGACCATTGCCCCTGGCCTGACCCTCTACTGAAGAGATCAACCCAGGCCCCACGATGACCCAGACCACTTGGGGACAGAAGACGGAGGCTGAGCCCCACTCAGCAGGGTCCACAGGTCTACGTCCCAGGTGAGAGGCCAAGGGCCAAGATGACAGAAACACCTGCCACCCTTCATGCATGACACCTGCTCCCTGCTCCAGCCACCCAGCCATTGCCCACTGCAGGCCTTGCTCAGACGTGGATTCTCACCACTTCCTGCCAATCTAGGCGATGCCTTCGTGGGAATCAGAAAAAGGCACCTTCAGAGGCCCAAGGCTGCCTGGCCAGACATCAGCCCCACTGTCCAGCACAGCCTGGTGCCCACTGTCCAGATGGCCCTGGCCTTTCCGGCATCACCCCCATTTTCTGTGCCACTGCCCAGAAGCCTCGTCCTTGAGGGGCGTGGCTCAGGGGTGGGTCTTGGTGCATCTCCATGGAGCTGGAGTCTCAGAGTTAGCGTGGACAGGAGAGTGCTGTCCCGCCAGGGTCACCAGGATCCAAGGAGAACTCAGCTGACAGCACTCACTCTGGGGGAGTCAGGACAAAGTCCGTCACCGAGAGCCAAGATGGGGCCTCCCTGCTCAGGGAACACAGCATTTCTCCTGCACTCGGTTCCCAGGAAGGCACGCCCAGGCCTTTGTCCAAATCCTTAGGCTGGGACACAAGCAGCTGTGATGTCCCCACCACAGCTGGGAGCTTCCCAGGGAGGCTGAGAGAGCCAGAGCCGGCAGACAGGGGAGGACTTGGGTCACTCCTGGCCACATCTGGACAACAGAATATCTGGGCCACCATGCTCACCCACAGGATGTCTCCACGTGAATTAGAAAAGACCCACTCACCGAGGGAGAGAGAGCGGGCCCGGGAGGCTGTCCACAGCTGCAGGCATCCATCATCCTCTCACCTCCCTTGCAGATGTGGATGAATGTCAGCAGAGACCCAAAGTCTGTAAAGGCCGCAGTCTCTGCATCAACACGCAGGGCAGCTACCTCTGCCAGTGCCCACCTGGCTTGAAGCTCAACCTGGAGGACCCAAGACATTGCACAGGTAGAGGCCCTGGGAAGACAGTGTGAGGCTGGCCTGGAGCTGAAGAAGGAGTCGAGGCGGTCCGTGGAGCCTGAGGAGGAGGGAGAAGAGCCTCAGGTTCCTGTAATGCCAAGGGCCTGCCGGGGCCGTGCCCAAGGATTCGCCTCCCCGAAAGGTCCCACCACAGGCCAGGGAGGCGGCAGAGCCTTCTGGGCCTGGGGTTCCCTTGTGGAGTTCCCTGTCTCTGTGAACATCCCCAGACCTCGCCCCTTCCTCATCTGTCACATTCGAGCAGAGGAAGCTGTCACTTCCTGTTCCCAGAAGGGGAACCTCAGTCCAGGGCTGGACTGTCAGACCCCATGACTCAGTCTCCCTCCTGGTTTTACTATAAAGTGGGGACCATGGTCCCTGCCATGCCCATCTTGCAGGGAGGCTACCTTAAGGTGCTTTGAGGGTGAAGTTGAAGGTCACCAGGTGATGGCACGTGCAATCACAGTGGGGTCCTTGGTGCTGGGCAGTGATAAGCGGATACAGTGAGAAGTGGAAGTTGGGGGCGCCTGACCCTCTGGCTTTGTCCTCAGATGTGAATGAATGTACCTTGGGGAGAAACCCATGCCACAACTCCAGCCACTGCTTCAACCTCGTGGGCACCTATAAGTGCCACTGCCGTCCAGGCTGGAAGCCAATTCCTGGGGCCCCCAGCAGCCCAAACAACACTGTCTGCGAAGGTTCAGAGCTCAGATGCTATGTTCTTGGAGACTCACACTTAAAACATCTGATCACATATTCAGTGGCACCCACCCAAACCAAACAGAAAGAATGCTGGGGGAGCCCTGCTGTGCCAGGCATTAATTCTTTTGGGGCTAAATGTCAAAACATCTGGGGGTCCTGGAGAAGGAGCTGGGATGCCAAGAGAAAAGCTCCCAGGGACTCCAGGCAGCAGCTAATAACTGAGACGAAGACACTTCAGTATTTTCACAACCTGCCTATCTGTATGGGGCCCACCTGCTATGTGTCAGAACTCTGCACACTTCCCATAAATAACCTCAGCGTCCACCGTTCGATGATGTGCAGTCACCGGGTGGCATCACCTCCGGGCGTGGGAGGGGGCACTAATATGGGAAAAAGAGGGGCACAGAGAGGAGAGGGGCTCATCAGGGCTGGGACAGAGCCAGACCCCCTTCTTCGTGTCCCCAGATATGGATGAGTGCAGCTCCGGGCAGCATCAGTGTCACAACTCCACCATCTGCGTCAACACCGTGGGTTCATACACGTGTCACTGCCGCCAAGGCTGGGTGCCCAAACCCGGATTCCAGGATAAGCAAATGGGCACCATCTGCGAAGGTACCTGTCCTGACCTGACCCCAGACCCCCTCCTACAACAAGCACAGACACTCTCACACCTAATGAACTGCTGTCCTGTCCCCTGCAGAGATCTCCTTCCCCACCTGGACCGCACCCCCTGAAATCAAGAGCCAGGTGAGTGGCCTCAGCAGGGAACAGGAGACAGGAAATCTTCCACCCAGCTCACCCTGTCCACCCATTTTCCCCAAGCTCCCCCATCCAGGATGAGGTTCTCTGACCCCCCTTCTCTCCCCTCTCTCCAGAGTCTCTCTGGCTTCTTTGAAAGAGTCCAGAAAATGAGCATAGACTTCAAGTCAGCCTTTCCTCAGGAAACCATCCAGGTAAGGGCAGGCCCTGGGGGGGAACCCCAGGACAGTGTGGGGTGGCTGGAGGTTGCTTCAGTGTGAGTGGAGCTGCCCAAGCAGGGGCCTCTGTGTCTGTATGCACAATATATACACACACCATATATATACATTGTACAAACACAGACATACATACACACCCCAAAATGTACACACACACACACACACACACACACACACACACACACATTTGAGAGGGATATAATGGCAATAGAATGAAGCAGTTGAGAATTTCACCTCTGGAGCCAGGCCTCAAGGTTCAAATACACCCCATCCTACCCGCTGCCACTTCCTGCTGTGTGACCTCAGGCAAGTGACTCCCCCTCTCTGGGCCTGTCTCCTCACTTCATAAATGGTGCCTGCTTCATACAGGTGGTGAAAAGGTTTAAATGAACTAATAGAAGTAAGGCTCAAAGAATAGTGCCTGGCACACAGTATAAGCAGTATACGTAAGTTTTGGCATATGTCCTTAGCCTGGTAGAAATATTGAGCCCCTAAAAAATAATAATAATAACTTTTAAAAAGAGAAATATGTGAGGAACTTCCCTGGTGGTCCAGTGGGTAACACTCCACACTCCCAATGCAGGGGGCCTGGGTTCCCTGGTTGAGGAACGAGATCCCACATGCATGCCGCAACTAGTAAGAGTCCTCATGCCCCAACTAAAGATGCCGCATGCCGTACAAAGATCCCACGTGCTGCAACCAAGACCCGGCGCAGCCAAAATAAATAAATAAGTATTAAAAAAAGAGAGAGAGAGAGAAACATGTGAGCCCCTTGTATCATTTAAAATTTTTCCTGTAGCTACATTTTTAAAATATAAAAGTAGGGCTTCCCTGGTGGCACAGTGTTTGAGAGTCCGCCTGCCGATGCAGGGGACACAGGTTCGTGCCCCGGTCCGGGAAGATCCCACATGCCATGGAGCGGCTAGGCCGTGAGCCACGGCCACTGAGCCTGCACGTCCGGAGCCTGTGGCCTCCCATAACGGGAGAGGCCACAACAGTGAGAGGCCCACATACCGCAAAATAAAAAAAAATAATAATAAAATAAGATATAAAAGTAAAGAATAAATTTAAGAGAAGTAAACAAGTGAAATTAATGTGAAAATTGCATATAACCCAATAGATTCAAACTATTACCATTTCAACGTGGAGCCATATTTCAAGCGACACCTGTGGCTCGTGGCAACTGTTCTGGGGCAGTGCAGACTTAGAAAAGGGCCTGTGCCTCATAAATGTTAAGCGCTGTCGTTGTTATAATACGTGCACACAGGCATATACTCAGTCCCCTTACTTGTCTTCTGGCTACTGCAGTGTCTTGAAGATTCCCCTGTGTCTGTCCCCCAGGCAACCCAGGTGGTTCTCCAGTGTGTACCCCAGTTGTGGGGGCGGGGTGAGGGGAGGTGAGATCAGGGTCCTTCAGGCAGCCCCTGTGGTGCAATGACCCAGCAGCTGTCACCCAACACCCACAGTACCTCATCATGTCACTGGATGACCTGTTGAAAACCCCAGGGGACCTGGAGGCCTTGGACCTGTCTTCCAGGCACCACACAGCCACCTACCTGTTCTCAGGCCTCGAACAAATCCTGAGGACCCTGGCCAAAGCCATGTCTGAAGGCTCCTTCATCTACCATTCTCCTGGGGACACAGGTGAGATCCCGTCCTGCTCCGCCCCAGCCCCGGGCCCCCCCTCATACACCCAGAGCTCCTGATCACTGCCCCCTGTCCCCTCAGAGTTGTCCCTGATGGTCCAGAAGCAGGGGAATGGAAACATCACCGTGGGCCAGAGCCAGGCACGGATGCTGCTGGACTGGGCCGTGGCAGCTGGAGCCGAGAAGTCCGGTAATGGCAGGATCCGGAGCGGGCACCTGAGGGAGAGGGATGGAGAAGCTGGGATATGGCTAGGGGTGAGATTCCGAATATGCAGCAACTGAAAACTGACCCATGGGGAGGGACTCCAGGCATCACAGTGGACTGGTGAGCCTGAATTAGACATCTTAGGAGGGAGGATGGGGCACAGAAGGAAGCAGAGCAGAAGGTAGCCAGCGTGTCTGTCCCCCAGGCCCCACCGTGGTAGGAATCCTTTCCAGCCCGAACATGCAGAAATTGCTGGCCAACGCCTCTTTGGACCTGGACTCGGAGAAGCAAACCGAGCTGGAAGAGATCTACGAAAGTCCTGTCCGCGGCGCCCAGCTCAGGCTTCTTTCAGCCGTCAACTTGGTCTTTCTAAGCAACACGAACACAGATAAACTCAACTCCAAGGTCACCTTCACCTTCTCCCACCCTGTGAGTCCTTGGGTGGGGAGGGGGGTTCAGCCCTACTGCTCACCCCATGGCCAAGGTCACCGTGGTCCCTCTGCAGCCTTTGTTTCCCCACTTCCACCCACTCTGCTCCTTCCTTACAGGTATCTCAGGGCCTTTGCACTTGCTGTGCCCTCTGCCTGGGACAACTTTCCTCCACATGACTCAGTCCTTTACCTGTCTCCAGTCTTTGTTCAAATGTCACCTCCTTTTCTAGGCCTTCCCTGACCTGCTTATTTTAAATTACAATCTGTAATCACGCCCCACCTTTCCCCTTTGCTCTTTTCTTTCTTTCTTTTGCACTCAGCACCTTCTAACACACCACCTAGTTTACTTATTGAAAATTTATTAGGTTTATTATTTTCTATCTGTCTCCCCCACTAGTATGTCAGCCCCAGAAGGACAGGGACTTGTGTCTGCCCTGTTTACTCCCGTGTCCCCTGGCCTGACACACACAGTAGGTGCTCAGTAGACAAATGCCAAATGAAAAACAGCCCTCTTTGGGTTCAACCCAAGCCCAGTACCCAAGAGTGGGCTCCAGGCTAACCTCTACCACCGCCCCTACCTGCTCACAGTGGGAGATGCCCGGGACAAGGAAGGAGCTGATCTGCGCCTTCTGGAGGAATGACAGCAACAGGAGAGGGTACTGGGCCACCTCGGGCTGCCAGACGCTAGGCAGCGGGAATGGCAGCACCACCTGCCAATGCAATCATCTGAGCAGCTTTGCCATCCTCATGGCCCACTACGATGTGGAGGTGAGCAGACCAGGGGCCATCCGCAAAAGCCCACAGGTGGCACGGCTGGCTTCGGTGAGACAGGCAGCTGGTTCTTGGGGGTACGGTCCACCTGATTCTGTATGGTTGCACAGCCCAGGCGGCCCTACACCACACCTCCCAGCCCCTTCCCTGGGACCCCCCCAGACCTCCACATGACCCAGCAACTAAACAGAGTGGCCTGGCACTGCAGGCCCTGCTCCAGCCGGTGCCCCTCTGACTGCTCACCCCCTAACAAGTTGTTAAATATCCCTAAAAGCTCCTGAGGGAGCACAACTTCCTGTATGTGGCCTCAGAGGGATCCATAGATACGCTGGGCCATGTGAATACCTGGAATGGGCCAGGCAGAGTAGGGGAGGCTGGTGGTCCAGGCCCAAGGCCCAGGAAGGACAAAAATGTGGGTTTTGAGGAGCTCATAGGTGTGGCCAGGTGTAGGAGGGGCAAGAGATGAGATAGAGATGAAGGTCAGAGAGATGGGCTCATCAGTGTTGGGAAAGAAGGTTGCAGCCATCGAGGCCTCACTGGGGACCTTCTCAGGAGAGCTGTCTGGGTGTGTAGTGGAGAAGCCCATCCGGAAGAACTAGGGATCCCTGCTGCACCCACGGGGGTGGGGGTGGCGGTATTTAGGATGAGACACAGCAGGTTTACTCAGATGTTGATGGTAGAAGAGGTGGGGGGGGAGATGAGCCACCTGATCAGAGTCCTACAGGCCAGGTCCCAGGTGCCTGTTGGTGGTGGGGCCCACAAGGAGGGCAGGAAGGCCTCAGAGCACTAATCGAGTCCCGCCCACCCCGTCCTGCATCCAGGACTGGAAGCTGTCCCTGATCACCAAGGTGGGACTGGCTTTGTCGCTGGTCTGCCTGCTGCTGTGCATTCTCACCTTCCTGCTGGTGCGGCCCATCCAGGGCTCGCGCACCACGGTGCACCTGCACCTCTGCATCTGCCTCTTCGTGGGCTCTACCATCTTCCTGGCGGGCATCGAGAACGAAGACGGCCAGGTGAGGCCCCGCCCCGTGGAAGGCCCCACTCTCGCCTGAGCGCTAGACTTACCTGCGAGGGCCCTGAGTGGAACAGCCCCGCCCACTCCCAGCTGGGTCCGGTGGTCGGGCCCGGGAAGCCCAGGGCCCCGCCCATTCGCCCGCTTTAAACCCCGCACGGCCACGCCCCGACTCCGCCTGCCATCCGGCGTCGGGCCCGCCCATCGCTGACGTCACCCACCCCTCCGTCCCTCCGTCCCTCCGCCCCGCCCCCGCCCCGCAGGTTGGGCTGCGCTGCCGCCTGGTGGCCGCGATGCTGCACTACTGCTTCCTGGCCGCCTTCTGCTGGATGAGCCTCGAGGGCGTGGAGCTCTACTTCCTCGTGGTGCGCGTGTTCCAAGGCCAAGGCCTGAGAAAGCGCTGGCTGTGCCTGATCGGCTACGGCGTGCCGCTGTTCATCGTGGCCGTCTCGGCAGCCATCAAGAGCCAGGGCTACGGCCGCCCCCAGTAGTGAGTGCGAGGTGGTGGGAGAGGGCCAGGGCGTGGAGGCTGCACCCAAACACAGTGCCCCTGCTCGCCTGTGACCCCACCCTCTGGGCTTACTGGGTGCTGACCGGACCCCTCCCTTCTCGCCCAGCTGCTGGTTGGACCACGCCAACGGCTTCCTCTGGAGCTTCCTGGGACCTGTGACCTTCATCGTTTTGGTAACTGCCTCACTCCCCACCCCGCACCTGTGGAAACC
Source organism: Phocoena phocoena (assembly GCF_963924675.1). Classification (NCBI taxonomy): domain Eukaryota; kingdom Metazoa; phylum Chordata; class Mammalia; order Artiodactyla; family Phocoenidae; genus Phocoena; species Phocoena phocoena. The sequence continues at coordinate 164,955,039 of NC_089221.1, forward strand.
TGAGGTGCTTGGCTCCACTGGCTTTCTCCCTGTGAGTTCCGAGGACACCCCCTAATCCGAATTCTGTGCTCCCCACCCAGTGCAATGCTGTCATCTTCGTGATTACTGTCTGGAAGCTCACTCAGAAGTTTTCTGAAATCAACCCGGACATAAAGAAACTAAAGAAGGCCAGGTGAGAGCAGGGGCAGGGAGGGGGCCTGGCAGGAGTGGGTGTGTGAGGCGAGGACCTTACGCGGCAACTGCACACCTCCCCACAGGGTGCTGACCATCACCGCCATCGCCCAGCTCTTTGTGTTGGGCTGTACCTGGGTCTTTGGCCTGTTCCTCTTCGACCAGCGTAGCTGGGTGCTGTGCTACACCTTCAGCATCCTCAACAGCCTGCAGGGCCTCTTCCTCTTTGTGCTGTACTGCCTCCTCAACAAGAAGGTGGGCTGCAGGCCGGGCTGCGGGCGGGGCTGGGACCCTAGTCCCGGGGCCCCCTCCTCCCCTCACCTGGCACCCTGTGCCCCACAGGTGAGGGAGGAGTACCGGAGGTGGGCCTGCATGGTCACCAGGAACAAGTACTCCGAGTTCGCCACATCCACCTCTGGGTCTGGCTCCAGCCAGAGTCAGACTCAGGTAAGGGCTGAGCCTTGGAGCGGGGGTGCAGGCCATAAGGCACCTGGGCCTGGGGTCAGTTCTCACGGGGCTCCTTTCTCTCCAGGCCCTCAGGCCCTCAGAGTCTGGCATGTGAAGGCGCCGTCCAGGCCAGGCCAGCGGCTCCCGTGGCCTCCGCAGCTCCTCCACATGCTGAAGACCTCCTCTCCTCTCCCACTGCTCTGCTCCCTCCTGCCCTGGTCCCCATACGCACCATGGAGAGGAGGGTGACAACGGCCACCTGGCACCGTACTCCAGAATACCCAGCCAGGGTGGAGAGCCGGACCTACTGGGCCTGCTTCTGGCTGCCTCTCAGCTCCACCCTAGCCAGGACCCAGGGCAAGGGCAGAAGCTGGCCCAGGACTGCAGCCCCTTGCCCTGGCACACAAGGCCCAGACAGACTGAGGGCTCCTGTGCCCAGCCTGGCCCTCCCCCCTCATCTGTCTTTGCTACAGAACAAGAGGCCAGGGTGCTGGGGCTCAGCACCGATTAAGCTAAGACTGAGGTCAGGGGTGGGAAAAGGGTAGGGCCGAAGGCTCATGGTACAGAGGCCCATCTGCCCCCAGGGCAGAGGGTTCTCACTGATGTGAAGGCTGTGGATACTGTGTAATGTTTTTTATCTGTATAAACCTCTCAGTGTTGACACTTAAAAAAATTAAATATCACTTTGACATAGAAAGTGGCATTTCTTCCGGGCTAAGGGCTCGGAGACCAGGCCCATGGTTTTCCACGAAGCGCCGAGAGCTGACAGAAACAGATAGGGTGGGAGCCAGGTTTCCATAATAAAAATTTATTCTTACACAAATCTACAGCTTTTAAACAGTAAAAAGAAAGGCCCACTGTCACCTAGGAAGAGGACTTGAAGCAACACGTGGGAAGCAGGGAGGCTCCAGGACATCCGGGCACACGGTTACCGGCTCTGCTCAACTGTAGGACACATACAGGGAAGGTCAGTGAGGAGGGGCGGGGGGAAGAGAGGGCCCCGCCGCCGTGAGCCACTTACTGTATGTGGAGATGTCTATTTCTTCTGGAAGCTCTGCCACATTCACTTCAAACCGGTCCTGGACATCATTGAGGATTTTGGCATCATTCTCATCAGACACGAAAGTAATGGCCAGGCCTTTGGTACCAAAGCGACCCGCACGGGCCACCTGCAGGGAGACAGGAGCAGGGGTCAGGCCACAAGACACAAGCTGGGGAACTGAGAACAAGCAGGGAGAGGTCCTCATCCAACACCAATCCTGGGAAGGGGGCACCAGGGAGGGGACACCTCTGGGGGGCCACTCACGCGGTGGAGGTAGGTGTCTGAGTCCTCGGGCATGTCATAATTGAAGACAATGTTGACACGCTCAATGTCCATTCCTCGGCCAAACAGATTGGTGGCCACCAGGATCCGCCGCTGGAAGTCCTTAAACTGCTGATAACGTGATAGGCTGGGCGCAGGAGGAACAAGGGGCGGCCATCAGATACAGGGATCCTGGGCGGCGTTCCCCTCCAAGGGGCCTGCCTGGGGCTCTGAGGGCGGCATGCACTCACCGCTCCTCCTGGGCCATGCCCCTGTGGATGGCAATGGCTGGGAAGTTCTGCTCCACGAGGAGCTGGGCCAAGGCCATGCAGCGCTGCACCGACTTCACAAATATCACCACCTGTGAGGGAGGGGGCGGCAGTCAGGGCCAGAATCCCTCCCAAAGGCTTAGAGCCCCAGGACAGGCCACAGGAGTGCGGAAGCGTCACCTGGTTAAACTCCAACACATCCAGGAGGTCAAAGAGCTTGCGGTTCTTCTCACTGTCCTTAAGCTTGACGTAGTACTGCTGCAGCCCATGCAGCGTGAGCTTGGTTTCGTCGTCCACAAACACCTCCATGGGCTGTGCCGGAAGGAGAGGAGGAAGGGGCAGGCAGGGCTTACTTCTGGGCATCCTGCCTGCCGAGAACTTTCCAGGAGCGACTCCTTTGCTGCAATGCTTCCAGAGAGCCTGCTGTACCCCAGTAAATACTCCTCTCTCAGCAGCTGCATCTAAGGTCTGGTCTGGCTCTAGTGTAAACCAAGCTCTCAGCTCCCAGTGTGACAAGCGAGGAAGAGAACTCCGCTGGCCTCCCAGCATTCGTGTGCCGTGAGGGCAGTGTGGGAGTTGGGGAGCAGCAAGGGCCTGGACTCTAGGAGGCCAAAGCTACTGCACCGAGGTCTCGGCCTCTACTCACGTCTTGCATGAACTTCCTGCAGACGGGCCGGATCTCCTTGCTCAGGGTGGCGCTGAACATCATGCACTGCTTCTCGTGGGGTGTCAGGCGGAAGATCTCCTGCACGTCCCGCCGCATGTCTGGGTGGGGAGGGCAAGAAACAGGTGGGCGTGAGCGCCTGCCAGACCACGACCCCCACCCGAGACCAGATCCAGCCCCTCCCAACCTGTGCCAGGGAGCCGTTGGCACCATGACGAGGGCGGTGTGAGCGAGGACTGGCTGGAGGGGAGAGTCCCAGGTGCCTGAAGGCCCGGACTCGGGGTGAGCACAGGCGCGGGAGGAGCGGCAATCCACTTACACGCTGCCAGAGCGGAGCAGCCGTGCCAGCGCGCCTCGAGCCACGCTTCAGGGAGGGGAGCCTGAGGCAGAGACAGCCGCTGGGGTGAGAGCTGCAGCCGCCTCCCAGGACACAAGCCCCATCTCCCACCGGCCCTGTCAGGGCTCACTGAGGGCAGGCAGGGGCCTAGAACTAACCCAACAGGCAGCGAGGCCACGGTACTCTGAGGGCTAACGTGGACATATGCCTGGACACGGCTCATGTGGGGTGCCATGGTCCCACTCAAGCTTAAGCTCAGAAGCAGCAGGTCACTCTGCCAACACCAGAAGTCGCCCTAAAATCGCTTACAGGAGACCTGAGTGCTGGCCACCCACGGGATCCCACTTCAGGGAAACCTCCGGCCTGCCCTGTCAGGACCCGCCTAGCTCTGATGTCTGGGGGGCTGCGAGGGCGAGGACAGCCCCCAGACCCAGCGAGGACACTCACCCAACTGCTCCAGCATCTTGTCACACTCGTCCAACACGAAGTGCTTCACATTCTTCAGGTTGAGGCTCCTGTTCCGCACAAGTGCCAGGATCCGGCCCGGCGTCCCCACCACGACATGGGGACAGTTCTTCTTCAACACCTCCTCATCCTTCTTGATGGAGAGGCCCCCGAAGAACACAGACACCTATGCAGGCAGAAAGCTCCTTTCAACCATCTGGCGGCCGAAAGCTCACCCCCCACTCTGTGCCTACGGTCACTCAGCTAACAGCCCGCCAGCAGCCCCCCAGCAGGCTGGTGCCTGGAGACAGTGGAGGCCTGAGAGTCTGGCCCCAGCTTCACCGAAAAGCAGCCCCAGGGCTGGGACCGGCACAGGCCTCTGGGGGCCATGCATAATTCATCAAGCTTTTAAGGAGCATAAACCACCACAAACCTCAAAGGCAGCTGCTGCAGCCAAGCTCGGTTAATGCTGGCTGGGCTAGAGCTGAGGCCAGCAAGGCTGCAGAGGACCACATGGCACCCAACCTGGCCTGAGGGGGCTCACCTTGACGCTGGGCATGTATTTGGAGAAGCGCTCATACTCCTTGCTGATCTGGAAGGCCAGCTCTCGAGTGTGGCACATAACCAGGACCGTCACCTGTGGGGCCGGTCAGGGAGAGACACTCAAGACAGTCCCCTAAGTCCTCCCCCGGCCACAGCCCACGCCGGTGCTCATCCCTTGGCGGCCCCCAGCCCTTGGGCCATTGGAAGGCCCAGTCCAGATGCCTCCATCTTCCCACAGCCCGTCACCTGGTGCTCATTCTCTGTGTCTTCTCACAGCTACGCAGCTGTGTCTCCCTAGGTCAGGTCCTGCACTGAGGCCTCAGTAAGAGTTAGACCCAGCCTAGCTGGTGACAGGCCCCACGCTAACAGCTTCCTGAGCCTGCCCTCGGGCTGGCCTGTGACCACCAAGGGGAAGGCTGCCCCTGCCTCTTGGCCCACAACACCAAGCACTGAGACCATACCATGGCCTTGAACAAAATCCTCCTCTCCTTGACCATCCACCCTAAGGTGGGTAACGAGGGCTCATGCACCTATACACAGCCCAAGGACGTGTGCCCCAGCATGTCAAGAATGAACACCAGCATGCACCTCAATTATGCCCCAAAACGGGGGACTACAATGTTCATGACATGAGAAGTACAGCTATGGCCTGTCAGCAATAACAACAGGAACAAAACCGTATTCAGTGTAATCCCACCTTCGTAAGTGTGTACAATCTAGAAGAGCACATACGGAAATAGCAGCCATCTTGCTGGATGGTCAAATTGTGGGCACTTTTTAGTTTTTTCTCTTGGCTTGTCGTTTTTGGGGCGATTTTGTTACAAATGAGTACTGTGTTTAATTTTAAAAGTCCAGAAAAAGGATGCAGGAACAGGCAGTTTTAAAAAGAGGAGCCATGACTCCTGCTGCCTCAGGTAGCTTGGCCCTAGGAAGGAGGGTTCCCACCCACCTGTCCGTTGACGGGCTCAATCTGCTGCAGGGTGGCCAACACAAAAACCGCTGTCTTGCCCATCCCTGACTTGGCCTGGCACAGGATGTCCATGCCCAGGATGGCTTGTGGAATACACTCGTGCTGGACTGAGGGGGAGAGAGCATATGAGCTATGAGAAACCAGATGTTCCCTCTGTGCAGGCCCCTCACCGGGTGGCTGAGGGGACCACACTGAGGCAGTCAGAGGCAGGCCTCGGCGGGAAGGACCAGGGAGGCATACCCTCGGATGGATGCTCGAAGCCACAGTCCACTATGGCCCTCAGGAGCTCAGGCTTCAGCAGAAAGTCCCGGAAGCCAGAGCTGTGGATGGAAACGTAAGAACCCTTGACATCTTTCTTGGGAGCAGTTGGAGCGCTCTCTGGAGGAGCCTGGGGCTCTTCATCTTCCTCATAATCCAGAAGCTCGTTTTCCACATCCTGTTCCGCCATGGTGCTGAGAACAGAGAGGGAGGGAAGGGCTGAGGGAAGCAACTAAGGTGACTGATGCATGCAGGTAAACCCACCCAGCATGGGAGAAGAGGGAGGTGGCTGCACAGAAGCTGCAGGCTGTTGACACAGGTCCGAGAGGGGCGACGTGCTGGCGTCAGCTCTTGTGAGCTGGCACAGAAAGCCACCCAGCCACTGAAGTCAAGACCGCACAGCGTTCTCCGATCCCTCTTTAGCTCACACCCGACACTGACAACAACAGCAGGTCCCACCACTCCATGTGTGCAGCACCTCCCAGCTTCTGCCTGTGTGGCCACATCTCCACCACGCCCCGCCAAGCCACCTCACCTCTCCCTGCGCCCTGCCAGCGACGCCCACACGTGCACCCACACCCTCCGCCTCCAAGGGCTTCCCACTGCTCTAAGCGAACCCCCAGTTCCTCTCCGCCTGCAACCCTCCCCACTGGCCCCTGCCCACCTCACTCCACGCCACCCCTTTCAAACCACCCCCAGCCTTATCTGGCTGCTGATACTCATCGAGCCCCTACTCCAGCTCGGGCCGCCCACCCCCACCCCTGGGAACGCACTGCTGCACTGCTTCCAGGTCTCTGCACAAATGCCTCCTTCTCAGCATCAAGGTCAAGGCCTCAGGCCAGCTAGCTTCAAGGAGTCCCCTCCCCTTCACTCCCCAAGGACCCCACCCCCACCCGCTTTCCCACTCCCGACCTGGATATGTGGCTGCCAGGATGCTGGGGAGACAGGAGCTTGTGAGGAAGCAGTGTCTGCCCAGGCCCAGCTACTCCTGCTATTTGTGGTCTGCACAGGGGAACAATTAAGTGCTCTCATGAAAAGACCTCCCGTTGGGCCCAGAGCCAATAAGAATACAGCTGAGATGGTAAACGGAATTAATACAAAGCACGCTCACCGCCTGGCTTCGTTTAATCCAATACATACAGAGCGCCTACTGGGTGCAGGCTGCAAGGGACCCAAACATGAGAATACTGCCTTACTCCTCCCTGCTGCAACCCAGCCTCCAGACTAGGGGGTGGAAGTACTAAAGCAGTCCCTCTTCTTCCTGAGCTGGATGCTGAGGGTCCCGGGCCCAATTTCTGGCCCTTCTGCCACTCATTCTCTGTGACCATCAGCCCCAGCGCTTTAACCACCTCTGTGCAGCCTCCCAAACTGTGTCTCTATGGAGACACAGACTCCATACTCAGTTACCTAGCTGCCTCTTTCACCTCTCCCCCTGGAAATTGAGGCCTGTTTCCCCCATCTCAAAAAAGGCAATGCCATTCTCTAAACTGTTGTCTTTTCTCTCTCTCTCCCTGTTCTATCAGCCAACAAATCCCACCAGGTCAATCAGACCACTTCTCACCCCTGCTACCTTGCCAGTCTCAGGCTGCCATCTTTCTTTTTAGATTAGAATAGCTTTATGGAGATATTCACATGCCATACAAGGCACCAATTAAAAGGTACAGTTCAATGGTTTCTTGTACAGTCATACAGATGCGCAATCCCTGCCACTATCAGCTTCAGCACACGTTTCCTCAAAAAGACGACATCCTTTAGCTACCATCCTACGCCACCAACTCCCTTTGGCAACCACTAATCTAGTTTCTTCTTATGAATTTGCCTATTTTGGACATTTCATGTAATGGAATTATACAACACGTGATGGTTTGACTTCTTTCACTCACACGTTTTCAAGATTCGTCTACATTGTAGCCGTGTATCAGTACATAATTCCTTTTCATGGTTGGATAATATTCCTTCGTACTGCGATACCAGTTATTTTATCCATTGTCAGCTGATGGACACTTGGGCACCATCATCTCTTGCCTGGATTATGCCAATAGCCTCCTTGTTGGTCGGTCTCCCTGCTTTCCATCCCCGACTCTCCCTTCCATGCCCCTCAGCAGCTGGAGGGAGCTTATAAAAGCTTAGTCAGAAAATGTCACTCCTCTGCTCAAAACCCTCTACAGGTTCACGCTGTGTTCAGAATAAAACAGTCCTCACCACAGCCTACCAAGCCCCACACAACCTGACTCCCTTGACACTCAGACCTTATCTCCCCCATCACCCTCACTCACTGGCCTTGCTGCTGCGCCTCAAACATGCCTCAGCGCCTTTGCACTTGCTGTTCCCACTTCTTTCAGACCTCTGGTGCTCCAAGAAGGCCCGTGGCCCAACTAAAAAAGAACCCCCTCCAGTCATGTCAGTCCAGCACCTAGTACAGGGCCTGACATACATTGTGTGAGCACTCAACAGCAATGGCTGAACGAATGGATTTAGAATCAGGGCCTCAAAGCAGAGTTTAGGGGCTAAAGTTCAGCATGTATCCTTATCTGATTCTTGAAAGAAGCAATCTGATACCAACACTGGCAAAGACAGGAAGGAGTCAGTCCCCAGGCATCAGAGAGAAGAACAGGAGCCAGCAAAGGCCAGTCCGGAAACCACCAGACCCTTTCAGGGAATGGAAAGCACTGGCTGCTTGAAGTAGAGGCAGAAGACAGAGCTGGAAGAGCTGGTTAAGCCCAGGGCATTCATACTTAATTTGCTAAGCAATAAGGAATCGCTGACTAAGCTTTTGAGTTGTGACTCAATCAGGATTTGCCCAAGAACAAGCTACTCCAGAGAAGATGGAGTCGGGTAGGAGACCCGCAGCAAGGAAAACCAGACACCCAATTAACCACAGTGGTGGCATTGTTAAGTAGGGGGAAAAGATGGTGGGACCACCCCCTGGGAGAACCTCGGACAGAAAAGAGCCAGAGTCATCTACTCTGGGCTTCAAATCTGGGAGTAGATGGTGTATTTAAAAAAATTAGGAATTCAAACAAAGTCTTTTTGTTTTGATGGGGAGACAAATTTGCCGACAGACTAAGTTTGATATACAAAATTTTCTAGACTAAGTGACTAGACAGGATCTAAAGCTCAAAACATATTAGATCAGAAAAAAAAAAAAAAAAAAACATATTAGATCAGGAAAGGATTTGGCGGTGTTTGTTCCACCCAGAGAGGGTGGCCGAGACAGCTGAGGCCCCAAGAGCTGATGAACTTGAAAGCTGACACCAGAATAAGTAACAACTCTGACTCGCACGCGTACCCTTTCACCCTGAAGTGCCCCCAGCGAGAATTTCTGCCTAAGAGTTTGTTCCTTACTGAACATCTTTTTTGCCCGAAATCTCTGGTACCACGAATCCACCCCCTAAACGCGAGAGTGGGGGAGGGGAGAGTCTCTCCAACTCGGAGAAGACCGTCAGGTCTACAAGCTCCGGCTTCTCCCACCGCGGCCCCACACCCCGGCGTCGCCCCCTGACGCCCTCCCCGAATCGCATCGGGGCTCCTCGAACAGGCAGACCTCCCCCAGAATCGGGCTCAGCCCGCGGGCGGCCATGACAGCCTCTGCCAGAAGCGGACTCCACACCCAGCGCGCCAAAGGCCGGCCCGCCCCTTGCGCGTGCGTCCCAACACCCAACGGCCGCCAACGCGCGCGCCGGACACCAAACCCGCCCCGCCTCCCCTCGTCTCGCGCCCAGTCTTCGTCCTTCCCTCAACCCCCGGCGTCTCCCATCGCCCGCTCACCCGCAGGTCCGACGTCTCCACACCGCGGCCCCGCACCTGGGCCCGCCGCTCACCTGATTCCTCGTTCACCTCCGCGTGCTGCGAGGACCGCCACCCGACTCCTGTTACCGGTCGCGCGCCCTGACACAAGCTATCGCGTTTCCTGTCTCGTGCGTCCGACTGCGGCTCGGCTCACTGGACCGCTCGCTTTTCATTCAAAAGAGACGGAAGCGATGATTGGATCCTGCGGGAGGCGTCTAGAAGCTATTGGTGGAGAGTGGAAAGAGGGCGTGCCTCATGCCTCGGATTCATTGGTCAACCTAAAAGTTGGCGCCCGAGTGGGCTGATTGAGGCGGGCGTCTGCCAGCGCGCTGTCTTGTAATCGAGGTTGTGACCTCGGTAGGTGCCGCCATATTTTGTACGGGCAACTGAAGCCTGGATGTGGGCCCGGGGTGAGCGTCTCGCCCTTATGAAATATGGCTTCTACGCTTTGCTCAGAACTTAGTGTTCGAAGTGGATGACCATCCGCGAACTCCTGGTCCTGCAGAGTGGAGGCTCTGAAAGGGTTCTGAGAAAGCTTGGGAGCTTGGAATGACTCCAGCGTGGAGAGGACATTTAGCACCAGCAGTGGGAAAGGGGCCCCTCAGGGCGTGGGAGTGAGAGAAATGGTCCTAGGACACAATTCCCGTTTGCTGAGAGTCATTTCCTGGGTCAGACACTGTGCCAGTGACCATGCAGGTTCAGGCCAAAAAACCAAAACCAGATGTTTTCGTCATAAAACTTTTTTGTTGTTGTTAATTTTACTTTTCCTTGTATTAAATTTCCCCAACTTTTTTCTCCCCGCCCACCCAGTACTTTACTGAGTTGAGCTAAAGTGTATTGTAAAAGGAACGGGTCCATGAGTTTTGATGATTGATACCCGAGTGACAATTGCCTTGTGAAGATATGGAACATTTCCATCACCCCAGAAAGTTCTGTTGTGTCCCTCTGAAGTCAACCACACCCCTTTCCTCCTGCCCCCACCAGGCAACCAGTATTCCTATCACTATAGTTTTGTCTGTTCTTGAATTTCATATAAATGGAATCATGCAGTAGGTTGTCTTTTGTGTCTGGCTTCTTTTGCTCAACAAAATGTTTTGAGATTTTCCACATCGCTGCACATAGCAATAGTCCTTCTTTTTCATTCCTGAGTAGTATTCCACTGTGTGGCTATACCAATACAGCTGGTGTAGTTTCTCCACTCACCTATAGACGGACATTTGTTTTTTCCCAGTGTTTGGCCATTATTAATAAAGCTTGTACAAGTATTTTTGGGAACACAAATTTACTTCTCTAGGGGAAATACCTAGGAATGGAATGGTGGGTGGAAGTTCATGTTGGTGTCCAGCTTTAGTAGATCTTGACAGTTTTCCTGAGTGGTTGTTCCACTTTACACTCTCACTAGCACCCTGTGAAACTTGCAGTTACTCCCAGTTCTTGCCCATACCTCAGTCTTTTCTCAGCTATGTTAGGATTGGGGGATTTGGCGGGGGGGGGGGGGAACAAGGAGGGAAAGTAAGTAGGACAAACTCAATAAGCCTGCTCCAGCATTCCAGTCTCCCTAAGCCCCTGACACAATTAAATCTTCCTCCACAGTTTTCCAAAGAGGTTCAAGCATTTCATTTTCATTTAGTATAAGCTATCTCAGGGTCCATGTTCTAGACAAATTCAGAGCTAAAGTCATCAGAGGTATGTAACTTCAGCCAAAAAGCCCAATGAAGAGAAACCAGTCAATCCAGAGGGAGGCTTTACATAATATAAGGTAAATATTGTATGTACAGTAATAATTACATCCTAACGCTTATAGAGCACTTCCTGTGTACCCAACAGGGCCAGGATGAGGGTGACGCATGCAAAATTTAAGGAGGCACCAGGGACTTCCCGGGTGGCACAGTGGTTAAGAATCCACCTGCCAGTGCAGGGGACACGGGTTCAAGCCCTGGTCCGGGAAGATCCCACATGCCGCGGATCAATTAAGCCCGTGCGCCACAACTACTGAGCCCACGTGCCACAACTACTGAAGCCCCCGCACCTAGAGCCTGTGCTCTGCAGCAAGAGAAGCCACCGCAATGCGAAGCCCATGCACCGCAACCAAGAGTAGCCCCTGCTCGCCGCAACTAGAGAAAGCCTGTGTACAGCAACAAAGACCCAACGCAGCCAAAAATAAAGTAAATAAGTAAATTTTTTAAAGGGGGGGCACCAAATGCCAAACCAAACAAAAAGAACCCAAAAAACTGAGTCATCAAGATAAATTATATTTGAATGAACTATTTTAAAATCAAATTAAAAAAAAATAAAATCAAAATTAATTTTTAAAATCTATGATGAACAAAATATCAACATTTTAAATAAACACAGGGTCAGTAACAGTGCTGCGTGAAGCCGAGCCATATTGGCACCTGAGGCAAAAGGAAACGATCAGATCTACTGATCCTGTCTTTCTCTGGATTTTCTGCATTATTTTGATTTTTTAAAAATTGTGCTAGGACTTCCCTGGTAGCGCAGTGGTTAAGAATCTGCCTGCCAATGCAAGGGACATGGGTTCAAGCCCTGGTCCGCGAAGATCCCACATGCCGCGGAGCAAATAAGCCCCTGTGCCACAACTACTGAGCCTGTGCTCTAGAGCCCGTGAACCACAACTACTGAGCCTGCGTGCCACAACTACTGAAGCCCGCACGCCTGGAGCCTGTGCTCCGCAGCAAGAGAAGCCACCGCAATGAGAAGCCCATGCACGGCAACCAAGAGTAGCCCCTGCTCGCTGCAACTAGAGAATGCCCGTGTGCAGCAACGAAGACCCAAAACAACCTAAAATAAATAAATAACTACATTTAAAAAAAAATTGTGCTAAAACGTGTATCTTGAATTTGGGGGTGCCCCCTTAAATTCTGTGTCTGAGGCAAGTGCTTCCCCTCCTCACCCCAGTCCCTGTCCTGGTTGTTCAGCCTTGTTCTAAGAAATCTAAATATATGAACAGACTAATCAGCACCTGGAGCAGATGAGGTGCGTGTATTAGCACATCCATTGTCCATATCCATTGTCGGGGGGTTAACAGGAGCTCCAGAGAGGATTAATCTCAGTCCCAAAGTCACACAGCTGGCAGGGATTCAAGCCCAGGCCATCTCTCATCATTAGACATGGCCAAAACCTCTACAGGTGGAGATAGAGGCCAAAGCCAGGTAAGTTGGAAGCCTGGAGAAAACCAGTCCCCAGGGACAGAGGAGGTGCTCCAGGAAAGCAGGTGGGAGGTGAGCTTGGAGTAATTAGATCATCTGAGATGATGCAGGAGGAGGAGGAGACCGAAGCTAGTTGAGTCCAGTAAAGAAGTCTGAAAAAAAAAAAAAAAAGAAGTCTGGAAAAACAGGAAAAAAAAAAAAAAAAGCCCAGCACACCCACCATCCATGCAGCCATGGGCGGGGCAGGGGGGTGGGTTTCTATGCTTCAAAACAAACAAACAAACAATAACAAAAAACACAAGAAACAAACCCACAAACTTTAAGTCCAGAAAAGATCAGAGCCTGCTAAAGTACTTCCACCACCCAAGATGAACAAATAGTAACATTTGTCACATTGGCTTGATTCACTTCAGAATTATTTTAAGATATAGAAAATTTGAAAACACCCACCCAAATGGCTAAAAAGGAAAAGACTCACAGTACTGAGGCTGGAGGAGAGGCTGTGGAGAAACCAGAATTCTCACTGCTAGCAGGCTTGTAAAATGAGAAAACCACTTTGGAAAACGATTTGGCAGTTTGTAATAAGGTTAAGCAGGGTATCTCAACCCCAGCACTCTTGACGTTTGGGCTGGATCCTTCTTTGTGGTGGGAGCCATCCTGTGCATTATGGGATGTTTAGCATCTTTGGCCTCTCAATGTCAGTAGCACCCACGCCTCAGTGTCTCCAAACCAAAAATGCCTCCTGACGTTGGTAATGTCCCCGCCCCTGGCGGGGGAGGGGATCATCCCAGATCAGACCCATTGGATTGAACAGGCACCTATGTCATGACTAAGCAGTCCTCCTAGGTATAGACTTAACAATCAATGAAACCCTTTTTGTCCACAAAAAGATACGAACAGTGAACATTCTCTATGCATAAGAGCTCCAAACTGGAAACAACCGAAATGTCCATCAACAAACGAATGGATAAAGAAACTGTGCTCCATCCACACCATGGAATAACACTAGAAATAGAAAGGAATAAACTATTGATATACACAACATTATGGATGAATACCAAAAACATCGTATTCTTTGCAAACATACTAAAAATCACTGGACTGTACATTTAAAAAGGGTGAATTTTATGGTGTGTGAATTTTATTCTAATAGAAAACAAAACAAATGTATTGAGTAAAAGAATCTAGACATTTAAAAAAATTTTTAAATGATTCCATTAGGTATGAAATTCGAGAACAGGCAAAATTAGTCTATGGTGATAGAATCTACATGAGGAGGTTGCCTGGGAAAGAATACAAGTGAAACTTATGCAGCAGGCGAGTGGCCTGGGTGGTGCCACAGGGGTGTGTATGTATATACAAATTCACGGAGCTGCACATCAAAAGATTTGTGTACTTTACCATATGTAAGTTATACCTCGATCAAAATAAAATAAAAGACATAACACCTTATCGTTAAAGTGGAAGTCACTTCTGTTCACTTCCCTCACTCCACTCCCCTCCCCCACTACAGAAACATCCTCAATAAAATTAATGATACTGAACAATTACTGAACGCCTATTCTGTGCTTTACAAGAATTAATCCATTTAGGCTTCCCAGCAATCTATGAGGTAGGCGCCACTATTATCATCCCCTTTTACAGATGAAGAAACTGAGGCACAGAGCAGTGAAGTAACTTGCTCAGGGTCTCACTGTTCATAGGCAGTGGTGTCAGGAATTGAACCCAGATAGCCTGGCGGGCCTCAGCCAGGATGCCAGGCATACTACAAGCCCGCTACTCTGAACATTCCACAAACTTAATACACAGTTTCACTTTCTGGTTTTTAGTAATTGATATAAACAATATCAAACTGTACCATTTTTTAAACTTGCTTTTTTATCCCCCCCTCCCAGCCCCCCCCAACCCCCACACATGGTGTTTTTGAGTTTAGCCTTATTGATACATTTAGTTCTTCTGCTGTCAGATGAATCTACTCCCATTTCTTTTCTCTGGCCTTGACTGGTGGAGACTTGGTTTGCAAAGAACCTTATCTTTTAAGAGATAACCCTCACTCAGTTCCTCCCCTTCTAAGAATCCACCAGTGGTTCCCACAGTCCTCAGGGTCAAGTCTGAATTCCACTCCCACCATCTGCAACATCTGGAGCCTTCCCTCTACTCCAGGTTCATCAGCAGTAAAAAAAAAAAAAATCCAGCCATGCTTTATGATACCTGGTTTGTTCACCCATCTATTCATCCAGCAGCTATTTTTTGAGTACCTTCTGTGTGCTAGACCTTGTTCTAGGAGCCAGGTACCCAACAGTGAACAAGACAATGATCCCTGCCCTCTGGGAGCTGTCAACTTCCTGGTGAAGTCAGACAAGAAAGAAAACAGTAAAGTCAAATTTATTAAAATTTGCAAGGAGGAAAAATCAAACTATGTGAGGAATAGAGTTTGGTAGGGATGGGGTGGGCCTTGTTTTAGGTGGAGATGCAGTCAGGGAAAACTTCTCTAAGAAGGTGACATTTAAGTAAAGATGGAAATAAAGTGAGGAAGATAGAATGCCAAGATGAGAAGGAAAAGTACTGCAGGCAGTGAGAACAGCCAGAGCAAAGGCCCTGAGGTAGGAATCAGCATGTGTGAGGAGCAGTGAGGAGGTCATGCAGCCAGAGTGTGAGTGAGGGGATTGGGGTGGGAGATGTAGGCAGAGGAAGTAGGACATGCCAAGTTCTACCTCATCCACCTCTAGGCCTTTGCCCTGACTGTTTCTTCCACCAGACACCCTTTTCCTCTTTTTTTTTTTTTTGCGGTACGCGGGCCTCTCACTGTTGTGGTCTCTCCCGTTGCGGAGCACAGGCTCCGGACACACAGGCTCAGCGGCCATGGCTCACGGGCCCAGCCGCTCCACAGCATGTGGGATCTTCCCGGACCGGGGCACGAACCCGTGTCCCCTGCATCGGCAGGCGGACTCTCAACCACTGCGCCACCAGGGGAGCCCTTCCTCTTTATCTATTTTGTAATTTCCTAATTTGTCCCTTAGTGCCAGCCGTTCTGCCTCCTCTATAGTGGGGCACCTATGTCCTCAAGGCATTCACTGGACTGGGATACCTTTCTCCTGACAGCTCACAGTGTATGCATTCACTCATTCCACAAACACTGAGCGAGCTTAGGCCAGTTACTGGGAAATTTCAGAGAGGAGTGATATTTAAAATAAATAAAACAGAGCCATGGACCAGAGATGACAGGGCATGGAGGTGCTCTGGGAAGCAGAGGAGGTGACATTTAAACAGAGATCTAAATGATTAGAAGAGGCCAGCCTTGGGGAGATGTGAGGGAAGGGCATTAAAGACCAGGGAACAGCCAGTGCAAAGGCCCTGTGGTTGGAAATAAGGTGGGAATATTTGAGGAACAGAGAGAAGGCCAGTTTTGCTAGATGGGGATGAGGAGAGTGGAGGGGGATGCAGCTGGACAGGTGGGCAGAGGCCTGACAGGACCATCCTGTAGGCCAGGTGAGGAGTGGTGTTTTTCCTAAGAGCTCCAGAGAGCCAGAAACAGGTTTTCCAGCAGGCAGAGCTGTGGGGGTGGGTGTGATTTAGGGTTTCCAAGGCCCCAGAGAGGATTGGAGAGAGGCCAGAGGAGCTACAGGGCGGTGCTGGTGCAGTTATCATATTTGGCTGAGATTATACAATAAGTCCTTGGTCTTCCTGTTTCAAGCCCAGAGCGCGACTCTGTTTCCAGTGCTACCAAAGTCCCCAGTGGGTGCTGATAAACATTCACTGAGTAAATGAATGCCGGAAGCTTGGAGAGAGAATTTGGCAGGGTTCCCCCAGCTCCATCCGGGGAGGCAGCAGAGGGCCCATCCTTGGATAAGGTGACCCAGTTCCTGGGCTGTCTCTCAGCCTTGCTTTGCCCCCTCATCCCCATCTGTAAAATGGGTGGGCTGGAGAATTAGAGGAAGACAGGGCAAGGACTATAAACATCCTGGCTTTATAATTGGGGTGAGGGGCTTCCCTCTGAGCCTCAGTTTCCTCATATTTAAATCAAGAGAAAAAGAACTAGCTCAAAGGTTTCTTTAATTCAATGGATGAATATCTGAGGAACTGCCAGGAAGCAGGTGTACCTGGAGGGAGGGAGCAAGGGAAAGAGGTGGGAGAAGAGGAGAGAGGGAAGGTGAAGGGGGCAGATCGTGCAGGGCCTTGTGGGCTGCGGGTAAGACTTTGGCTTTTACTCTGAGGAAAGTGGGAGCCAAAGAGGGATCTAGGCAGAGGAGGGACATGACCTGACTCAGGTGTTCCTAGGAGTCCTTGGGGTGTTGTGGGGGAAAGAGACTACGAGGTCGAGGGAAGAGCTGAAAGACCTGGGAGGAGGTGACTGCACTGGTCCAGGCGAACGATGATGAAGACTGGACCCGGTGGAGATAGTGGAAGGGTGAGAAGTGGGTGGATTCGGGATTGGTATAATTTCTCCTCCTCCTCCTTCTCGTTCTCTGTTAACCACCACCACCACCAACCAGCCCCAAAGAGTCGCCCAAAGGAAAAAGGGAGAAAGAAAACATCCCGCCCCGGCCTCTGGGACGGTGCAAACCACTCACAGCTGCGGGTAACCAAGGTACCCGCAGCCCTCCACGCTCTGGCGGGTCCCAGGAGGGCGCCAATGAGGCGGCGCTGCCAGGGAACGCTCCCCGCCCCGCCCCCCAGGGACCGCGGCTTGGCCCAGTCACCGGATTTGAAAGGGAGTGCGGGGTCGGCCACGAGCCCGCCTGCATGCTACAGAGACTCCGGAGACCCTGAGAAGCTCCTCAAAGGTCTCCACCTTCTGCCTCCGATAGGGCAGGAGTCTGCATTGTGGAGCGCCACCTGCATGCAGCAGCCCCGAAGAAGAGGCGGGCCCCCATTTTACAGCAGGGAAAACTGAGGACTCAGCGGCCACAGGGCCCGCAGCGAGTCCGTGACGGAGTTAGGGTTCAAATCCCTTTTCATAACAACGGCAAAAACACTAAAAATCACAGCAGCTAAACTTTACTGAGCTGTGTGTTCACAGCACTTGGCATGTGTTGTCTCATTTAATTTTGCCAACACCTAAGGGGTGGGTAGGTAAATCCTTCCCGTTTTACAGATGAGGGGCTTTTAGGGCTTGGGGACTCCCCCAAGGCAGGCGGGGATTTGAACACAAGTCTGCTCAGAGCTTGTCTCCAGCCTATGGGGAAGCTCCGGTGCCTTAGAATGACGGACCGTTCCAAGAGGCCTAAAATTGCAAACACAGGCGGGGATGAATTGGTTTTGTTTTTTGAGAGATCCCGGGAGGCCCAAAGGCCTCCACAGCTCCCCGCTTTAACGTGGCTCACTCTTTTCTTCGGGTTCCTGCGCGCTCAAATGGAGCACCCGTGGGCAGAGGGAGGATTCAGAAAGAGGAAAAGGCTGGGGAAGACGACGACGCGCTCTCGGCCGGGGAGGGGGGCGTCCGGCAGGCAGGACCCCGCAGCCCCGGGGGCCGCCGGGAGCCGCACCCCCTCGGCCCCGCCCCCTCCTCGGGCGCCGACCTAGGCGGTCACGTGACCGAGCCAGGCGGCAGCTGGGGCCGGAGGGCGAGGCGCGCGGACACGGCGGCCAGGCCAGGCGGGGCTAGAGCCGAGCAGGCCGGAGAGGGCCGTGCGCCCGGGGCGGGGGGGTCGCGCCGCGCCCGCCCCCTCCCCGCCCCGCGTGGGGCGTACGCACGCTCCTCTCACCGCCCCTCTCTCCGCGCGGGGACCCCTGGCGGACGGCGCGTGGACATGGCCAGCGATGCTTTGCAGGTAGGCGCACCTGCGTCCTCAGCCCCCTGGCGGCCAGCCGGCGCCGGGGACCCCCGCCCGCGCGCTGCCGGAGCCCCCGGGATCGGGGCGGCCAGGGCGGGTCCCCCCCTCCCCCGAGCACTGGGCGCTCCCTCCCTGGGCCGGCACCGTGGAGCCAGCACAGTCCCCTTCTCGGCTGGTGGAGGTACGCACAAGGGGGGAGCGGGGAGGTCCTGAAGCACCCCCAAGCTCCGCCCTTCCCCGAGAATTAGAGGGGGCGCGGCGGAGGCTAGAATTCAGGTGTCTGTGGCTGGCTGTGCATCCCGGTGCCTGTCGACCCTGCCACTCGTTCTCCCTCCCAGCGTTCGGTTCCGGGCAGGTGCAGCTCCACCTGAGCAGGTGCCTGGCGCGGTGCCCAGGGAAGGGAGGAGGCCGCCCGGCCCGTTCCTCTCCCCCGCACAACAAAGCTCCAGCCGCCCCCACCTCCAGACTGAGCTTTACGATGGTCCCGACGCCACCCAGATTGTCACCTGTTGCCGGAAGTGCCAGAGTCACCTCATTAGGTCGGGGGACGGGGGACCCACACGGCCACCCGGCTGCCAGGTGGAACCTTATCCCAGGTGGGGAGTGTCCATGTCAACAGACTGGGGATTCTCTTATACCTGGAATCCCACCTGGGCATGGGCTGGGTCACCCCACAACATACACACACACACACACACACACACACACACACACACACACACACGCAGAGGCACAGCTGACTGACACCAACCTGCCGCCCAGCCAGGTTCTTCCTGTGCCGCCTTGTGGACATCACAGCCCTGGACTCACCTTCCCTATTTGTGGCTAGCAGGGCCAGGGTGACTTCTGAAACTTCTTTCGTTCAGTGACCCAAATCTGAGACATGTCCTGTACCTCTGGTGCCCCCATTAGCGCCTCATCATCCCTCCGTCGTCCTGTGGTTGCTGTGTAACTGGGTTCTCGTCTCCTTCTGCACCTGCCCCCACATCCCCTTTGTGTCTGTCCCATGACCCCCATCCCCCATCCCAGTCCTGCTGATGGCCTGCCAGCCTTGCCGAGGAGCTGGGCGTATCTGGTGTTGCCGATCACACAAGGTCAGACCTTGGGGGCTGGGGAGGGCTGGGGTCTCTGCCTCTACACCTCAGCCCTGGAAGGGCTGTGTAGGAATCCCCTGGCGCATGCATGCACTTGGCGTGTAGCAAACATGACCTGGACGGAGGCTGTGATTCCTGGAACGAGGCTGGACCTGTGACCTGGTCCCCTTTCCCATCTCCTTCCTGCTCTCTTCCCCTGTCCTGGTCATTCCTTTCTCGTGGCTGCTTGGGTCTGCTAAACTGTCCCTCTGTCTGTCCCAGTGTGTGCCTGTCCGTTCTGTGTCCAGCAAACGGATGTCCTGTCCAGATTCCGGAAACGCCCAAAGCATTGAAATCTCCGGACATGGGGTCTAGGTCCCTGGCCACTCTGGGAAGAGGGGAATTCTGGAAGATGGACCCTCTGGACCTGGGGTCTCCTGCTTCATGGTGGGAGTTGGGGGAGCAGGGATTCTCCAGGGCCAGGCCAGGCTTCCTGATTCATGGGTTCATCATGCTGGCCCTCAGGTGACCCCTGCCCTAGGTAGGAGTGAGTCACCGGAGAGAGGAGAACCCAGGAGGGCGGGCCTTCCTCCCTCCCTCCCTCCCTCCCTGCTCTGCATATTCTCAGGCCTCAGCTGCTGGAGGAGGTGGGGCTGAGGGAGCCTGCCTGGACTTCCCTCATTTGACCTGGCCCTGCTCCTGGCTGTACCCCTGCTCTGCCTGCTGGGGATAGGGTGGGGCTGGGTGGCAGGTGGGGCCTGGTTGGTAGCAGGTGGTATTAGGTGAGCCTGGGTTTAAATTGCAGAGCTGCCACTTCCTAACAGTGTGTCCTAGGCCCCATGCCTTTCCCTCTCTGAGCCTTGGTTCTGCCGTCAAAAAAATGTAGCTGGAGGGTTTTCCTGGTGGGGAAAGACGTAGACCAGGCCGGCACCTTGCAGGTGGGGCTGCTGTGAAATCCTTCCTGGGTCATGGTCAACAGCTCAGCGTGTGCATCTGTGTCCTTTAATCCAGGGTTTCTAAGCCTCAGCCCTGTTGACATTTGGGGCTGGATCATTCTTTGAGATGGAGGCTGTCCTGTGTACTGTAGAATGTTGAGCAGCATCCATGGACTCAAGCCAGTAGATGCCGGTAGCACCCCCAGTTGTGACAACCAACCAAAAATGTCTCTGGATATTGCCAAATGCCCCCCAGAAGTG
The DNA here is from genome assembly GCF_963924675.1 of Phocoena phocoena. Lineage (NCBI taxonomy): Eukaryota > Metazoa > Chordata > Mammalia > Artiodactyla > Phocoenidae > Phocoena > Phocoena phocoena. Next base: position 164,975,447 of record NC_089221.1, read on the forward strand.
GGGTGGTAGTGGAGGCGGTCCCCTCCCCCATGGAGAACTGCTGCTGCCACCTCTCTGAGCCTCGGTTTCCTCACCTGTAAAGTGGGGGAGAATTATGGCAGTTGCTCAGGATAAATGTGAGGGGTCAGTAGGATCATGGGAGTGACGCTTTTGGCCTGAAGTAAATCCTCCCTGGGGGCAGCTGCCCTTGAGGTTGGTCGGGAGCCAACCATGACTTTCTTCATCTCTGAAGTGGGTTCTCATGGCGGTGGCAGATAACGTATGTGGGGCTCTTCATGCCACGCTGACACCTAGCTCAGATTCTGGGCATTCCCGTTTGAAATCCTAGTTCTGCCTTCTGCTGGCTGTAGGACTTTGGGCAAGTTACATCACCGCTCCAGGCCTCAGTTTCCTCATCTTGAAAATAGGGTGATAGTAGGGACTTCCCTGGCAGTCCAGTGGTTAAGACTCTGTGCTTCCACTGCAGGGGGCATGGGTTTGATCCCTAGTCAGGGAATTAAGATCCGGCATGCCATGCGGCATGGCCAAAAAAAAAAAAGAAAGAAGATGGGGTGATGATAGCACCTCCTGGGGTTGCATTAGTTGAACTGGGTGCAGCTTGTAGTAACTGCTACCATACTTGAGCTTTAATAGAGACACTCTCACCCCAACCCTCCAGCGCTGCCTCCTCACAATGTGGGCCTCAAGGAGGTGCCACTGGGCTGGCCAGGCCCCTTAGGCCTCCAAGCTGTGGTCAGCAGCAGCGAGAGACCGAGCTGAGAAGAATCCGGAAGCTGGGACAGGCTGCATCTGCAGGAAGGGGGCTGGGCCGCCCACATAAGCACTCATGGGTGTTTGCATATAAGTGTGCACGGGGTAGACGCAGGGGGTGTGCACACACTTGCTAGCCTGCGATGCGTGCACACGCCTATAGGTGTACGAGAGTGTGTGCACACCCAAGCAGCCCCTGGAGCCTGTATACATGGGGGAGGCTGCTCTTCACGTCCACGCTAGTGGGCCTGTGAATGTGTGCACGCTGTGTACGCCTTGGGCATCCTCTTGGGACAGGGAGCAGGGGTCATCCCTGGGGTGCCTCCAGAGAAGCCGGCTCAGGCCTGGAGTGGGGCCTGAGAGGAAGGCCCTCTAGATGCCCCAGAGGCCCAGAGCTGGCCTTTTGCAGGGGTTGCTGGGAGCTAGCAGGAAAGAGGAAGTAGCAGGCGAGAGGCCCTGGCAAGGCTGAGGTTCAGGAAGAGGGCGGGGCCCTCAGCCGGGACCCAGGATGGCGGAGGCCAATCCCCCTTTGGACCGGGAGCTGGAGGTGCGGGCTGGGGTCCTTGTGGGGGGCCAGCAGAAGGGGACCCCAAGTGGCACAGGCCAGAGGCTCTGCCCTCTGTACCTCTCGGTTTTGGACTGAAAGGAGATGAGGTGTTAGACTTGGAGTTTTCTGTTTGAGAGATGAAACTGTTTGGGGCCCTTTGGGCTTCCAGGCTGGGGAGATAGAGGAGGAAAGGGAGAGGCCTCTGCTCTTTAGGGTGCCGGTTGTAGAGGATGAAAGGAGGGGAGATGGGGCCTGTCCCCGGGATCTAGTTTGGGGGTACAGCAGGGGATGGATGAGGCCTCGCCCCGTGTCCTCCTCGTTTGGGATTATAGCAGAGGGAAGGTGAGGCCTGCCCTCAGTACCTCCTATCCTAGTTTGAGGGCACAGCAGTGAGGAGAAGGGGCCTGGGACCCCAACCTTATGGTTTGGTGGGGCATCAGAGGCCTGCCCTTGATACTTCCTTGTTTGGGGAGCAGCAGAGGGAAGATGAAACCCGCCCTCAGGACCTCATAATTTGGGGGATAGGGGAGTGGAGATGGGGCCTACCCTTGGGACCTCCTAGTTTAGGGGGGCAGCAGAGGAGAGAAAGGGGTCTGCCCTCAGGATCTTGTCATTTGGGGGGCAACAGAAGGGAGACAAGGCCTGTTCTTGGGACCCCCTAATTTGGGAGGACAATGGAAGGGAGATAGGGCCCGTCCTTGGGGACCCCCTAGCTTGGGGGGCACAGTGGTGGGGTGATGGGATCTGACCTGAAGAATCCCACTGCATAAGGACAGATGAAGGGAGATTGAACTGTATTTGTGGTCCCCTAGTCTGAGGGGACAGGGAAGGAAGAAGCCCCTGCCCTCGGGACTTTGCGGTTTGGGGATGTCTGAAAGCAGGGACAGGGCCTTGCCTCACCTCCCACTTTTGGTGGCGGGGCGGGGGGGTGCCGATCAGAGGACACAGAGCAGGCCCTGTGTCAGGAGTTACAGTTTGGGAGAGGACCAGGCCAGGTCGGCTGAGCACGGTCTGCACCCCAGAGTCCTCCTGGCCCCACTAACCCTGCTCCGTCCTCCGCAGAGCGAGCCACGCAGCTGGTCCCTGCTGGAGCAGCTGGGCCTGGCGGGTGCCGACCTGGCAGCCCCCGGGGTGCAGCAGCAGCTGGAGCTGGAACGGGAGCGGCTGCGGCGGGAGATCCGCAAGGAGCTGAAGCTGAAGGAGGGCGCCGAGAACCTGCGGCGGGCCACCACCGACCTGGGCCGCAACCTCGGCCCCGTGGAGCTGGTGCTGCGCGGCTCCTCGCGCAGACTCGACCTGCTGCACCAGCAGCTGCAGGAGCTGCACGCCCATGTGGTGCTGCCCGACCCCGCGGCTGGCGTGCACGGTAAGCCAGGCTTCCCCGGGGATGCAGGACAGCAGGGGCTTCCACTGCCCAGGGCTCACCCGCTGTGTCCTAGAGCGAGGCCAGCCTCTGACCTCCAGGGAGACACACTCGGTCACAACAGCGCCGAACCTCAAAATACAGGCAGACCAAAGGCCAAAAGCAACACCCAGAGAAAGGTACACACAGTCACACCCACACCTGGACAACACCAAAGGGCTTACACGGGGTCACACGAATATCCAGGCTCACAGAGTCATACCAGCACCCGGACAACCCCCAAGACTCTTTCTAAAATATCTTTAATTTTTATTGATTAAAAAAATTTTCAATTGTGATCAAAAAACACATAACAAAATTCGTCATTTTTAAGTGTACAGTTCAGTGGTGTTGAGTAGATTCACATTATCGTGCACGGGAACTGCAGAACTTTTTCACCTTGCAACCAAAGACAAAGGTGTAACACACATCACATCAGTAGCCAGAGGCATTCACACACGGTCACACCAGCACCCAGACAACTCCTAAGGGCATACACGCTATCATACGAATACCCAGAGACTTGCATACTGGCACCCAGCACCCGGAGAAATGCACGCACAGTCACACCGACACACAGACAATACCCAGAGACTCGCACATGCTCACGCCAACCCCCAGAGATTCACGCACACACAGAGCTGCCCAACCCCTACAGACGTCCACCGACCTGTCAACAGCCCGAGACTTACGCACACAATCGGACAAGGCCTGAAGACTCAACACCACTTAGCCCAACACCCATATACCACTTAGGTGTGTCAACAGCTAGAGACCAACATTGTCGTGTCAACACTCAGAGATACAGTTCAGCCGACCCCCAAAACCTCATCCGGTCACAGCTGCACCCAGAGTGACCTGGACAGTCACACCACTCGCTAGAGACTCACAGAGCCATGCCAGCATCCAGAGACATGCATGTCCGGCTGTACCAGCACCCAGACACGTGGACACAGTTGTACCAGTGCCAGGAGATCAGAAAGCACAGTTGTGCCAATAGTCGGAAGCATATGCCTAGAGTCACCCCCAGCACCCAGAATCTCACACAGTCATTCTAACACCTCGAATCTCACAGTTACACTAGCAGCTGGGGAGACACACACTTGCTCAGTTATGCCAACACCCTGCGGGTCACAGACCTAACCACCGCCACACCCACGGATGCCCACACAGCTGTGTAAGTAGTTGGGGACTTCCGTACGAAGGTAGATACAGTCACACCAGCACCAAGGACCCAGCGCACACCTGGACACTTGCCTGTGCTCATTCATGCTGGTCCTGCCCCAATCCTGCAGGGGTTTCCCTACGAGGGCTGGGGTGGTTGGGCCCTCTGGACCCTGGTCCCCAGCTCTTCCTCTCCCTGGCCCCGGGGGTGGATCCTCTCAGCCGGGGCAGAACCACCTGGGCAGATGGAGGTGAGGGCCGTGGTGACTCTGCCCCATCTACCCCCTCCAGATGCCCCCCAGTCCCCCTGTGCAGGCGGCCCAGCCTGCTCAGCCACCAACCTGAGTCGCGTGGCCGGCCTGGAGAAGCAGCTGGCCATCGAGCTGAAGGTGAAGCAGGGGGCGGAAAACATGATCCAGACGTACAGCAACGGCAGCACTAAGGTGGGGGCAGCGCGAGTGCACGCCGCCCCGTGTGCATGTACACCCGCAAGCGCATACAGTCTGGGGAGGGCAGGGTGGCACCTACATCTGCTCCCTTGGGAGTCTGGGGTCCTCTGGGTTGGGGACAGAGGGGCTGATGGGTGGCTTTGCAGCAGGACTGGGGTGCGGTCAGCTCATGGGGGCATATGGGAAACAGGGTAACTGTGGGTGATGTCAGACAGACACATGGCAGAGACTGTCCCCTCCAAACTCAGTTACCCCCAGGGATGGTCAGGGCAACACGCCGCCTCTCACTGCTGGTGGTCTCCCTCTGACACTTGTACACGCAGATCAACACGTAGGTGCACACATATCATCACCCTAACATCTAGAGACACAGCCATGGCCACGACAACACCTAGAGACTCACAGACACGCATGCACCGCCATAAGATCTAGAGTCACATCAGAAACAACGCTCATAAACACGGGGAGGATGGCTGCCAGAGCGACCTCTAGATACAGGGAGACACACACCATCGTATAACGCCCGGACACACAGCACAGGCCAACGGACCGCCTAGACACACACATTATTAAATTCACACTCAGAGACCAGAATTGTCACACAGGTGCTCCCCCAGTTGTACCAACACTGAGTGCACACTCACAGGTTTGCACCAACACCCAGAGATACACCCACAGCACAGTCAGACCTACAGCTAGAGACCCAGAGAGCACCCATGCCTGTGTGCACACACAAATGCGAATATTATGTGGGAGGGCACAAGCCATGCAGAATTTTTTTTTTTTTTTTTTTACACCTTTTATTGATGTGTAACAAATGGACGTAAAGTGCAGAAAACTTAAGTGTACAGACCAGTGAATTTTTATCTGGGTACACATCACCCACATCGAAATACAGAACACTTCCTGTCACCCAGAAAGGGTTCCCTCCTGCCCCCTTCAGTCAGTACACAGACTTCTTTGACCACAGGTCGGCAGTGCCTGGTTTTGAAACACAGCACCATGTAGATGGAAAAATCCACAACCAGTGTCCGGTGCTTGTACACAACACGGGGTCCTTGGCTATGCCCAGTCATCGCTGTGCCTTGATCTGCACACACAAACATCGGGACTCCACTTACTGCGACTGTCTCACATCCAGTCACCCTTGGACTCACCCACGTGGCTACAGTCAAGGCTACACCCACCACGGGGAACACTTACACACGTACGCCATTCTGACAGCTGACACAAACACGGTGCCTGCTGGTGCAAGGCACGGCTCTGAGCCCTACACACAGGTTAGCTCCTTTAATCCTCAGCCCAGTGTTGGTTGGCGCTATTAGTACTCCCCTTCCTGCAGATGAGCAAACAGGCCCAGAGTAGTTGAGCGGCTTGCCCAAAGTCACACAGCTGTTAGGCGGCGGAGCCAGGATTCAAATGCCATGGGCGACATCTCCCATCAGCACCCAGGAACACACGGAGGCACATGTTATCACACCCACACGTGAATGCTCTGTCACAGGGTCACCCAGGGCCTGCACGATGTGGGCAGCAGGACTGGTGGTCAGACCCTCATCTGCCCAGCCTTTCCCTCATGGCCCATCTCTGCCTCCAGGACCGGAAGCTGCTGCTGACGGCCCAGCAGATGCTGCAGGACAGTAAGACCAAGATTGACATCATCCGCATGCAGCTCCGCCGGGCGCTGCAGGCCTGCCAGCTAGAGAGCCAGGCGGCCGCAGACGAGGCCCAAGGTGAGTCCCTTGCCCTGAAAAAGCCTCACCTGCATTCCACCTTGGAGAGTTCAGCTCCCAGCCCCACAAGGGGTCCCTTTCTGAGGCAGGGAGGTGGGTGCTGTGACTCACCACATGACTGGAGCCCATTCCTGACCCTTGGCAGGCCTCAGTTTCCCATTTTGTCCTATTTCAGATTTGCACGTGATCATGTATTGGCAAACTACGGTTCTTGGACCAAATCTGCTACTGCCGCCTTTTTTTTTTTTTTTTTTTTTCAAATAAAATTTTATTGGCACCCAGCCATGCCCATTCATTTACTATCACTTAAGGCTGCTTTTGCACTGCAACAGCAGGGCCAAGTAGTGGCAACAGAGCCTGTGTGGTCTACAAAGCCAAAAATATTTACCCTTTGGCTCTTTACGGAAATAATGTGCGGACCCCTGGACTAGGTGGTTGCCTTGTCACGTTGGCCCCTGTGGTGTAGAACTGTGGGTGTCCACGGTGTGTGTGTGTTCCTTTGTGTGTCTCTGTATGAATGCCTGGGGGTGTCTCAACCCCATTGTTAGCCTGAATTTGTCACAGCGTCTTGATGTAGTGTGTGCAGAGAAGATTATCTGTGCTACTGATGTGTGTCAGTGATGCTGACCAGGGGGACCAGAGGTTGTATGCACACGATACATAATAATATTATGGAGCCGCAGCTCCTCCGTAATAATATCCTGCCCTGTAACTGTGGTAGTTTCTGTGTCACCATGAGAGGTAAGTGTCAGCTCTTGGTGGGTGTTAGTGCATTTGGGCTGCTGTACCACACAATACCACAGACTCGGGGTGGGGGCATGTAAACGACAGACATTTATTTCTCACTGTTCTGGGGGCTGGGAAGTCCAAGATCAAGGCGCCAGCAGATCCAGCGTCTGGTGAGAGCCCTCTTCCAGATTCATAGACAGCTGCTTTCTTACTGCATCCTCACTGGTAGAAGGGGCAAGGGAGCTCTCTGGGGTCCCTTTTATAAGGACAGTGATCCCATGCATGAGGGCTCCGCCCTTATGACCTAATCACCTCCCAGCGGCCCCACCAACTAATACCATCATATTGGCGGTTGGGTTTCAACGTACGAATTTTGCAGGGACACAAACGTGCAGTCCATAGCAATAGGGCTTGGAACTCGGATGACAACGTGTGCGTCTTTGTAGCGGGGAGGTGTCGGCGTGACGGTGTGGCTGTTCGTCTGTACTCTGAATGCCTACGTGGGCTTCTCAGTGACAATGTGTGATGGTATGATCACGTCCCTGTGCTTTTGCGTGACGTTGTAACTTTTGGTGACAGCCTGATTTTGTCCCCATAAGTGTAAAAGCCTTGATGACTGGGCACACGTGACAGCAGTCCCGGTGGGTGCCACACAGCTGTGGGTGACTGTGACTGTCTGAGTGCCCAAGTCTGAGTGCAGGTCGTTGTGCAGGACAGCGAGACCGTCCTTGGAATCTCCAGCCTTGGATGAGGGTGACCGTGGCCTTGTTTCTCTGAGTGACCAGTTTCCCGCACCTGGGTGACAGCGTATCCTTGTGCCTGTCCCTGTGCCATTGGGTCTCTGTGTCTATGGGTATCAGTGATGCTGCCCTGCCTATGTGAGAGTATGATGGCATTTCTTTACCTGTCCCTATGCCTTATCCATGTGGCAGCGTGATTGTGTTCCTCTGATTCTCCCTGGGCTGGAGATAGAGCCCTGGGAGTTTTGCCACTCTGTGACTGTGTCCTATAAGGGTATTTATGTTTTGTGACCATTTCCCTCCACCCCTGTGACTGTGTCCCTTTGCTGGGGGTTGACAAGGCATATATCTATGTAATAGCCTCACCACTGTGACAATGTCCCTATGTGGCAGTGGGATGGCATCTTTGTGAGAGTGTGTGTTCCTCAGTGTGTGTGTGTGTGTGTGTGTTCCAGTGCCTACACTGGTGACAAAGTGATAATGCCACTGTCACCCTGTGAGTGACAGTGTGACGATGTCTGTGTGACACTGTGCCTGTTCTCCCAACTACATTGTATTTCATGGGGTGGGTGGTCACTATGCATTTATCCAGACCCCTGCTGGAGGAAATGAGGTTGTTTCCAATCTTTTGCTCTTAGAAGGAAGGCTGTGAATAACCGTGTAGAGGTGTTTTTTTTAAAAAAAAATTATTTATTTTTGGCTGCATTGGGTCTTCGTTGCTGCGCACGGGCTTTCTCTAGTTGCAGTGAGCGGGGGCTACTCTCCATTGGGGTGCGCGGGCTTCTCATTGCGGTGGCTCCTCTTTTTGCGGAGCACCTAGGCGCGCGGGCTTTAGTAGTTGTGGCACATGGGCTCAGTAGTTGTGGCTCGTGAGCTCTAGAGTGCAGGCTTAGTAGTTGTGGCGCACGGACTTAGTTGCTTTAGTTGCTCCGCGGCATGTGGGATCTTCCTGGACCAGGGCTCAAACCCGTGTCTCCTGCATCGGCAGGCGGATTCTTTTTTATGTATTTATTTATTTATTTTTGTGGTACGCCGGCCTCTCACTGTTGTGGCCTCTCCCGTCGCGGAGCACAGGCTCCGGACGCGCAGACTCAGCGGCCATGGCTCACGGGCCCAGCCGCTCCCCGGCATGTGGGATCTTCCCGGACCGGGGCACGAGCCCGTGTACCCTGCATCGGCAGGCGGACCCTCAACCACTGCGCCACCAGGGAAGTCCCTGCAGAGGTGTTTTTTATGGGATAAAGTCCCTGAACTGGGATTGCTGAATCAAAGGGTAAATACATTTGTGATTCTGATAGAAATGGGCAAACTGCCTCCATTGGAAAGCCACTTGTATTCCCATTAGCAATGAATGAAAGTTACTCTTTTTTTTTAAGTGTCCCTGTGTCTGTGTGACTATATCCTATCCAGTTGCCATGGTATCCCTGCGACAGCCCCTGGGGACGGAGTGGGACCCTGACAATGTATCTGTCCCTAAGACTTTGTTAACGGTGTGCCTGTATATATGACTGTCCCCGGGTGACAGCTTAACTACATCCCTGGGACCGTCCATGTGGGTGTGAGAGCGTCTGGATAAAAGAGGGACAGCATCTGGGTGGAAGTGTGGCCGTCTGCCTGTGGGTGACAGTGTGAGTGTGTCACCGTGACCCCTCACCTTGGGAGAAAGTGATGCGTATTGATGGCCGTCTGTGGCCAGTGCTTCTTCCTGCCGATGGCTGCGGCCCAGGCTAGCCTCACTGCCTCGTGTCCTACACCCACAGGGAGTCCGGACCTGGGGGCCATGGAGCTGCGCATCGAGGAGCTGCGGCACCACTTCCGAGTCGAGCACGCGGTGGCGGAGGGCGCCAAGAACGTGCTGCGCCTGCTCAGCGCTGCCAAAGCCCCAGACCGCAAGGCTGTCAGCGAGGTGAGGGACGCGGTGTCGACCCAGAGGGGTGGGGCTTCAGCGATGGGTGGGACCTCATTTTCAGGGAGCCCAGGGGTAGGACCCAAATGGCTGAGGGCTTGGGCTTCCAGGGAGGAGCTCCAGGTAGGACTTAGCCAGCCTGGGGGCGGGGCCTGGGTCTGCACTTGGGGAGGGGCGTGCTGGATCCCGCCCCCAGCCCGGCCAGGCTCCTCCCACCGCAGGCGCAGGAGAAGCTGACCGAGTCCAACCAGAAGCTGGGGTTGCTTCGGGAGGCGCTGGAGCGGCGGCTCGGGGAGCTGCCCGCTGACCACCCGAAGGGGCGGCTGCTGCGCGAGGAGCTTGCTGCGGCCTCGTCCTCAGCCTTCAGTGCCCGCCTGGCCGGGCCCTTCCCCGCCATGCATTATAGCACCCTGTGCAAGCCCGCGCCGCTCACAGGTGGGTCCCGACGTCCCCCACCCAATCCGGACCCTACCTCCCGCAGCTCTGGACTCCTGACCCCTCTGAGTCCCCCAGCCCCGAGACCCCCAACCGGGATCTCCACTCTCCCCAACCCTGGACTCCCATCCCACTGTTCCCTCCCTTCTCCATTCACCCCAGCCCTCTGGACCTGGGCCCCATTGCCCATGCCAGACAGCCGTATGCACCTGGACTTCCCACCCCGCCTTGCCCTCTGAGGGACTCTTGTCCCCATCCCCATCCTCACTTTCGCCACCCCTCCCCAAATGGCCCTGCCTTTTTTCTCCAGCCAGAGTCCCCCAGCCCAGTCTCACAGTCCCTTGCTCTCAGAACCCTCAGCCCTGAACCTCTGTCCCCCAACGCCCAGGCTAGCCAGCCCCTCCCTCCTTAGATCCCTCAGCCACTACCTCCCCAGACTAGCCCTACCATAGACCCCAGCCCCAGTGTCAGACCTCGGATCAGCCTGCCGAATCTAAGCCCGGACTCCTAGTCCTACCTGGCTCACCACCGCCTGGACCTTCAGCCTACACCCTGAACCTCTCTTCTGTCACTAAACCCCAGCACCCAGACCCCCTCCCCAGATTGACCCACCCCTCCCCTTGTCCCATGTTTCTCACTTTCGGACACAGCCATCCCTGCATCAGACCCCCTGCCTCACCCTGACAGTCCCTCACCACCTCCCACTTGCATGTTGGCCACTTCTGCACATGCCCACTTTACCTGCAGGCCCTTCCCCTCGTCCTGCCCCAGATGTGACCCCCCCCTCCCCCGTCATGAGCCTGCCCCTCTCTCAGGGACCCTGGAGGTGCGTGTAGTGGGCTGCAGAGACCTTCCAGAGACCATCCCTTGGAACCCCTCACCTTCAGTGGGGGTGCCTGGGACCCCTGAGAGCCGCACCCCCTTCCTGAGCCGCCCAGCCCGGGGCCTTTACAGCCGAAGTGGAAGCCTCAGTGGCCGGAGCAGTCTCAAAGCGGAATCCGAGAACACCAGTGAGTGGGCATTGAGGGTCTGGAGGGATGAGATGGGGTGGGGGGTCCTGGATTTCCCACATTTGTAACATTCTTAAAAGTTAGTACATCACACCCGTTAGGATGGATACTGCAAAACAAAACAAAACAAACAACAGCTGTTAAGGAGGATGTGGAGAAACTGGAACCCTTCTGCTCTGTTGGTGGAAATGTAAAATGGTGCAGCCACTGAGGAAAACAGTATGGCAGGTCCTCAGATGATTCAACATGGAATTACAATATGACCCAGCAATCCCGCTTCTGAGTAAATATACAAAAGAGTTGAAAGCAGGGTCTCGAGGATATATTGGTATACCCATGTTCATAGCAACATTATTCACAGTGGTCAAAGGTAGAAGCAACCCAGTGTCTGTTGACGGATGGATGGGTAAACAAAATGTGGTCCATCCATGCAATGGAATATTTCTCTGCCTTGAAAAGGAAGGACATTCTGAAACATACTGCAACATGGATGAACTTGAGGACATTACGCTAAGTGAAATAAGCCAGTTATAAAAAGACAAGTAGTACACGATTCCACTTATATGATCCAGAGTGGTCAGATTCATAGAGATAATGGTTGAGGGTGAGGGGGGAACGGAGAGTTATTGTTTAGTGGAGACAGAGTTTCAGTCTGGGAAGATGAAAAGAGTTCTGGAGATGGATGGTGGTGATGGTTACACAACAGTGTGGACGTACTTGATACCACTGAGCTGTACGCTTAAAAATGATTATGGTGGTAAATTGTATGTTATGTGAATTTTACCACAATGTGAAAAAAGCTAATACGTACATGTTTAAAAGTATGAATAAAAGAAGAATAACAATAGAGTAACCATCTGTGTTGCCACCACCCAGGTCAAGCAGTAGAATTCTCTGAGCCCCCTCATGCCCCATCCTCAATTCCAGCCCCTTCCTCTGTCCTAGAGGTAGCTACTCTCCTGACTCTCACGGTTATCGTTTCCTTGTTTTGCTTTGTAGTTTTAGCACCCACGTACCATCTCAGAACAACGTAGTTTAATTTGCCTATGTTTGAACTTCATATATGTGGAATCATACAGAATGTATTTCATGGTAATGGCTTCTTTTAGTCAACATTGTTTGGGAGACTCATCCCTATCGTTGCATGAAACTGTAGTTCATTCATTTTACCACGTCATGAGGCGTGTCGAATTGCTGTCTTTTTTTAGGTAAAAAATAGTTGAATATCAGCCATTTCATGGTTTAGCTAAAAAGACTATATTACAATTTATATATTAATTCCTGGACGGTGAGCTGTTTCTAATTTAGGGCTGTTATATAAGCATTATATTTATGCATCTCCCGATGTACACTTGCCTGCATTTTTCTAGGGTAAATACTTAGAAATATATTGCCGGAACTTGCATACAGCATAAAAGTGAATTTGGATCCCCGCCTCACGCCACGTGCAAAAATCAACTGGAGATGGATTAAAGGCCTTAATGTGAAAGGCAGAACCCTAAAGCTTTGTCAGACAGCACAGCAGAATATTGTGGGGGGGGGGAGGAGAAGATTTCTTTTAATAAGATACAAGAGATTACCCTCGGCCAGCAAGAATCTCCTGACCGCCTACCCCCAACCCCTCTTCCAGGTGAGGTGAGCACTGTGCTCAAGCTGGATAACACAGTGGTGGGGCAGACGTCCTGGAAGCCGTGTGGTCCCCACGCCTGGGACCAGAGCTTCACTCTGGAGCTGGAGAGGGTGAGTTCGGTTAGGGGATGACAGGGCTTGGAGGAGGAGGGGTTTGAGGCCTCGGGCACCCCAAATGACGGCCCTCTTTCTCTCCCTCGAGGCACGGGAGCTGGAGTTGGCTGTGTTCTGGCGGGACCAGCGGGGCCTATGTGCCCTCAAATTCCTGAAGTTGGAGGATTTCTTGGACAATGAGAGGCATGAAGTACAGCTGGACATGGAACCTCAGGGCTGCCTGGTGGCTGAGGTACAGCCTGACCCCGACCCTGAGAAAATGCTTTGGCATCTCCTGCTCTGGAAGGGGAAGATGTGTTTTCCACTGGTCTCTGAATCTCGATAGAAAAGTACATATAATTATATGTCACATCAGTGCATGACCTAAGCTGGGATTGGTTTTGTTCTGAAACAAGATATTAAAAAAAGAAAAAAAAAAAAACAACAAAATTCTGTCAAGCTAGAAAAGAAAAGCAAAACCTAGCAACATATTACGGAGATTGCCACCAGAGCCACAGCTGAGCAGAGAGATTCCTTCCGCAGTGATGTCAGGGTTAGGGTCCAAATCAGGGTAGCCCACCCTTGGCACTATGGACATCTGGGCTGGATCATTCTTGGTTGCAGGGGCCGTCCTGTGCACTGCAGGGTGCTGAGCAACACCCCCTGCCTCCACCCACAGGATGCCAGTAGCGACCCCCACCCCCACCCCACCCCACCCCCGCTCCAAGTTGTGACAACCAAAAATGTCTCCAGACATGGCCAGGGTCCCCTGATTAAGAGCCCATAGTCTAAATAACATTCCTAGCTGACCCCTTGTAGTATGGCTGGGCCCTGTTCGAAGTGCTGTACTGGCATTGACTTGTCAGTCCTCACAATCACCCAGTGCAAACAGGACCATTAGTCACATCTGATAGAGGAGGAAATGAGCCACAGAGAAAGAAAGTCACTGGCTCCCTCATTTAACCAGAATCATCCTCAAAAATTCTTTCAATTTGCCCCTAACATATACATGTGTCCTGTTTTTTTGTATATATGTAGACGTGTGTGTGTGTGTGTATGTGTGTGTCTCCCCATGTCCTTAAACCCAGGAGGAAATTTGTTTGTTTGTTTTGCTACTTGCTTAGATTTTTAAATACCGCTTCTCTTTGCCAGAAGATCAGAACATGTGAAAGAGATCAGAAATGTGAAAGAGAAACAGTTCACAATGCACAGTATAAAAGACAGCTGTATAATGAACCCTATTTTCGGGAGTGGGATAAATATCAAGTGAGTCATTGGGTTCAAGTGAGTTTCAAGATTAACCTGAAAGAAGCTTTTCCTTGGTTACCAGAGACCAAATATATATTACTCTAAGTTTTCACTAAAAAGTGCTTTCAAAATTAAAAAAACATTAGTAAATTTTCACTAATTCCCAACACGTAGTTTTTTCTTGAAAAAGTATCTAGAAAAATTCTTAAAATATTCAAGGGCTGTTTTACTGTCCAGGTGGAAATTCTTATGTGATCTCATAATCGAGGACTCCTGAAGGAAAGGAGCAGAGAAGGGCAGACTTCAGATGGTAGGGCCACGAAACTATTCTTCTATTAGGAAGACTGTCCAAAACCCAAGTGGACGATAGAGGTGGGTGGCCCGGGGGACAAGTTCTGAGGCAGTCCTTCTTGCCTTCAAGGTTTACTTATAACATTCTATTTTGTTCTCCCCAAAGCACCAGCCTGTAGGACTTTCTGCAGTTCTGTTGTCAGTGAGCCTACAATCGTTGAGTTCTGTTGTAGGTAGGAATGTTCTATATCTGTGTCATCCAATACAGTAGCTGCTAGTCAGTTGAAGTGTGGCTAGTGTGACTGGGGGAACTGACGTTTTCATTTTACTTAATTGAAATAGCCACATGTGGCTAGAGGGGACCAGATTGGACACCCATAAAGCCACAACAGCTCTGTGACTCCAGCACCTTCTAGAAGATGCGTTGGAGTCGGGAGAATTCAACTCGGCCAGTGGTTTCCCCACGTGGGTGGGCGCCAGCATCACCTGGGGGGCTTGTTGAAACACAGACTTCGGGGCTCCACTGCCGGGGTTTCTGACTCGGTGGGTCCAGGTTGGGGTGGCGGTGCTGAGAATCTGCGCTTCCAGCAGGTTCCCAGGTGATGCTGATGCTGCTGGTCGGGGACCACACTCGGGCGATCGGGACACTAGGTGAAGTGTAGGACCTGTTTGCTGGAGTTGTATGTACATCTCGTTGGATCAGACCCACTCCCCACCCCTGGAGGAGGGCCTGCTTGCCTCCTTCTTGCCTTTTCAAGGTGGCACTTCAGGAGGTGGTCCTGTCGAAGGATGGATTGGCTTTATGACCCCTTAATACGATGCGTACTACTCTGTGGTTGGACGCAATGCCACAGCGATCAGAACCCCCGAAACATATGGGCGTGCAAACCTATGATCCTAAGGGCTTCCCCACCAAGCTGCCCGGAGGTGGGCGAGGGTCCTCACGCTAGCCCCTCCCTCAGGTCACCTTCCGCAACCCTGTCATTGAGAGGATACCGCGGCTCCGACGGCAGAAGAAGATCTTCTCCAAGCAGCAAGGTGAGGGGATGGGCTGGGGCAGGGGAGAGACCAGGGGTCCCGGGAGTGTCACAGAGGGTGACACCTGCCCCCGTCTCCCCAGGGAAGGCATTTCAGCGCGCTAGGCAGATGAACATCGACGTGGCCACCTGGGTGCGGCTGCTTCGCAGGCTCATCCCCAATGCCACTGCCACAGGCACTTTCAGCCCGGGGGCTTCTCCAGGACCCGAGGCTCGGTCCACAGGGTAAGGAGGGAGGGCCCCGGAGTTCCGGCTGCCTCTGGTTGCTTCCCGGAATGCTAGGTCTTAGATGCACCCTCTTCCCTTTGCTGCAGCGACGTATCTGTGGAGAAGCTGAACCTCGGGGTTGACTTGGACAGCTCACCCCAGAAGAGCCCTCTGGGTCCTCCTTCCAGCCCATCAAGTCTGGTGAGCTTCCCCCTTGGCCTGGGCAGTGTTAGGGGACCTCCACTGCCACTCAAGGCCCAGAGATCACCAGGAACTTCCCAGGACACACAGCACACCTCTGCCAGAACCGGGGTCCTGTCCTCTATCCCGGATAAAAACATGAGCTTGGGACCCAGGCCACCTGGGTCCCGTCCCTGCTCTGCTGCCTCCTAGCTGTGTGACTCACGCCAAGCAGCGTCACCTCTCTGTGTTTAGTACACTGCCCTGTAAAATGATCACATTTACAACTCATGTCGATGACAGAAGTCCAGTTAGTGGTTTTCTCTGGGCGGGGGTTTATTGATAGGAGGGGGGACACAAGAGAGCCTGGCAAAGATGATAAAAATGTTCTGCATCTTGATCTAGGTCGGAGGTCAGCACACTTTTTCTGGAAAGGGCCATATAGGCAGTATTTTCAGCTTTGTGGGCCAGAAGGTCACGGTGATGACTGGTCAATGCTGCTCTCGTAGAAAGCAGCCACACCTGATACAGGCAGACATGAAGGGGTGTTGCTGTGTGTCAGGAAGCCTTACTGAATGTCTGTCACTTTCATGGATCATGAACTATTAGTCTTCTTTTGATTTTTTTCCCCCAACCCTTTAGAAACGTAAAAATCATTCTTAGTTTACGGACTGTACAAAGCATGGAGTTTACCAACCCTTGGTCTAGGCGACGGGCATCTGGGTAGATACGTATGTGAGAGCTCTTTTCATTGCCCACCTCACCGAGTGCATTTTATACCTCATTTTCTAAAAAAATGGAAACAATAATATATGCTTCATGGCATTAAATTAAAACGAGATGCCTCATTAAATTAGATGAGTTGGTCAAAAAAAAAAAAATACAGAAGTTGAATAACATTGAACGCTGGGGAGGATGCAGGAAGAGCATGTGAATCACTGCATCTCCTTCGGAGGGCACAGCTGGCTGAGTTAAAAAGATGGGCATTACCTTGACCTAGAAGTTCCAGCCCAGGACATCTATGATGGACATTCACACACGTCCACCAAAATGCTTGAATGGTATAAAATACATCTAGAAAGGTGCCCACGAAATCATGAACAGCAGCTGGCTCTGGGGAGGGCAGCTGGGGCAGGAGAGGACTGTGTTTCCTACTGTATACCTGTTTGCGCTGATTGAATCTTTAGAACTGTCTCTATAGTGGAGAATGATGGACCAGTAGGTAAATTTTTCCCACTTAAATTATTAATTTTGATTCTTCTCAAAGTTATATATGCTTATGATGTAAAGAATTAGGTCACTCCGTGGTATTCCCTAATACCAGTAAAGGGAATAAGTAGATAAATGATAAAATACAGCATAGAATGTGCTGGGAAGAAAAATAAAGCAGAGAAAGGGGACAGGGAGTGTTGGAGCTTCTGTTAGTTATTTAATATGGCGGTCAGCTGGCCACCTTCAAAGGTGACATTTGAATAAAGGCCTAAAGCAGGTGAGGGAGGAACAGTGCAGGTGCTGGGAAAAGAGAGTTCCTGGTGGAGAGAACAGCCCCATGCAAAGGTCCTGGGGTGGAAACATGCCTGGTGTGTTCAGGGCACAGCGAATGGAACAGTGTGGCTGAAGGGGGATTGAGTGAGGAGGGGTGGGGGAGGAGAGGTGAGGTCACATCGGTGACAAGAGCCTTGGTGGCTATTGTGGTTATGGGTTATTGTACTCTGACCTCCTCTGTCTGCCACAGACTTCTCTGATCCAGGAAACTACCACCACTCCTGAGCTGCCTTCAGAGACCCAGGAGATCCCAGGCCCCACCCTGTGCAGGTGACACCCCTCCCCTGGCCACCACCCACCACCCCTGCCCACTGTACCTTCCCCACCAGCCTCCTCTTTCCACAGCCCTCTGAGGAAGTCACCCCTGACCCTCGAGGATTTCCAGTTCCTGGCGGTGCTGGGCCGGGGTCACTTTGGGAAGGTGAGGCGGGGGGCAAGGAGTTGGGGGTCTGGGGGGGTCCAGACCTCCAGGTCCTTGGACTGGCCACTAAGGCCACCCCTGCCCACTGTGGTTCCAGGTGCTGCTTTCCGAATTCCGGCCCAGCGGGGAGCTGTTTGCCATCAAGGCTTTGAAGAAAGGGGACATTGTGGCCCGAGACGAGGTGGAGAGGTGGGGACCCTGCTCAGGCCCTCTGAGAACTTTGGTCTTCTGGGAAATGGGAGACAGAGCAGTCCCCTCCTTGGAGCTGCTGTGAGAGTGATTCGTAACAGTCACTTGGACTTATTAAGCTAGTATTGGGGTGGCCAAAAAGTTCGTGCGGGGTTTTCTGTATTACAGGAAAACCCGAACGAACTTTTTGGCCACCCCAATACCTACAATAATAACGACTCCTAGAAAGCACCCACCGTGTGCTTTACATTTAGTAACGAATTCCTCACAACGGCTCTAAGAGGTAAGGACTGTTATTGTCCCCATTCTGCTGATGGCACAGAGAGTTTGAGCAAATTGCCCAAAGGTCACATAGGCAGTAGGCAGCAGGTCTGGGATTTGAACTTAGGGACTCGAGTTCTGAAGCCTGTGCTATTAACGGTGCCATTGTACTGGGGTCAGGACCCTGAGTTCAGATCCTCCCTCTGCTACAGATGTGCTTAGAAACCTTAGGGAGTTCATTTCACCCTTCTGAACCTCAGGCTCCCCTTCTAGAAAAGGGGAGTAATAATGCCTTTCTTGCAGGGTTGCCGGGTGGAATGAATGAGAGGATGACTCTAGAGCATTCTGCACAGTGCCCTGCCCCCTGTAGATACCTGAGATTGTCCCCAATCTTCTTGACATCCTTTTATTAACCAGGAACCCAATTTAGGCTTAAGCAAATACAGGAATTCATTGCTCTGCATCAGGAAAGTCCAGGGGTGGACTACCTTCAGGCATGGCTGTACACAGGTGCTCAGTTGATATCTCTCACTTCTGCTTTTGTCTGTGTGGGCTTTGCTTGCAGTCCCCTCACAGGGACAGAGATGCCCCCCACCCTAGCAGTTTAAGGCTCATCTGTAAACTTTAGCTCTTCCTCCTTAATAATTCCAGCAGAAATCCTGAGATTGAGCCCCATTGGCTTGGCTTGCCCTTTTGTGGGCCAGTTCCTGGCCAGGGAGATGGGGTGCTCCAAAGGGAAATAACAGTCCCTCTGGTGGTTTCCCAAAGGGAAGTTACTAGGACTGTTACTAGGACAATGGATGGATTCTGGGTGCCTGGTTAGCATGTTCAGAAGCATTAAGCAGCTTGCCCCAGTGTGCACAGCCATGCAAGGCCCTTGACAAACATCTGATGATTGAGGACTCTAGGGGGTGGGCGAGTTGGTGGTAGGGAGCTGCTGTAGTCTTTGACCCCTGCCCCACCCCCATCCTGCCCAGCCTGATGTGTGAGAAGCGGATCTTGGCGGCTGTGACCAGCGCGGGACACCCCTTTCTGGTGAACCTGTTTGGCTGTTTCCAGACACCAGAGCACGTGTGCTTCGTGATGGAGTACTCGGCCGGCGGGGACCTGATGCTGCACATCCACAGTGATGTGTTCTCGGAGCCCCGCGCCGTGTGAGCCTAGTCCCCCACCCCACACCTCCACCCACAGGCCCTGCCTGCCCCCAGCTCCTGGAGTTATGGGGTAATGGGGGGCTTTTGAGGATGTGGGAGCCTTATGTGACCCTCTGCCTTTCCTAGAAGCCCAGCTCCCTCACACCGGCCTCTCTCTGCAGCTTTTATTCGGCCTGTGTGGTGCTGGGGCTGCAGTTTCTCCATGAACACAAGATTGTCTACAGGTGTGTCTGTGTGTGCGCGCACGCATATGCCCGTGCATGCATGCTCTGCCCACTGGGGGACCCTGAGGCTTCAGGCAGGACCCAGATTCCCACTCATCCCTCTTTACATCCTCCCATCCCCTCCCCCACAGGGACCTGAAGTTGGACAATTTGCTCCTGGACACCGAGGGCTATGTCAAGATTGCAGACTTTGGCCTCTGCAAGGAGGGTGATGAGCGGGGGCGGGGGACTGGGATCTGAGGGACTGGCCTCTGGGGTTTAGACAGAGAGGGGAGGGAGTGGAGTCCCCAGCCTTACCTGGGTTATCCCCTACCCTGGTCCTGGGACGGGGCTGGCTGTCTGGACCACCCCATGCTGGGCTGGGCTAGAGCTGTGACCTCCCCCATAACCTCACATGGCCCTGCTGCCCCCAGGGATGGGCTATGGGGACCGGACCAGCACTTTCTGCGGGACCCCGGAGTTCCTGGCACCTGAGGTGCTGACGGACACATCGTACACTCGGGCGGTGGACTGGTGGGGGCTGGGCGTGCTGCTGTATGAGATGCTGGTCGGTGAGGTGAGGCCCCAGGCCACTCCGCCCTGCCTGTCCCCAGTAACCTGTATATACCCGGTGGGGGGAGAGGGGGGTCAGAATTGGCCTCCACTGTGTGCTGTCTGATTGAGGACAGGTGGCTTTGCCTCTCTAGCCTCAGTTTCTGCATCTGTAAATTGGGGTACTTACCCTCCCAAGTGAGCCTTGTAGAAGTGCAATGGGAGCCCAGGGTGGAGCTGGGTGTGGTGTGGCCAGAGGGGCCTAATTCACCCTGGCTCTTCCTGTCCCCAGTCCCCGTTCCCAGGGGATGACGAGGAGGAGGTATTTGACAGCATTGTCAACGATGAGGTTCGCTACCCCCGCTTCCTGTCAGCTGAAGCCATCGGCATAATGCGCAGGGTGAGGACCCCCCGCACCTTAGGGTGGGCCAGGGGCATGGCTCTGAGACTGGGAAGAGGAACGCTGACACAGAACTCCCTCCCCCCAGCTGCTGCGGAGGAATCCAGAGCGGAGGCTGGGATCCAGCGAGAGGGATGCAGAGGATGTGAAAAAACAGCCTTTCTTCAGGGTGAGGTCCCCCACTCCCAGGACCCAGTCATCCCCCCAACCCAAGACCTAGTGGCTTCACCTCCAACACTGTCGCCTCCCCTTGTCACCTGCCTGCCTTTCCTTCCCCCTCCCTTACCCTCACTGGCCCTCCTACACCCACATCCACTCCAGGCTGGCCTGGGGCCGGGGGGCGGGGAGCACTGCCCTGTGTATGAGCCCAGGCCCCTCCCCCCACTCATACGGTGATCCTTCCTGAGCCCCCAGGCCCGCCACTTTCCCTCCCTCTATCTTGTGACTTCCTGTGTTGATCCCCACAGATCCAAGGCCAGACGGGGTGCAAGGAGCAAAGCCTTCCTGCGCTCTGCTCTGAGCCTCCCCTGCTGACCTCTCCCCTCTCTGCCCTGCAGACACTGGGTTGGGATGCCCTGCTGGCCCGGCGCCTGCCGCCGCCTTTCGTACCCACGCTGGCGGGCCGCACTGATGTCAGCAACTTCGACGAGGAATTCACAGGGGAGGTCCCCACGCTGAGCCCACCCCGCGACGCTCGGCCCCTCACGGCCACAGAGCAGGCAGCCTTCCGGGACTTCGACTTTGTGGCCGGGGGCTGCTAGCCCCCTCCCCGACTTCTGCCCCCACCGAGCTGTCAGTTTTTAAAAAGCCCTTTGGGATTTGCTCTATCCATGCATCTCCGTCCGTTCTTGTGCAGTAATGGGGGTGGGGGGCGTGCTTGGAGGTGGGGAGAGTTGGGAGGGGATGTGATGGGTGGCCGGCGGTGTAGGGAGTGATGGGCAGAGGCCCTGGATTGTGGTAGGGGATCGTTTGAAGGGGGCCAAGGGCTGGTGGAGACTCGGGGCTGTTATTGTGGTGGGGATCATGGGCAGGCCGCCGTGGGAGGGGGCTTGGAGCTGTGTTGAGGAACTTTCGGGGTTAGAGGCCAGTGATGGGGCGTAGTTTGGGGGGTAGGGACTTGGGGTTGTGTGTGGGAGCTCAGGGCCACAATGAGCGAATGGTTGCGGGAGTCACTCATGACGGCAGCAGGGGCGAAAAGCGGCCCCCAACCCTCCCACTCTGCTCCCAGCCGAGCCTCCGCCCCAAGACTGCGGCCACGGCGTTGTGCGCGTGCTCCTGCGACTCCGGCTCTGCGTCTCCACGCCCCCGCGTGGCTAGTCCCGGAACTGCACACCCCAGAGGCGTACACAGCACCTCTGCCGCTCCCGCGCGGCCGCTGCAGCCCCGACGGGACGCACCGCCCTGGGCTTGTCCGCAAAAAGCTTTTATTCCCCGAAGTCTCCGAGCTGCGGACCAGAGGCCGGCCCCGGGTGGTCTGGCTTAGCCGCCGGGCGCGCCTAGAAGTGACTGAGGCCACTGTGCCGGGAGCTGCGCAGCGAGTTGGCCTCCCAAGCGCTCCTCATTAGGCCCAGCCCCCCGGGGCTGCCCTTGGCACCTGCCCTTGAAGGCAGAAGGCGAAGCAGGTGGCGAAGCACAGCCCGGCGCAGCAAGATGTACACCCAGGGGTCCAGAATCTGGTTCCACGAGGCGAGGCGCACGGCCAAAAACAGCGGCTGCTGCAGGGAGCTGGAGCCCCAGCCCGCGATGGCCAGCACCACCAACACCTGTGGGAGAAGACAGTGTGAGCGGTGGGTGGTGTAAGAAAAGGGCACCGGCGAAGGGTAGGGCTGAGATGGATGGGAGAGTGTCTGAAGGTAAGGAGGCTGTGAGGATGGACGGAACGTCACGGGGAGGGTAAATGGGAATCTAATTGGGAAGGAGCTGTGGAGAGAGGGGAGAAGAAGTGGGAGCCTTAGAGACCGTGGCAGAAGCAAAGGCCTTCAGTGGGTGTGTGCTTGGGCAGGAAAGAAGTCCCAGGTATCCCAAAGGACAGGGGATTGAAGGGGAGAAGAGAAGAGGGGTGGTGATGGTGGAAGGAAGCTAGGGAATGGAAGTACTTAGGTGGGTGGGGTTGGAGGAGAACCTTGCCTGGGTCGGGTGAACTACAAAGACCCCAGGAAGGAGTAAGATACGGGGACTGGGAGGAGAAGTGGGACGTCAGAGGAAGAGGGCAAAGGGTGGACTCTGGCAGGTGGGGCCTCGAGGGGGCAGTGCCCTGGCTGGGTCAGAGAGAGAGGACCCAGGTATCCCAGGATGGAAAAGGGTGGGAGAGGTCACGGAGGGCGTGGGAGGGAGCAGGGTTGGAGGGGCATGTGCACCCCTCACCAGCAGGGGGCTCCAGCAGATGCACGACACCACCATGATGCCTACGAGCTGGCCCACCATCTCCACATCGTGGGCACGGGCTCGCCGCGCTGAGCCGCGGCCCAGGGAGCCGCCGGGGGCGGCGGAGGCCGGAGCGACGGACGAGGCGGACGAGGCGGACGAGGCAGAGGCCGGGCGGGGTCCGCGCCCTCCCCAGTGACGGCGGCTGTCGGGGCCTCCAGCCGGGAAGTGCCGTCGAGAGCGGCGGCACCAGCGGGCGCGCAGCAGGGCAAGGCCGCTGAGCGTGTTGCACACGAGCGCGGCGAGCAGCGAGGCCAAGCCGAGGCCGGCGAAAAGGCCGGCGAGCAACGACTGGCGCCAGCCTCCCGCCGGGCCCAGACCGATGAAGCACCATGTACCCGGGTACTGCAGCTCGTAGTGGCCCACGCGCGCCAATGGCAGCAGCGCCACGGCCAAGGCCACGGCGGCCAGCGCGGCCAAAGCCAACCGCGCTCGGGCCACCGAGACGCCGGCTGCGTGCAGCAGCGGCCGCGTGACGCCCACGCAGCGCTCCACGGCCATGCCGCAGCCCAGCAACAGCGGGCACAGGCCGAAAAAGACCATGCATCCGCCCAGGAAGTGGCAGGCGCCGCCGGCCGGCGAGCGCCCCGCCGCGTACAGGCGCAGCACCAGCGCACCCGGGATCACGTGGCCCACCAGGTCGGTGGCCAGCAGGCTGGCGACGAACAGCAGGAAGGTGGCTGCCGAGCGGCGGCGCCGCAGACGGCCCGCGACCTGCGCCAGCAGTGCCAGCGCCAGCACGTTGGACACGGCGCCCAGCGTCATGGAGAAGATGGGCAGCGCGGGCGACGCGCCCGCCAGGTCCGACAGCGGTCCGCCGGAGGCGTTGGAGGCCCCAGGTGCTGTACACGTGGTCGCCTCACCCGCCAGGCTCAGGTTGAGGGGCCCGCAAGGGATCATGTCAGGTGCCGGGGGTGGGGCTGGGGAGAGGAGAGGAGGGGAAGGTGAGGTTCCACCATTGGCCTGGGACCAGCTGGTGGTCCCATCTCAGATCATCAGGACCCATCTCACCCTCCATGGAGTTCTTCTATGGACCCTCTGTCCGTGGCAACTCCAAATGACTCTGGCTGCCCCATTCCTGATCCATTTGTCCTCTTCCTCTTACCAGCCCATCTCTTGCTCCAGGCCTGTCTTCCCTCATTGCCCTGTCCACCAGGGTCACCTGGCTTCAGCCTCACCTGTCTCTGACCCCACCTCTGGGCTTTACCCACCCACTTCTGACACCCACCTCCCATTCTGACAGCCAATTCCTGGCCCCCGGCCCCATCTGATACCCACTGACCCATTTCTTTCTTTCTGTTGTTTTTTTTTTTGTTTTTTTTTTTTGCGGTACGCGGGCCTCTCACTGTTGTGGCCTCTCCCGTTGCGGAGCACAGGCTCCGGACACGCAGGCCCAGAGGCCATGGCTCACGCGCCCAGCCGCTCCGCGGCACACGGGATCCTCCTGGACCGGGGCACGAACCCGTGTCCCCTGCATCGGCAGGCGGACTCCCAACCACTGTGCCACCAGGGAAGCCCCCCACTGACCCATTTCTAATCCCAGGGCACCATCTGACCCCACTGCCCCATCTTTGACCATCACTATGTCACCTTTACTCCAGTCCCATCCTAGATGCTCACAACCCCACCTCTGCCACCTTGGGCACATCTCTCCCCACCACACTGTCTCTTTCCCCAGGGCCACATCTCTGTTCCCATAAACCCATCTCTGTCCCCTTGGCCACATCTCTGTCCACACAGCCCTGTCCCTGTCCCCAGAGCCCCATCCTTGTCCCCCCACACTCCCATCTCTGAGCCCCATCGCTGTCTCTCACCCAGGCCCTACCTCTGCCCACTGCTGCCTCACCCTGGATGCCCACAGTTCCGCTCCTGCCAGCTTCATGTCCCTGCCCCAGAGGCCTCAAGGCTAACCCGTCACCACCCATTCCTTGATAGCCCCTGGTGAGGGCTGAGAGATCAGAACTGCCTGCTAGGTCATATGGGAAGGGAGGCTAGACAGACAGTAAGATCAACAGGGACAGAGAGATGGGCTGAGAGTCAAGGAACACGGGAAGGACAGGCTGGGGGAGCCATGGACCCATTCCTTTCACGCCTTCCTCCCCCACTGGAGATCCTCGTGCCCCAGCCTTCTTACCCGGAGCTGCCTGGGACGCAGGGTCCCCATCGCCTGCCGCTTGGTCCCTGCTGCTCCACTGCACCGGCTGCCCTGCTGCGCCCGAGCTCTCCGACAGGCCGCTCCCTCCCTCCCTCCCTCCCTCCCCGGGCGGCTCCTCGCTCCCAGCCTCCTCCCGCTGCCCGCTCCAGCCTCCAGGGGCCGTTCCACCCAGCGCACGCCTTCAGGGGACCTGGGGTGACAGACACCCCCTTTTTGTACTCCTGGCAATGGTCATGGGCCGCTCCCCAGGCCCCAGCTCCCCTGAGTAAGGGGGGGGCTCTGGGAAGTTGGCCTGGCCCCCGTGACCCGCTCCCACTGGTGGGGCGGGAGCAGCCCCATTCCCTCCCAGGCGTGGGCCTCTCGCCTACCTCATTAATAAAGCGGATAAAATCTAAACAGTGGAAAACGTGAGTGTCGCCCAGGGCAGTCTGGGGCGGCTTAGTGGTGCTACTACCCCCACCGGGGCCGCAAGGTTGGAGGGCTAGCCCTGCGTGGGGACAGCAGCACCCCCTTGCCCTGCCAGAACCTTCATGCATGTTGGGTGGGTGGCGGTGGGCAGTGCCCTGGGTGGACCAGCTTGGGTCATGCCCAGCCTGACCAGGAGATCCGCCCATTATTTACACAGGGGCTTAAAGCCTAGGCAAGTTCTGCAGCGAGTCAAACTCTGGGAGGGAAGAGGGAGGAGGCTGAAGCGGGGCAGGGGAACCAGGAAGATCGGTGACCAGTGGACTGTCTCCTAGATCCTGCTTTAGGATGTGATGAGCACACACACATCCCAAGCCAGAGACAGCCACACCTGTGGGCACTCAGCTGCATCCTCACCTCCTGCCCTGAGAAGTAGGATCGCATCCCTGAGCGGCACACACGGTCACACGCTCGAAGATACACAATCATATCCCTTAACACCCTGAGACCCCCCCCCACCGTCATGGCCTGTTCCCACCTCAGCAGCAGCCACGAGCCTTGGGGTCAGCCATTGTCACACTGAGACGGTCTCACCTCTAGCACCAGAGGTGGGCCCACAGTTACTGACGCTAACACCCTGAAATAGAGCCCCCTGTGAGAGAGACCATCACACCCCTTAGTGCTGGCAAATGTAGTCTCACGCAGCACCTTGAGCGGTGCACACAACTGTTACCACTGACACAGCCCCCAGCCACACCCCAATATCACCCAGAGATGCCCCCTAACAGTCCAAGACAGGCCCCACAGGTACACACCACATACACCCAAGACACAAGGAGTGGCACCCCCTGGACACCCCGAGATCTAGCCGGTCACCCCCGACCCTAGCAACAGCAACACCCAGAGGCACACATGCTGTCACACGGCCACACTCCACACAGAAGCCCTGCCAGTGACATCCACAAACACCCTGGAACGCGAAGACAGTCATCACACCCCATTCCCTCAACACAGTCACAAACCACCAACACTCTGAGACACAGTCCTACCTCCTCAACACCCAGACTCACACAGCCTCACCCCTTCACAACCAGAACTGTATATTAGCACAGACACACAAAGTGCCCACAGGTGCCCAGCGATGCCCAGAGTAACCCGTCCCAGCCCCCGTCCAGGTGGTCCTCCCCACTGCCCCCTCCCACGGCCCACTGCCTGCATGTTGGAAATGGTGAGCGGGCGGGCTTAGACCTCCCCTCTCAACTTGCCCCCAAACATTCCTGCGGGGACCTCTGGCCTGCTTCCCCCCACTTCAATCCTTGCCCTTCCCTCCAGGTCTGGCCAGGACGCCACCCCCCCCACCCCCGCCCTTCCCTGATCCCTGCCTTAATCCTTAAGGATGAAGCGGGTTGTCAAAACAAGCACATCCGGCGCAAAGTATGGCGCTCCACGGGCGCTGGCGGACCCCACATGTCCAGAGTCAGCTGAGGTCGGGGTGCATCGTGACTCCCCCCCCAGCCTCGGGGTGGGGTTCCTCTCCATCAACACACAGCGGGGCAGGCCTGAGACTCCATCTTAAGCCCACCCCATCTTTCTTTGTCCATGCCTCCTGGCCCTGGGGCTCTCCAAGGCCCTGGGGCTCTCCAAGGCCCTGGGGCTCTCCAGGGCACTGGGTTGGAGCAGGCAAGGACCCACAGCCTCCTGCCCACCGTTCGCATCAGGCCAGGAGTGGCAAGAGCCTTGTTCGAGAGAAAGCAAGATTTGCACCCTCAGCAGGCCGAGAAGCTCCAGCCTTGCCTGGAAGCCTGGTGGCTTGCAGCCAAGAGCTTCCTCAGGCGGAACGGGTGGGAGGGGGCGGGCGGCTGGGGCCAGCTCCTAATTCAATTTGGAGCCCAAAGAGGATGGATTTCAGCTGCTGCATTCTTTCCCAATCCCGGCCCACCCTCCTCTCCCATCCCAAAGCCGCCACACAGGTCCAACAGCAGATTCTTTATCTTCCAGACGGCAAATTCAGATATGAAAGCCCACCACCATCATCCCTCCTGCCCCTTCTGTCCGGGGCTGAGCTGAGGGAAACACAGGGGGGCAGGAGAGGGAGGGCGTCTGGGGGCTTCACAGCAGACTCATGTTTCAAATGCAGAGGTAACAGACTCCACAGTGGGGGCTCCTCTGGGGGGACGGAGGTGGCGCAGGGGGAGGGTATTATTGCGTTTGCTGAGGGGGACACCCCCCGTTCTGCATGCCCTGCGTCAGGAAACTAGGGAGGTCACGACCCCCAAACAGAACCCAAGGCCCCAGGGAGATAGAGGGACCAGTTTGGCAGCTGAGGCGGAAAGTACTGGGGGCTGGGGTGGCCGCCCAATCTGGCTGGTCCCTCCCCGCGCCTGACCCGGCTGAGGTAGGTGGGGAACAGGGCGGGGGTGGGGTGGGGGGCTGGGGACCCCAGCCAGGCTGGGAACTGTTGAGGGGGTGGTACCGATTGGAGGTGGAGAGGTCGGGCCCCACTTCCGCTCCGCATCATCTTCAGGCTACTGAGCTGGGCCCGAGCTGGACGCTGGGGTCCAGCCCATGGTGTCTCCACCACAGAGGCTCCCACCAGGCCTGGCCCAAGTCATCTCAAGGTCCAGCGGGAGGCCTAGTAGCGGCCAACCTTGGCATCCCCAATGGCTCCCCAGACGTCAAAGACAAACTCATCCGGGAAGGCGAAGTCACCAAGCCGTTCATCCAGGGCCTCAGCCAGCTCGTCCGGGTTCCTTTTGTCCTTTCCAAGCTCTACCATGGTGGCCGCTGCGGGGGTGGGGGTGGGGGGTGCGGCAGAATGGAGGCACAGATGACAGAGGTGCTCAGGGTGGACCCAGCCCCACAGGACCTAGAAGCTCCTTCCCCTAAACTCCACCCATCCCCAGACCCAGGCGCCGCCCACTCACCCAGCTCTGTGTCCCTGATGCCCATGTAACTCTCCAGCAGGTCATCCACCTTCTCAATGGCCTTCTCCTCAAAGGCTGAAGGCTGGGGGGCGGGAAGAGGGACAACAACATCATAATAATGTGAATATAATTGTAATTGTACTTACTAAGTGCCTTGTACAATTTTTACCACTTTCGGTATAGAAACACACAGTTCATCCTCGTGACAACCGTGAAAGTGTCAGTATCACTACCCCCATTTTACAGATTAGGAAACTGAGGTCCACTTGCCCAAGAAAGGTCCCAGAGCTGGGAGGTGGCAGAGGTGGGTTTGCATCCAGTGCCCAGAGCCCCTCAACTAAGAGGTGATGCGGCCGCCTATGAATTTCACAGGGAAGGGGGGCTGGGGCCCAGCTGGAACAACTCACCAGATCCTCTACTGTGGCAGGACCCCGGGATCGGAGCCGGAGGGTCCCTCGGCCAGTGCCCAGCTGGAGACCGGAGCCTGGGCGGCCACCCCCTGAACGCACACTGATCATGTCTGTGGGGGACAGGGAAGGGGTGAGGGCTGGAGAAGCCCAATTCCAGCATGTTCTGGGCAGGAACCCAGGCATCCCGGCCTCAGACAATCCTCCACCTTCTCCAAGCTTCTGTAGGCTTTGGGGGAATTGGAGGCTGAGGTGACCCCAGGAGGGCATGACTCCTGACTCAGGCTTGGCACAAGTATAGGAGGTGCAGCCAGGGGCTAGGAATGGAAAAGGCTGGAGGGGAGACTGGAGGGGGCCACTTCTGTTCCCAGGGCCTGAGGGACAGGAACGGGGTGGGTCCTGGGTCCCCAGCTGCTTTCCCCAAGGCCAAGGGGGTATAGCTGCTGGGCCACAGACCAGCCGTATCTGCCTGGGGAAGTGTGTCAGAGTCCCCCACCACCACCCCAGGGGCCTTGGGCCCATTCCTGAGAGTTAATGAAGCCAGACAAAAAAGGGGGGGTGCTGGCACTGGGCAGCCAAGCCTGGCTTCTTGCGGGGTGGGGAACTGGCCAGGGTTGGGGGCGCTTGGCTGGGCTAATGGCTCCTGGAAGCTGGGTGTGTGGGCAGCTTCCTCCTTGCCTCCATCCTCCTCCCAGGCTGGGCGGAGAGCCAGCAGCCCCTCCCCAGGGCAGGGTGGAGCTGCCCCCACCCCCTTTCCACTGTGACCCACTGGGCTTGAGCACCACCTGCTGGTGGCCCTTGGCACTGCAACCAGGGCCCAAGTGAAGGGACCCATCCAGGCTGCAGGAGACAGCTCCTCACCAAAGGCCTTTCGGGGCTCTGTGAGCTTCAGCGTGAAGGTGCGGCCCCGGGGCAGCTCCTTGAGCAGCCGGGCCACCTCGTAGTGCCGGCAGCCCAGCAGGCTCTGTCCGTTGATGGCCTCGATCATGTCACCCACGCTGATGAGCTGGATGTGGTCAATCACGCTGCCCTCCTTAATGCGCTGTGGGGAAAGGAGCTGTCAGCCCTTGTGGCTCTGCTGTTGGGTCCTATGGGTAGGCCTTACCCTCAGGACTCTGGGTGCCCCACTCCCAGGCACCTTGATGAAGGCATAGCCAGCCCCGTTGTCTGTGATGGTGAGCCCCAACGCTTCCTCCGACTTGAACACCTCCACTTCCTTGCGCTGCCCCTTGACGTGGGCGAAGATGAAGTCCTCCAGCCCGATCTGGCCCCCCAGGAGCTTGTCCATGTCCACTTTGTGGGTGTTGAGGGTGCAGAACATCACCTACAGGGGTGGGAGATATTCAACCCTCGCCTCCTTCCTGTGCCCTTTGCTAATCGCCACCTGAGGGGGAAGCGAGGAGAGTTGGGAAAGGCCTGGGGGTCCCCATCACAGTGTCTGACCACCCCAGAGCCAGGGCAGGGCCCCACTAGGGCTGGGTTTCTGTTCTAGCAAAAACTCCCTGCTGTTTCCAGGGTACAGAGCCTGGCACACAGTGGGTGCTCAGAAAATGCTTGTGGAATGAATGAAGGGGCACAGATACCCATCCTGCCTACTGAGACCCCTGCATCTACTTCCTGCTCAGTCCCACTGTCACCTTCCTTGCTTCCCATCCTTTGGCACCCAAAGTCCTTGGGGTGGGACCTCCCAGTGAATCATGGAGAAGTGAATGTTGCACCTGACCTCCAGTCCCCACAATCCGCTGGGCTGCAAACCTCTCAATGTATGATGGGAATGTAGCATCCAGCCCTGGCCCTCCATTCTCACAATCCACTGGGGCAGAGGCCTCCCAGTGCCTGATGGGGATTCAGCATCCAGTCCTGATCTCCAGTTCCCCACAATACATTGGGCTGCAGGTCTCCCAATGCCTGATAGGAACTCAGCATCCAGCTGTGGCCACCCGCCCCCACAATCCCCTGCGGCACAGGCCTCTCAATGCCTGATGGGAATGCCGCCTCCGCCTGTGGCCTCCAGTTCGCCACAAACCAATGGGGTACAGGCCTCCCAATGCCTGATGAAATTCAGCATCCAGCCCTGGCCTCCAGTTCCCCATAATTCACTGGGGTAAGACCTCAGTATCTGCAGCTTCACCACCTGAGCCACAGCTCACAAACAGGATGCACGCTCAGGCTTCTCTCTAGCTCACCATCAGGGACCCTGGTGCCCGGCTCCCTAGTGGGTACCTCAGCAGCTGGCAGCCGGAAGGCCTCAGCAATCTTGCCGTACAGCTCCTTGACGTTGGTGAAGCCCTCGATGCGGCCAGTGGGGCTGCCATGGGCCAGCTGGGTGTGGAACACAAGGCGGGGCCGCAGGGCAGGGGGAGGGGGGGGCAAGCCCATTTGGGGGGCCCCTGCCCCACCTCCGCCCAGGGGCCCCGGCTCCCCCACACCCAGCCCACCACGGCCTGGCTCTGCCTCCTCATTTTCCACCAGAGGCGGTGCCTTTTTCCGCCGCCCCAGTCCCAGCGGCATGAGCAGCGAGAAGAGAGGGCACGCCCAGGAGATCTGCAGGACAGGAAAAGGGGCTCAGGGCCTGGGCAGTGGCCTCGGGCCGCCTCGCCCCTACAGGTCCAATGAAACATTTAGAGAACAGACTGGCCTCAGTTCGAAATCCGGTCCCAGCTCAGAGCCAGGCAAAGCAAGATGATTGGCCAAAGGAAACCCAGAAGACATGCCCCATATAAGCGATTCAAACTACCACGAAGGCACAACTCTCTCTGAGTCCGCCCGTGTGTACCTATTTACACGTACTCTTTTTCCTCCTAATAAACACTTTACTTGTTTCACTTAAAAAAAAAAAAAAATCCGGGGGCTTCCCTGGTGGCGCAGTGGTTGAGGGTCCGCCTGCCGATGCAGGGGACACGGGTTCGTGCCCCGGTCCGGGAAGATCCCACATGACACGGAGCGGCTGGGCCCGTGAGCCATGGCCGCTGGGCCTGTGCGTCCGGAGCCTGTGCTCCGCAACGGGAGAGGCCACAACAGTGAGAGGCCCGCGTACCGCAAAAAAAAAAAAAAAAAAAAAAAATCCGGTCTCAGCATTTGCACAGAAGTAATAATATCAGCTAATATCTATCATAACCCGATGCTAACTGCTCTGTATCTTAACCCTCACACCACATCATGGGGACCATATTATCACCCCCACGATGTGATTATGTGATATACCGTAATATGTGATTATGCCCATTTAACAGATGCGAAAATGGAAACTCACAGCCTACATTTTCCCTTTTTGGTTCTACTGGTCACAGTCATTAATGCTGTGTGCTAAAAATTTCTGACTCCCCCCTTCAAAGCATGTAGGCAGATGGCACTTACTGGCCTCCTTGTGACTGGACAGGCATGTGACCAGTACTGGCCAGTGAGTTGTGAGAGGAAGTGACACATGACATTTCTAGGCTGAAGCATTTCATTACTGGAGCAAGAGCCTCCAGAAGTCCCTTTCTCCTGGTAGGGTGACCAGCCTCATTTGATGTGGTGGTGGCCCCATCAGGCCAGGCTCTGAGTGATGACAATGAATGGAACCCCCCGCTGAGCTGCAATGGACATGTAGCAGGAACAAAAAATAAACCTTTGTTGAGTTTGGCCACTAAGATTTTGGAGATGTTTGTTATTGCAGCAAAACCTGTCCTGACTGACACACTTTTCTCTTTCCTCTCCCTCTACTCTCTTTCTTTCTTTCTTTCTCCCTCCCTCCCTTCTAACGAATGTTTTGGGCACTTACTATATTCCATGCACCAATATGGATATTGCCTTCAATAAGACAAGCAAGGTTCCACATTTCCTTACCCGGAGTAAATAAGGAGCCTCTGATGAATGGTTAATGGACGAAGAAAACAACCCTATATGGATAAATCCTGAGAGTTTACAAATACACATACATACGTAT
Source organism: Phocoena phocoena (assembly GCF_963924675.1). Classification (NCBI taxonomy): domain Eukaryota; kingdom Metazoa; phylum Chordata; class Mammalia; order Artiodactyla; family Phocoenidae; genus Phocoena; species Phocoena phocoena. The sequence continues at coordinate 165,007,965 of NC_089221.1, forward strand.
GTGTATATATATAATATGCGTATGTGTTTAAGGAGATACATACACGTGTGTGTATGTTTTAAAAAGCTTTAATTAGGGAATTCCCTAGCAGTCCAGTGGTTAGGACTCAGCCCTTTCACTGCCGGGCCTGGGTTTAATCCCTGGTTGGGGAACTAAGATCCTGCAAGCTGCATGGCACAGCCAAAAAAAAAAAAAAAAAAAAAAAATCTTTAATTAATTATAATTCAGACTTCCCTGGTGGCACATTGGTTAAGAATCTGCCTGCCAATGCAGGGGACATGGATTCGAGCCCTGGGCTGGGAAGATCCCACATCCCGCGGAGCAGCTAAGCCCGTGTGCCACAGCTACTGAGCCTGTGCTCTAGAGCCCATGAGCTATAACTACTGGAGCCCACAATGAGAAGCCTGCACACTGTAACGAAGAGTAGGCCCTGCTCGCCACAACTAGAGAAAGCCCACACGCAGCAACGAAGACCCAACACAGCCAAAAATAAATTAATTAATCAATTAATGCTATGAAGACAATAAAACAAGACAAGTTCTACAGACAAGGTCAGGGAGGGCCTCCCTGAGAAGGTGAGGATGAATCTGAGACTTGAAAGACAGGAAGAAGGAAGAAATATCCATAGGAGGATATGAGGCAAGAACATTCGGGCAGAGAGAACAGCCAGTGCAAAGGCCCTGAGGTGGGGATGGATGTGCTTGGCATGTTTGAGGAACAGCAAGGAGGCAGATGTGGTTGGATCAGAGTAAGGGGGACAACAGGAAAAGGTGAGGGCAGAGAAGTAACAGGCAGACTGTGCAGGGCCCTGTAGGCCAGAGGGAGAACTTGGGCTTTTGGTCTGAGTGAGGTGGCAGTCAGAGGGGGGTTCTGAGCAGACTCACAGATCAGCTGGAGACCAGTGTGGTTGATTGGAGTGAAGTGAGCAATGGGAGAACACGAAGACGGCAGGTAAAAGAGGTGACTCGGGGTGGGGGGTGGGCCTTGCAGGCTGGGAAAGAGTCCAGATTTAATTTTTAAGACACATGTCCAAAGTCACAGAAGCTGGCTGCACCCTCAGGTCTGATTCCCAAGCCCAAGTTCGTCACTGTGACGCTGTCCCATAAGTGACTCAATCTCTCTGGGCCTCAGATGCCTGGTCTGCAAATGGGGACGTTCCATCCGCCTGGTTGTGATGAGGATCAAATTATGCCAAATTATCTTTTTCTGTGTAAAGGGGACTTTCTGCTCCTCTTCCAGGGGGCCGTCCTGGATTCAGATGAGCCCCAGGGCTGCACCATCCTCATTCATTCATTCATTCATCTGTTCTCCAACACCTCCTCTCCTCATTCATTCATTCATCTGTTCTCCAACACCTCCTCTAATATCACTGATCCAGCCCCATCAGCACTCACCTAGATCAGCGCAGTTGCCTTCTCTGTGTCTCCCAGCTTCCACCCTTGCCCCCAACAGTCTCTTGTCAATCCAGCAGCCAGAGTGATACTGTAAAACATAACTCATATCACATCTGTCCTCTCCTCCAACCCCTCCCAGGGCTCCTACCTCACCTGGAGTAAAAGTCAATGTCCTCCCCTTGGCCCACAGGCCCCAAATGATCTGCCCACATTACCTGCATGCCCTCATCTCCTCCCACTTTCCCCCAGCTCATTCCCTCCAGCCACATGGGTCTCCTCCCTGTTCCTTCAACACACTAGGCGAAGTTCAGCCTCAGGGCCTTTGCACTGGCTGTGCCCTCTGGTATCCACACAACTCACTCTCTCACCTCTTTCAGGTGGAAAACATCATATTTCATTCATTTAGCTTGTTCATTGTCTGTTTTCTGAAAGGGCAGGGAACTCTGCCTGTCTTATTCATTCTTCTCTTCTTAGTGCAGAAAACAGTGCTTGGCATATAGCAGCTGCTTAATAAATATTTGTGGAATGGATGAACGAATGATCCTAATATTCACCAGCCCACCAGTCTCTGTGCCCAGCTTCTCTGCAGCTCTGGGGAGCCACAGAAGCACAGGCTGTAACGTCTGCCCTCAGTAGGGTCTTGTCTCCCTGGCAAAAGTACGAGTCCTACCTCTGTAGTCCCTCATCCCTTGCTTCCCAGCATAATTCTGGACAGAATAAGTGCTTCATTTAGCAACGAAGATATTGTCATTTTGTTTTTCACTCCCCTCCTAATCAACGATGCTAAATGACTTTTAATACATTTATTAGCCATTTGGATTTGCCCTTCTGTGAACTGCCTGTTTAAGTCTTTACCCATTTTTTAAAACTGCGTTTTTTTGGGGTTGTTTTTTTTTTGCCACGCTGCATGGCTTGTGGAATCTTAGTTCTCTGATCAGGGACTGAATCTGTTTTTAACTGCAATGCAATCTATATGTTCTAGATACTAGAAATAAAATAATTCTGAATGAATAAACCAGTACTGCTCTGTCAAGTTATTTTACTACACTCAATGATGCTACCAAAACAAAATCAAAAACACCCAAAAAAACTCCCCCACACCAGCACCTCCTCTGGTTCCCCTCCAACCACCCCCCATACATCTTAGCAGAATGCTAAGAACATAAATCTGAAACCTGGATTTGCCACTTACTACCTGTGTGACTTTGGGCAAGTGTCTTAACCTCTCTGAGTTCCAAGGAAATCATACATGTGCTTGGAACAGTTCCTGGCACACAATAGGAGTTCCATAAATGCTGGTGACAATTACTACTATTTCCATCTGTATCATCTTTCAGTCAGTTGCCAAGATTCAAACTCCCTCCTTTCCCCAGGGTCCCTACATCCTGATCACCAATTCCCGACATCCTTACTCTGCCTACACTTGATGCCCTGGTTCATGCTGGCTTCGTGTCCTCACCTGGGAGAGGGTAATAATGGTGGTGAGGAAAGTGGGTGATTAATGAATTTGCTTTCCAGGCCAGAAGAAGCACAGTAGTGTGGGTTCAACTCTCACCCCTGTTACTTACCAGCTGTGTGGCTGTGGGGAAGTCACTTCACTTGATGGGGCCTCAGTTTCCTCATCTGAAAAACGGGCAGAATTCCTGTCTCTCAGAGTGCTTATGGGAATCCAAAGAGATTATGCAAGTAACTCAATTATCACTTTGCCTGACGTCAATCTAAGGAAGTTGTTATTATTATTGTCATTATTGCTTCTTCCCTTGCCCTGCCCAGGAACATCCCGGTCCTCTCTGCCTGCCAAGGCCTACTCAAGGCCACCTCATCCAGGAAGCCTCCCCAGCTTGCCCCAGCCTGCTGGAACCGGCCCTGTGGTCCAAACTACTCAGGCCCATGAACTTGATTACATGTTGCCCTGGCAGAACTCTTGTCTTCCAGTCTTAGGTTGTTATTTAACTTCATGTCTCTATTTTAAAACATAAACCAGATAGCGTCACTCCCCAGCCTCAAATCTTACAACGGTTTCCCACCTGATGGAGGAAACCCCCAGACCCCTGCAGAATCACCACTTTGGGTCCTCTCCTGCCCCAGGCACACCATGCCAAGATTGGTCCATCCTCAGAGCCTTTGCCTTGGCTGTGCCCCCTGCCTGATCTTTACAAGGCTGGCTTCTTTCTGTCATTCAGATCTCGGCTCCAAAGTTCCCTCCTCTGAGATTCCCCCTTTGCCCACAGATTCTACCATGCCACTCCTTCATATTCTATTCATAACATTTATCACCCTCTGCAAGTATTTTCTTTATTTACTTGTTAACTTGTTTGTTGCCTGTTTCCCCCCCCCCCCATTAGAATGGCAGCTTCCCAAGAGCAGGGATTTTTGTTGTGTTCACTATTGTATCCTCTGTGCCAAGAACAGTACCTGACACATAGTTGGTGCTTAATAAATATGTGTAGAATGAATGAATGTGTCTTATGCCCTCATTCTGACTACTCTCTGAGTTCCCCTATCCTCAGAACATGCCCACTGTAGACCTGCTAACTGCCACCTCCCCACCACATTCCCAGTCTCCCCTCATACCTGAACACAGGTACGGAGAAAAGGAGTTTCAGCCCCGGGCATCGAGCAGGTTGGCTACAATCCCAGCATCCCCACCCTCTCTTCCCTGGGAAGGGCCTGAAACTCAACAAGCTCACAGCCATACAGAGTTGCAGTGAGGGGAGCAAAAAGTGGGGAAGGGGGTTCCTGGGAGCTCACAAAAGCTGGCGGGGGGACACCACGCCCAGGCTCCTCTTTCAGCGGGGTATTGCTTGAGAGAGGAGGGCAGGAGGGCCTCTGAATCAGTCTTGAAAAACCGGCTCCTGGGTGTTTCCAGGGAGAACGCCTACCGTCCTGGGCCCAGGCTTACCAGGGGGGCCCAAGAGGCACAGAACCTGGACCCCTGCCTATCTCTCTCGCAGATGTCACTCTCTTCTCAGGACCCAGGTATTCTGGCCTTGCCTTTCCAGCTCAGAGCACAAGGGTCATGGGGACAGCTTCCTGTCTGAGCAGCTGGTGAGAGCAAAGACCAGCAGGTGTGCCCCAGATGGCGTGTCTGGCTGGAGGGAGTGGAATGGAAGGAGCTGGTCAGAAACACCTGAGCTTTGGAGCCACCGGGCATCTCGTATAGTGGTGGAGACTCCAGTTCTGGACTCTGAGGCGTGGGTTTGAGTCCCAGATCTGCCACTTACTCGCTGTGGGACCTTGGGCAAGTCACTCCACCTCTCTGGGTCTGCTGCTTCAGCTCTGAAAGAAGTAACAGCACCTTCCATGAGGTATTGAGAATCAATGATAAATATGTGGCAAATACCTGACACGGAAGTGTTCAATAAATGCTAGTCGGGGTGATTTTTTCATTATTATCTTCGGAACCTCGGTCCTCCCAAGGTCCCCCTAGGCCCTGGAGGATTGGGACTGGGCCAGCTTCGGGGAGTTGCCCGGGCAGGGCTCAGAAATACTGATCCTGAGCCTGTCCCCGCCGGGATGGGAACTGTCCAGAGGTGCAGGGGGCTGAGGTGCGGCTGGAGACCCCATCCCGGCGGCGGGAGGCGTTTACCCCTGCCCCCAGCGGGAAGGCAGGCGGCCCTCTGGGAAGGGGCCTCGGGCATCCCCCCGCTCAGCCTAGACGTCCAGCCGCGTCCATGGGGCCGGCCCCATACCGCAGAATCGGCCGGATCCCCGCCGGTCCGCGATCCCGCGGGTCCGCGCCGGGATCCCCCAAGCGGCCGCGATGCGCCCCGCCCGCGCGTGACACTCACCTGCGGCGCCGCCGCTACCGCCCTGTGAGCGCCGGGTTCGGCCCTCCGCAAACTCAGGCCGGGGCCTCTCCCTCAGCCACAACCGGGGGGCGGGGCCAGGGCTCGCGTCCGGTCAATCAGGAGCGGCCGCCCGGCGCTCGCGGCCAATCCGCTCCAAGCCGCGCCGCCCCGCCCCGGGGGACCCGAAGGAAACATTCCAGAGGGATCCCTGCTCTTCGTGACACCTCCCCCGCGCCGCGGGGCGTTGGACCTTCCCGCCCCTCCTAAGCCGCGGCGGGCTGTACCACCGCAAGTCTGCGGAGGGGGGAGCTGCGGCTGGGGCCGGGCCAATCTCGGGGAAGGAAGGAGGCCAGCGGCCAATGGGAAGCTGGAGCCCCTTGACCACGTGCTGTTGGCTGGGTGTCCGTGTGGGGTGCCCTGGGTGGTAAGAGGGCGGGAGGCTGGTCGTGGGAGTCAGCTGACCGAGGCTGAGTTTCGGGGAGGGGATGCAAACTCCCAAAGTCCAGAAAAACGGACCCTTTAGGAGACCCTGGAGGGGGCCAAGGGCAGCCCCCAATCCAGCCCTCTGCCTGGCCTGCACATGCCCCAGCCTGGCCGTCCTCGGGGCGGTAAAAAGATGCATTCATTCTGGGCGGGCGGGGGACTGAGATGAATAGGGAGGGTCCCGAGTGTCCCTGCGTCCTGGATGGACAATGGACAAGGGCATTCATTCATTCATTCGCTCATCAAATATTTAATGTGCCCCTGCTCCGTGCCAGGCTCTGTCCTATCTCTACAGACACATCGACGAATAAGCTGACTGAATGTGTTCCTGGTACAGGGAACAGGGCGTTTAAAGGCTTGGAGGTCGGACAGAGCGATACAGCACACTTTAGGAGAGTACAATATCGTAGGAACTAGCAAAGCAGCTAGCAAAGCACCTTTCGGGTGCAATGGAACGGAAAACAAGGGCAAGATAGCCCGTTCGCTTGCTGGCTGACCAGCGAATATTTATTGAGCACATACTAAGTGCTAGATTACAAAGGGTGCCCAGCCAACCCAAGCCTCTGCCCTCAGGGAGCTGACTTTCATGAGCCTATTACATCTCTGTTCCCGCTCCCCGCAACCTCCCTGCTCCCATCCCACTTCCGAGACTGGCACAGAGCAGGGTCTCAGTACACATGTGTGAATGAAAGAACTAGGTAATCTCACCATCTCCAGGTTTGGCTTGAAACTGGGATTTCTCCGGCAGGAGCAGGTCCAAGAAACAAAGACCCAAACGCACCTTGCCCAGGCGGGGAGGCTCAGTTCCTAGGACAGGTGAGATTGCCTTGTTCTAGGAACAAGCCAGCCACTCAGACAGCTGGGGCCGGACCAGGAGTTCGCTGTGTGTTCTGGAAATTGTAGTTCTTGGAGACCTCTAACTGTTCAAACCTCAATGAACGATTGGGTCTTTGCAGTTCCCTGGGTGAGCTGCTGCGTTTTCCAGGCCTCGCTAGGGCTTGCAGAGGGACAAAGTGAGAGGGGAGAGTGGGCCCTGGGCTTAGTTGCTGAGGGCTGCCCAGCCAGCCCCACCCAGCTGGCAAATACTGAAACTGCTGTGGCAACAGGCACAGCTATTGTCTTTCTCTTCCTGTTCTGCTGACCTCTGCCACCCACACTGAGTGATCGGTTGCCTCTGGCTAGGCCAGTGCCCTCTGTGGGACTGTGTCCACTGCCCTGCTTGTGCCTGGCGTCTGAGCTGCCTCCTACACACCTGGAGAGGACAGTATATGGGACATGGGGACAGCAGAGTTCTGAGCAGAATCCACCTGAATCCACCTGTTGACTGATGAGGAGGGGGGGAGGGGTTGCCCAAGGGCACAGAGCAACACCAGACGTCTCCTTCCTACTTGATTTTATAGCTCAAGAGGCTGGAAGCCTCAGCTGGTAAGGAGTTCAGATTTTAGTGCTACCTCTGTCCCTTTTGGGGGATGGAGGGAGAGAGTTCTGGAATGCCAACTAATACATACAGAAGGAAAGTTTGAGTTAGAAAAGCACCATTGTGCAGCCACCAGATGAATGATTCAGGCAGTGCTTTGTCAATGGGGAAGTGGATATTCAGTCTCAAAGAACCAGCCCACAGATTACTGGTTAATTTCAATGGCGAAAAGGTACCTTGGAAAAGGCACAGCGGAGAAAGCTGGCAGTCACCACCTCAACCAAGTGATCAAAAAACTTCACCACTGCTGGAACAGGCTGTCCTCACTGTGTTCCCTGCTGTGATGTGTTACTGAGAAGGGCACGACATCACTTTCAAAGAACTTGGTCCTGCCCAAAGTGTTTAACCTGAATCTAATAACTAGGAAAAACCCAGACACATCCTGATGGAGGGACATTCTTTTTTTTTTTTTTTTTGCGGTATGTGGGTCTCACTGCTGTGGCCTCTCCCGCTGCGGAGCACAGGCTCCGGACGCACAGGCTCAGCGACCATGGCTCACGGGCCCAGCTGCTCCGCGGCATGTGGGATCTTCCCGGACCGGGGCACGAACCCGTGTCCCCTGCATCGGCAGGCAGACTCTCAACCACTGCGCCACCAGGGAAGCCCCAGGGACATTCTTTATAAAACAAAAACACAAACAAAAACAAAATGGTCTGGACTCTTCAAACAGATCTATGTCATGAAAGGCAAAAATCAATCCATTAATTAAACAAATGAATGACTGGGAAACAGTTCTAGATCAAAGGAGACAAAAGAGAGAAGACAGGGACTTCCCTGGTGGTCCAGTGGTTAAGAATCTGCCTTCCAATGCAGGGGACGTGGGTTCGATCCCTGGTCAGGGAATTAAGATCCCGCATGCTGTGGGACACCTAAGCCTGAGCGCCACAACTACTCAGCCCATGTGCTCTAGAGCCCGCGTGCCACAACTAGCGAGAGAAGCCTGTGTGCTGCAGTGAAAGATCCTTCATGCTGCACCGAAGATCCCACGTGCCGCAACTAAGACCCAATGCAGCCAAATAAATAAATATTTTTTTAAAAAAGTGAGAGAGAGAGAAGACAACCAAAATCAATGTTTGATCCTTGATTGGGTCCTTGATAAAAATTTCAAAAAAAAGGTAAAACAGCAATGAAGCATATTCTAGGGATAACCTAGGATATTTGAATGTTAACTGGACATTATGGGGGTGGCTAAAAAGTTCCTTCGGCTTTTAAGTTAAAAATAAAGACACATTTTTCATTTTCACCAAGAACTTTGTTGAACTATGTATTCACAGTTTTGTTCCACTACCTTCTGCCATTTTTCAGGCAACTTCATAATTCCATCTTCCCAAAACTTTTTATCTTTTTGAGCAAAGAACTGTTCCAGGTGCCTTTTACAGTCTTCAAGGGAATGGAAATTTTCTCATTAAGAGAATTTTGTAAAGACCAAAATAAATGGAAATCTGAAGGTGCGACGTCTGGTGAATACAGCAGATGAATCAGAACTTCCCAGCCAAGGTGTAACAGTTTTTGCCTGGTCGTCAAAGAGACATGCAGTCTTGCATTATTCTGATGGAAGATTATGTGTTTTCTGTTGACTAATTCCAGACGCTTTTTGGCCAGTGCTGCTTTCAGTTGGTCTACTTGGGAGCGGTACTTGATGGAATTAATCATTTGGTTTTCTGGAATGAGCTCATAATAGGGGACTCCTTTCCAATCCCACCATATACACAACATCACCTTCTTTGGATGAAGACCGGCCTTTGGTGTGGTTGGTGGTGGTGCACTTTGCTTGCCCCAGGATCTCTTCTGTTCCACGTTAATGTACAGTATCCACTTTTCATCGCCCATCACAATTTGTTTAAAAAATGGAATGTTTTTGTTACTTTTCAGTAGAGAATCACATGCAGAAATAAGGTCGAGAAGGTTTTTTTCGGGCTTCCCTGGTGGCGCAGTGGTTGAGAGTCCGCCTGCCGATGCAGGGGACACGGGTTCGTGCCCTGGGCCGGGAAGATCCCACAAGCCGCGGAGCGGCTGGGCCCGTGAGCCATGGCCGCTGAGCCTGCGCGTCCGGAGCCTGTGCTCCACAACGGGAGAGGCCACAACAGTGAGAGGCCCGCGTACCAAAAAAAAAAAAAGGTTTTTTTCGCTTAACTTACATGAAACCCAAACATCAAGCTGGTGCAAATGATTTTCAATGCTTGATTTGAATATTTTGAGTATGCCTGCTATCTGGTATAACGTTGATTGCTCTCAATTAATGTCTCGATTTGACCTCTGTCAACTTCAACTGGTCTACCCAACCGTGGAGCAACATCCAGCGAGAAATCTCTTGCACAAAACTTCGCAAACCACTTTTGACACATTCGATCAGTCACGGCATCTTCTCCATACACAGCACAAATCATTTTTTTTGCGTTTCAGTTGCGTTTTTACCTTTCTTGAAATAACGAAGCGTAATATGCCGAAAATGTTGCTATTTTTCCTTCCATCTTCGAGATTAAAACGGCTACTACACAAAAATTCACCAATTTTGATGTTTTTTTTTTTAATGCACGCTGATATGACAGCTGTCACAATACAATCTGAAAAAATTGTTTCGAATGAAGTTAAAGACAACTAAGTGCTTCTAGAGCCATCTTATGGAAAAAACCGAACGAAATTTTTGGCAAACCCAATAGATAATACCATATCCATGTTAAACTTCCTGAGTGTGAGTGTTGTACTGTGGTTAGACAAGAGAATGTTCTTATTCTTAGGACATACTCACTGAATTATTTAGTGTTAAATTCATGACACCTGCAACTGTCAACATGTTTCAGAAAAAAATTATATATATATACAACATTTTATATACAATATTATAAGATGGTATACATTCCTATCAACATATAGGAAGATAGAGAAAGCAAATATGGCAAAATAGTAACAACTGTCACTGAATCCAGGAGAGTGGTATATGGGTATTCATTTTACCATTCTTTTTTAAAATTAATTTATTTATTTTGGTTGCACCTGGTCTTAGTTGCAGCATGTGGGATCTTCATTGCAGCCTGTGGGAATCTTTAGTTGCCATATGAGGACTTCTTAGTTGCGGCGTGCATGTGGGGATCTAGTTCCCTGACCAGGGATCGAACCCTGGCCCCCTGCATTGGGAGCTCAAAGTCTTACCCACTGGACCACCAGGGAAGTCTCTCATTTTACTATTCTTGTAAGTTTTCTATAGCTTTGAAATTTTTAAAATAAATACCTGAAAAAAATACCCCTATTCCCCTCCCATCCCCAGCGGCAACCCTTCAGTAGGTTTAATAGGCACCCTTGCTTGTGTCTTGCCTTGAAAATGTGCATTGTTTTATATGGGTGTTCTATTATATTTGGTTTTTTACTTTTTTCACCGACTCAGTACTGTACTGCTTGTTTGTTTGTTTTGCATTCGCTTTGAAGATCCATCTGTATTGCTAATCTCTTGAATCTCTTTTCTTCTAACTTCTGCTAGGTGTCTCAGGGTGTGCCTCCCTCACATCTTACTCCTCTGTCCCCCAAGGATGGAAACCAGGCAGCCTCCACCTCCCCACAGCACAATGAACAGCCTTGGACATGCCCCCTTAGGGACCTGGTGAGAATCTCCCTAGGGAAGAGTACTGGATGCAGAGATACTGGGTCTCTGGGCATACTCAGTTTTGCTATGTGGCCTTCCGGACTAGGTAGCCCCATCACATCCACTGGCTTTGCAGGAGGGTCCCATGTCCCCACATCTCCACCAGCCATTGGCATTACCCAACTTCTAATTCTTGCCACTCTGACTCACTGTCAAGTGACATCACCATTGCTTTATTTTACATTTCTCGGATTTCTAATCGCTTTGAGCATCTTATTTGCATGATGGCCTTCAGGTTCTCCTCTTCTGTAAATTGCCTGTTCATACTCTTTGCCCATCTTGCACTTTGGGTTGCTGTCTTTTTCTTGTTGATTTGCACGTGTTCCTCACAGAGTCTAGATCTGCACTGTCCAATATGATCTGTCTAATGTGACACTCCGCTCTCCACATGTGGTTACTGAGCACTTGAAATACGGTTAATACCAATTGAGATGTGCTGTAAGCGTAAAATACATTCTGGATTTCTAAGACTTAGTAGAATGAAAAGAGGATGTAAAATAACGCATCTCGTTAATTAGTTTCTATACCGATCACATGTCAAGATGACAATAATTTGGGTATACTGGGCTAAATAAAAAGTATTATTAAAATTATATTTACCTGTTTCTTTTTACTATGTTAATGTGGCTACTAGAAAATTTAAAGTCACGTATGGGCTTGCGTAGTTCTATTACGTAGCACTGGGTTATTGAACCCTTGTCAGTTTCAATAATGATAGATAATGTTTAGGCAGAGCTTCCTATGTGCCAGGCACTGATCTAAGAACTTTATATTTACTAAACAGTTTAACTCTCCTAACAACCATGTGAGGTGGATACAGTGTTAGACATTGCAGATGTGGTCTACCACTGTGTCATGTGACGATTAGCTTTGTCCATGTTACCCTTCGTTGGAAAGAAATTTTTAAAAAAATATTCATTCATTTATTCGGCTGTGCTGAGTCTTAGTTGCGGCACGTGGGATTTTCGTTGCCGCACCTGGGATCATTCGTTGCGGCATGCGGGATCTTCAGTAGTGGCATGAGGGAATCTTTTAGCTGCAGCATGTGGGATCTAGTTCCCTGACCAGGGATCGAACCCAGGACCCCCTGCTTTGGGAGTGGGGAGTCTTAGCCGCTGGACCACCAGGGAAGTCCCGTTGGAAAGAAATTTTAAATTTCACTGTAATAGAACATACACATTTTGTGGTTTGTGCCTGTGACATTTCATTAAGGAGGCCCTTTGTACGCTTAAATCACAAAGTTTTTTTTTTTAACCCATTCTATGTTTTTTCTTTTCCTTTGTCTTTTTTCCACCTCTAGTTCGTCTCACGTTGTGGGGTAGGATACAGTCATATTTCTCCATAACCTGCACTGCTCACCAGCTGTGGGACCCAGGGTGAGCCCCTTCCCCCTGTATACCCGGTCGCCTCTTCTGTAAAATGGTGATCATAACAGGACCCCCTTCCTAAAGTCATTATGGTTACACTAGGATAAATGAACTATTCTGTGTCAAATGCCTACAATGGTGCTGGGCAGATAGTAATTGCTCAGTGAACATCAGCTGCTATTATTAAACTGTTGTGGTGAATAACACAGTATCCATAACAGAAACATGATAGAAACAGATACATTTATTATCCCTTACTGTGTGCCAGGCCACGTGCCGGCTGCTTTTCAGGAGTAATTCCACTGGATATCTCCCCCATTTTACAGAGCAGGTGACTGAGGCTCAAAGAAGGGGAGCCACTGGGTTCAAAGTTGCACAGCAACTCATGGGTGTGATGCTTTAGCTCCTCCCCCAGCACTTATGACATCCCTCTGGAGGTGTAGGTTGCATGTGAGGCCTTCTCCCGAGATATGCGGGACAGGTTAGACCCAGGAGGGACATTGCTGAGAGACATTGCCTCGGCCAGAGTGATCTCAGAGTTTGAGCCTGGCTCTTTGTGGCCTGTGGTTTGACTCCCCCTATTAGCTTGGCAGGACTGGACTGACTCAGCGGGATGGGCCTTGAGGGGAAGCAGAGGAGGTAGGCTTGACTGGGCTAGGTCCTGTGGCCCCAAGTCTCAGCCCCAGTGCCAGCAGCTGCCTTTGGATGCTGGATTTCAGGAAGTCACCATAAAACCCAACAATAGTTGCTGCTTTCTGGAGGGCCAATGGGTAGATCTCCTTTCAAAATACATCTCCAGTCATTTCCTACCGCCTCCTTGGTCACCACCTGGTCCAGCCCCATCATCTCCCACAGCCAATTTCTCCCTGATCTCCCAGCTCCACCCTGGATCATCCCCAGGTCTATTCTCCCTCCCCACCCAGCCCTACAGCACCCAGATGGCACCTGTGAGTACCTAGGTCAGTTCTCACCCTTCCTCTGCTGATGACCCCCACAAAAAAGCCATGTGCCTTTAAAATACTTTGATGAACTATTTCATCTGGAGTCAGGCCGGGCCACATTGATGCCCAGCATAATCTTCCCAAGGAAAGTTGAGCCCCCATTGAGACAAACCAGCCAGACGTCAGCTCCAACTTCCAGGCAAAAGCAAATCATGCCGTGTCCCTCCTGACTCAAGCTCTTTCAACTGGCTTCTCCTCTGCCTCAAGCATGGGGGCCAGTCTCAGAAGGGCCCTGACTCTGGGCCTGTCTCATTCCTGGGCACGCTCCACTTTACTCTCTCCTGCTCTCTTTGTTTCGCCCACACCAGGCCTCAAGGGCCTCATGCTTCTGAGCTCAGCCTTGCTTGATCCATGCCCCTGGTCTGTCTAGGAGCCTCATCCACAGGGCCGCAGCTCCAATGGCCCATCTCTGCACCCTGACAAGCTCCTATCCCTTGGCCTGTGCACCCGGGGCCCACCATGCCTCCTCTCTTCAAGCTCTCCGGTCATGGGAAGTATTTACTTTGCCTGCTATCACAGGCTGAATGGTGGACCCCCAGAAGATATACGCCCGTGTGCCTGAACCTGTGAATGTGACCTTATCTGGCATGAGGGTCTTGCAGAAGTAATTAAATTAAGGATCTCAAGGTGAGATCATCCTGGATTTAAATGGGCCCTGAATCCAACGTGTCCTTATAAGAGACAGAAAAGAAGACACAGACACAGGAAGGGGAGATGGCCTCGTGAAGACAGAGGCAGGGATTGGAGTGATTAGCCACAATCCAAGGAACGCCAAGGATTGTTGGCAACCACCAGAAGCCAGGAGAGGTGCATGGAACAGCTTCTCCTTCGGGGCCTCCAGAAGGAACCAACCCTGTTGAAATCTTAGTTTTGGCCTCCTGGCTGTCTGAACTGCAAGAGAATAAATTCCTGTTGTTTCAGGCCACCCAGTTTGTTGTACTTTGTTACAGCAGCCGCAGGAAACTAAAACAGAGGTCTGTGTTTCCTGGAAGACTGTGAGCTCCACGAGTTCCCCCCGTGCCACCCCCCTCTCCCCGCCTCCCTGATGGCTTTGTTTGCCTCTCACTGGGCCCCCTGGGGCCTAGTGTTGAGCTGGCCTTCAGGAACTGTGCCCAATGACTAATACATGATTCCTGAGGTGGAAACAGGATCGTAGGAAATAGGGGCTTTCCTGGAGCCAGACAGAATATCCACTTCTTCCAGGTGGGAACTGGAAGCAGTAGGGTATGGGGGACCCCTTGCTGGGGGTACCCACCAGCGGACCTCAGGGCTGGGTGTGTTCCTCTGCACACTCCGTGACACGAGCAGTGATATGGCAAGTGTTGCAGGTCCACTTTGTCACCCGATTACTCATTCAACAAACGCTCAGAGTGTCAGTTCTGGGCCAAGGGCAGCCCTGGGTGCCAGTGATGCAAAGATTATTAGGGCATGGTTGGTGACCTCAAGGAAACTCAGGTTGCTCAGAAGGAGGACCTTCTGGAGTATTCCCAAGGCTGTCGCTCCTCTCTTCATGACAAAGAGGGAAGTTGTCTCACTGAATAATCATAGAGTTTGAGAACTCAGAAGAAATCAGACACCACCACGTCCCCCTCTGCCACCAAGCATGGAATCAGCAGGCCGTGAAAGCATTCTCAGGTCCGTGGGAGGGAGCGTGAATTTCTGTACTTTTAGGGACTAGATTTTAATAGAAAATAGATGCTTATTGTTTGCTTTGTGCTATTTGGAAATGGAAGGTTGGTGCGTTGAAATTTCAAGAGACTGATGATATAGCTCAGGTACTTGAAGTTATACAATCAAATGACAGCTTCCCCCCTTCCCCACCCACCCCCTAAACAAAGGAAAATTAAGACAAAGCAAAAACCAAAACCTTTGCAAGCTCCTGCCTCACTCAGGAAAAGCCAGAGTTCTCCAGTGGCCCAGCAGGCCCTGCACCGTCTGCCCTGCCTTCACCTCCCACTCACCCCTTGCTCTCCTGGCTGTTCCTTAAACTCAGGCACGCTCCTGCTTCAGGGCCTTTTCACAGGCTGTTCCTTCTGCCTGGAAGGTCCTTCCCTCAGTATTCACATGGCTCTCCCCTTACCTCCTTCAACACTTTGTTCAAATGTCACCTTCCCCGTGAGGCATTCACTGACCATGTTACTTAAAACTGCACCCAACACTCTCTACCCACTTGTTTTATATCTCTCCATCACTCTCATCACAGTCTAGCATGTTAGATGATTTATTTATTTATTCTTAATTTTCTTCTTTCTCACTCCACTCACTAGACTGTCAGCTCTGCAAAGGCAGGAGTTTTTGCCAGTTTTGTTCACTGCTGTGTCCCCAGCATCAAGAACAGGACTGGGCACACTGTAGGTATTCAATAAATATTTACTGAATGGACAATGCTTATTATGTGTCAGGCACTATGCTGGGTCCTTCAATGATTCACAACTAATGAGAATAACTAATATTTAAGGAGACCTGGGGCAGGTTTACCCCAACTGCCTTAGAAATATGTGTTTGTGTTAATTGCCCACTTGCTCCATGCCAGGCCTGTGTGAAGTTCTTCTCAGGGGTTAGCTGTCTTGAGTTCTGGCTCTGGGGGAGTGAGAACGTTGGGAGTGGCTATGATTAGTCCTGTCTCACATGGGAGGAAACTGAGGCTCTGAGAGGTTTGTTATTTGTCCAGGGGAATGCAGTGAGCAGAATTCGAACTCAGCACAGTCAGGCTGCAGAAGCCAAGTTCTTAATACCACGTTCTTTTGCCTCCCCAATGCCCTACCTTGCCCAGTTTTCACACCTCTATGAAGTCTGTACCTTCACTAGCCCTGTTTTTAAAGGAGGCCACTGAGACTCAGAGAAGTGAAGTCACTTGCCCAAGAACACACAGCTGCAGAGTGGCAGAGCTGGGAATCAAACCTGGGGCTGCTCAGTCGTAGAGCCTGACGCTCCACTGCTGCTGTCGGGTGAGCAGGTGGTGACAGGACAGCATGGGAGTGAGCCTGCTTTAGGTACAGTTTCCTCAAGTTGGGAGAGGGCTGGGGTGGAGCTGTGGGTCTCAGCGGCTTGCCTGGAGATTCGGTTCCTGGACCTGAGCCGAGAGCACTGACCCAGAAGACCTTGGACTCACCTCAGTCTTTAGAGTTACCAGTTGTGGGCTGAGAAACTTTCACATTGGGATACAAAGATAACTGACACACAGTGCTTGTTCTGTGCCAGGCCCCGTTGTGTGCTTATATATCTATATCTGAAAATCCTTACAACCCTAGAAGTACTATTATTATGCCTATTTTACACTTGAAGAAACAGAGGCACAGAGAGGTTAAGTCACTTGCTCAAGGTCACACAGCTAGAAAGTGATCGAGCTGAGATTCAAACCTAGAAGCAGGAGCAATGATAGAGGAGAGGTAGGGGCCATCAAACATTGAACTAGATCTTCACACCCACCTGAGCAGGCCTGGCAGAATCAATGTGTAGAAAAACAGAAGTGAGGAAGCTATTTCTATGACATGTGAGGAAAAAAAAAAACATAGCATACAGTATGTACCACTTGTATAAAAAAAGAAAAATACATTCGTGCAGCATCAGAAGGAAATGCACAGGAGACACTGGGAACATTCACTGGGGGTGGACTCAAAAGCAGGGTGGGAGGGAGAATTTTTAACTCTATGTGCCCTTGTAAATTTGGTACTGCGATTACATAGCCAAAAATTGAAACTGAACATTTAGAAATTATGCTTATGCTTATATAAGCAGACTCTCTCTGGGAGGACGCACAAAAAACATTTTTAAAAAAGGAAAAATTTTCTAATGCCATGGCTTGTCTACAGTGGTCCTGAGGAGGGAGGGAACTCAACTTTTCACCACAGGCCGAATGTAAATTTTGAGTTTTCTACTGTTTGAATCAATGCGACACTCCTGGTGCAATGGATAGAGATGAAGTGGGCCCAAAAAAGAGGCAGCTGCACATGCACCAATATGGAAGGAACTCTGAAACGTGGTCAGATAGGCAGCATGGGAAAGTAGAAAAGATCCATTAACTGGAAGCTAAGGAGGAGGAGAGGTCCACTTGCAGACAACCAGACACTTGACACACACAACCGCGCCCAGTGTGGGCAAAAGCTGTACATCTGAGGGGCAGGCTTTCTGTCCACTAGGGTCCTTTCTGTCTTTTTCACTGTGAACATTCTCTTGGACTCACACTGCCCCATCCACCGCCCTGGTTAGGTTATTGCTCTAAATAAGTTACCAGAACTGTGACACATTGAGGTTTTGTGCACGTTTGTGCTGGTGGCCCTTGGATATGAAGTTCACAGGCACCTGCTACGTAATGAGGGAGACGGGGGCGGGGGGATTGGCAGCCCTGGGGTTCTGTGACCCCAACCGAGGCCAGGGCCAATTCTGCAGCAAATGTCATCTTGGTCCCTGGTTCAGTAAACAAATATTGTGATAAGGTCCCTTTTGGCTCTGATACTCCAGGGGTCACCTCCCAACTAGGATGGCCTCTCTGGGCTCCACATGGCTGCCCTTCTAAGACACCCATGTCTTACCCAAGTCACCGCTAACCACGTGTGGCTGCGGCTACCAAGCAACTTCTATTGAATCTTAAAGAATTTCTGTTTTAAAAGACATAAAACATTCCCATCACTGAAGAAAGTTCTCTCGGACAGCACTGCTCTTAGACTGTTTTCAGTGGTTAAATTCTTTCAGTGGGAAGGGAAAGCCACTCCTAGGTTGACGTTAAACATGGTGTTATTTAAGTTTTTACATCAAGACGTTTTGTAGCAAAATAGCAATACATTGTTTTCCGCCTGTGTGATTACTTACCTTAAAATAAAACCAGTTCCTTAAAAAAAGTTGCAAAGTAAAAGCAGTTTCAGTGGCCTGCAAATAAAGGGAGGGCAGGAAATAGGTCTTCACCAGGGCAGGGCCAGCCCTGGGCTGGAATCCTAGTCTGGTTTGGCCAGGGTCTGCCTGACACCAGCCTGTTCTAGCAAGTAAGGAGTGGGGGGAGATACATACATCTCCCTTTGGCCCCAGCAACCAGACCTTGGAATATTGGGAGGGGACCTGCTTAACTTTGGCCCCAACCTTCACAGAAAGCAAGCTCTGAGTCCACTGGGCTCTCCGGATGCCTGGATCGAGTCCTGTGGGGTGCTGTTATCCACACCACATCCAGCTCAAGGAGAGTGACTTCTCTCTCCCTTGCAGAGGACTCCTGCCTTCTGCTCACCCCTCCCTCCCTCCCACCCACCCACCCTGGCCGCCTTTGGAGGGCTGCCCAGACCCCACCCCAGCCCATCAGCAGAGCCCTCAAACAGAGTCACAGGACCGCTCCCCTGAGGTTTAGCATCAGTCTTTAATGCTGTCACACTGCACACTGACAAGTCACACACTTTGGTCTTGTGCTGGCAGTGGCAACTTACAACGAATCTAAAGGTCTGAGCACCAGACTGGCCTGCGAGGAACAGACACTTGTTCCTACGTGCCGCCCCCCGCCCCCACCAGGTTCCTTCCGAGTTCCATCACGGCCCCTTACAGAGAGCAGCAGCTGCTGTGGACTGGTTTCAGTTGAGGTCACACCAACTTTACACGGAATTATAAAAACATATTTACAGACGTTCCACAGTGCTCCTGTAATCAGAAGCAGAGACCCTTTTATCAAAAGGGATTATACCTAGGGCTGTGCAAAATGCAAAAGGATCAGATCCTTTTGAGAGTCCAGAGTCCATTAAATGAAAAATTACCTGGGCCACTGGTAAATCCCAGGTGTGCCAGAAGATTGCCTTACAGAAAAGGAAAGTGAGCGCACCCAGCCTTGGAGCCAGGGGTTGAGAGGACCCCCTGCTCCGGCCAGGACCCCAGACGCTCGAGGGAGAGGCAGCTGCACAAGTTACTCGCTCACTGGAGGCCGGCTCCCTTGGTCTTGCTGGAACGAGAGAGAGGTATTGCTTGTGGGAGCCGGCCAGGCAGTTGGGCAAAAATAGTCTAGGTTCTCAATTTGAGATGGCAAGAGAAAAGACGGGATTCTTCAGGGGAAGAGTAAGACGTGGGAGACAAATACAGAATAAAACATGAACTGATTACACAACAGAAACTGAGGAGTGTACAGGACCTGGTAACCAAGAAGGCAGGTCCATACCACGTCTAACACCTGCAAGCAAAGGGACTACAGAGGGATCAAGTCCAGCTGTGGGTCTGCCTCTCCCCCTGGGCAGGGCCTGGGGGAGGAGGGTGTGGGCCCATCCCGGAGGGTGGCAGGACCCAGCGGGGCAGACTGGACTGCCTTTTCCTGCTGTCCCCACCACCTGCCACCCTATCGCTCGAAAAACCACTTAAGTCTAGTGCACGACTTTAGAAGATTGTGTAATATATTCTCTGGAAAACATTCAGCAGTACGAAAGCCCGCCCTGGGCCCTCCCACCCTCTCGCGGGTCCACAGCTGGTGGAACAGTCTGGAAATCCTTGAGCTCTGGAAAGGTCCCTGGTCAGTCCTTGGGGAACACAGTGACTATATCGGAAGAACCTGCTCAAGAACGGTTCTTGACGTCTGGGAAATCCTTTCGGGGAAGATCACTTCAAACTCAATAATAAGGTCTCCACGTTTCTCGGGCATTTTGGGGAGAGGAAGTCCTTCTCCAGGAACTTTTCGCCGCATGCCAGGCCTGATGACATCTTTGAATACAACAGGTATGGTCCTGCCGTCCAGAGTTGGGACATTCACTGTACAGCCACACAGAGCCTTGGAAAGCAAATGGACAACATTAGATAGAGAGTAGCTTCGGAAGCTCACATCCTGCCCAGAGGCTGTTTAATGTAAGGTAAGCACCATGAGGCCTTTGTAGCTAAGACCCTGCCCCCAGATCCACCCAGGTCACCAGCACAGAAGCTCTGGAAAAACAGAGCCCTGGAAAGTCTTGTTGCTACTGCACCTCCCAAGCCTGGCACACACCAAGAGCTCAGAAATATGTGTCAAGCAAATACTGAACTGTGTCAAAAAGCAGCCTTCTCCCTCCGCAGACGTTGCCCTGCCTAGTGCCTTACCTCCCGAAGGGTGATCCTGGCTGGGTAAATGACATCAGAGCCATCTCTCTTAAAGATATTGTGTGGCTTGTCCTTTAAAACAAAGACGATGTCGGCTGGAATGTTGTTGGAGGTCTGGTCTCCTTCCTTGGGGAAGGTGATTTTGGTCCCTTCTTTCCACCCCCGCTTCACTTCAATGGTCAAGATTTTGTCTTCGTTGCGAATGCTCTTTCCATCAGGGTTCAGCCGCTTATGAGAGATTTTCATTTTCTTGGTACAGCCGCTATAGATCTCTTCAAGTGATACCCTGAGGTCATGGGTGACAGGGGGATCTTGCTTCCTTCGGGTGGGCTCTTGGGCAGGGCGGGAGCGGCCGAAGTTCATGTTGGTGAAGCCACCCATGCCCATGGGGAAGCCTGAGAATGGGTCATCGATGTCCATGCCTTCCTCCCCGTTGCGCTGCCCAAAAAAGGTGTCAAAGGGATTTCGGCCACCGAATAACTCAGCAAACATGGCGTGAGGGTCTCCATGGAATGTGTAGCTGAAAGAGGTACCGTTAGCACCACCACTGCTCCCGCCACTGGGGCCACTGCCCTTTAGGCCTGAAAAGCAAAAGCAGAAGAAATCAGATGGCTGGCTAGGAGCTTAGCTCTCCAGGAGCTTTCCTTAAGGAAAAAAGCTTAGGAGCCATTGCGGGAGGGTTTTTTTTAGCCTGTCTGGGAAGAATAACGAAGAACCCCAAGCTTTTACCTCCCACTTGCAGCGGCATAAACAGAACCCTTACTCCCCAAGGTAGGTAGTTCATTGTGGCATGACAGTAGTGAAAGGCTCAAGCTCTGAGATGGCCATATCTCTTGGGGTCACCCAGGTCCTCACACCTGAGTAACCCATCCTTCCTGCAATGTTACAAGGAGTACAAAGAATTCACTAACAGATCCGATGAAAAAAGCACAACCCAGGATCAATTTTCACTAAATGTTTACTCTTAAACACTTTAGGGCTAGAGACGTGTGGCGGAGTAGAGATGAAGGTGAAACTGTAAACGGAGACTTTCAAATTCTCACGCCCTGGCACTTACTACCACCATTCTTATATAAAAAGTCACTTATTTCTGAAGGCCAAGCCCAGAAGCCAGCCTGAGTCATCAACGAGCAACTGGACACCAAGAAAGCTTTCTTTTTCCCTGAAGAGGGCGACCCCGGGGAGGCTGGGCAGAGACAGGCCCCATTGCTCCATACACCTTGACGGCCGACTACGTGCTCGGCAGGGCACGGAGCCAAGTAAGCACTTTACAGGGATTACCTCACTCCACCCTCGGAGAGCTCCGGGAGGTCGCTCGGCTTTAACTGTCACTCTCGTTTGCAGGCTCACTACACGCAGGCTGTGCCCGGCGCTCAGCCAGAGAGACCCCGCCCTGCACCTCGCCCAGGTGAGTCTAGGGCCCGCGGGGCCACAATGTCACCACTCAAGCTAGGCCTCCGAACCCTCTCCTTCAGCACCCCGGACCGACAGGGGCCGTGGGCGGAGGCGGGCGCCCAGGGAGGGGCAGTCCCAGACATACTAGAAGCTTCTGGGCGAGCAGCGCAGCCAGGGCTGCTCCTCCCATCGGGCGGCCGCCTATCCGAGAGCGGACGCCCGTGTGGCCAGAGGGCGGGGGCTGCTTGCCCCCGGGGGCCGGGGCGCCCCCCACTCCCCGGGACGCCGCAGCGTGGCCGCTGTGCCTCGGTTTCTCCGCCTGTCAAACGGCGGGGCCGCGCCCCCGGCCGCGAGCGCGCACACTACCTTCCTCCCCATAGCGGTCGAAGATCTCGCGCTTGCGCGGGTCGCTGAGCACGTCGTAGGCCTCGGCGATCTCCTTGAACTTCTCCTCGGCGCCGGGCTCCTTGTTCTTGTCCGGGTGGTAACGCAGCGCCTGGCGACGGTAGGCCCTCTTGATCTCCTCATCCGACGCACCGCGGGCCAGGCCCAGCGTCTGGTAATAGTCCTTGCCCATTGCCTGCGCGTACGGCTCGCCCCGCCCCAGCTGTAGCCGTCCCCCGGCTCCGCCGCCGCCCGCTCCCGGAGTCTATATACTCGCCCGGCGGAAGCTTCCAGAGCCCGCCAGCCCCCTCCAGAACCTTCCTCCTCGCCCCCTACGCAGTTTCGACCAATCGCCGCCGCCCAGGCTGCGACGCGCAACATCCGGGGCGGGGCCGCACCGCCAACAGCCCCGTGCGCGCGGCCACGCCCCTTCCCGCTCCGCCCTCGGCAACGCCTCCCCGTGGCGCACGCCCCCGGGAGACGGAGGCTCCGCCCATCCCCCGCGGGAACCAATAGAGATCTTGCTTTACTGCTCCTGACGACCCGGCCGGCCGCGCAGCCCGCCCCCTGCCTGGGTCAATAGGTTACGACGCGCTGCTCCCTTCGCCCCGCCCCTTCCGTAGCAGAAGCAAACGTGCCCGCTCTTATCTCACAGGGCTTGGGACTCAGTTCCTGCCAGGAGTCTCGGGGTGCGGGAGTTACCTAATCTTTCATTGCCCCAGACACCCACCCTGCTTCTGGGACTAAAATTACCCACCCGCCCTCTTCTACCGGCTGTGGGTAGAATGCACTTGGGAGCCCCGGTACTGTCCCTGTCCTCACCTATACAGTACCCTGTAAAGCGGGGTGAGCACCCGGGACCAAAGTTCATCTCCCTGGAGAGGTCTTCTCAGTCCAGCTCCTTAAGTCTTTCAGTTTACTGTATTCTCAAGAACCCCTGCCACTGAAATTTGAAATTACCCTGTTCCTTGGTTTTCATGCTAAATGTCACCCTTCTCCCAGCCTGCGACCACCACGAGGGCAGGGATTGGGTCTTGTCAGTGCTGGGTCTCTACTGGCAGAAACGTGTCTGGAACCGACGCTTCGTAAATATTCCTGGCTGTTTTTAATACACCTTCTTTTTCCCCTCCCCACTACCTTTATGATTTGGGGGAGACATGGGCGTGTCATACACCTCTCAAGACCTCTGTTTCCTCATCTGTGGGCAACATGATCCCTTTCGGCTCTGAGAGTCTGGGGTGTCTGTGGTTAAGGGCAGGGCTGACGGGGTAAGAAGGCTCAGAAAGGGGTACCACCTGAGAAGGGAAGAGGGTTGGGTAGGTGGTGGTGCCCTGTGAAGGAGAGAGTTTCCTGGAAGAACTGATTGGGAGGTCTGGGCGGTGTGACACTGGCTCTGGAGACAGACAGCCCGGTTTCATTCTTGGTTCCAGCTCTTCCTGGCTGTGTGATCTTGGGCTGGTTACTGAGCCTTCCAGGGCCTTTAGCTTCCTTATCTGTACAATGGGGGTAGTAGTTGTACCTGCCTCATAGGGCTTTGAAGTTGACGTTGATTCAACATTTGTGAAGTGCCCAGGACAGGCCTGGCCTAGAGGAAGTGCTGTCAAAGGGGTGACTAGCCATCTGGTTGAATGGTGGGCTGCTGAGCCACCCGCTTCCTGGCAAAAAGCTTCTGGTAACTACTGCCCTTGTGCAGGCTGGAACTCCTGAGAAAGATGCCATGGCCTTCCCCTGCTGTCTAGCAGGGGGATTCCGGCCATCCCTGGCCACCCCGACCCCAGGGTAACCGTGTCAGTAAGGACTCTGGACTAGGACACACACCAGCTGACCTGGGAGGATGAGTCTGGGCTGGGTGCCCAGGGGCACAGCACTGCAGGGTTCCTGAACCAATCATGGAGGGGAGAGAGTTTGAATTTTTTAAAAGCTACATAAACAGCGGGAGAGTCATCATGGGGAAAAACTCAGAGCTTGTGGATTTCCTCACACTTACAAATTTAAGAGTTAACAGATGTGGCAGCCTCCAAGGGTCTTCACATAGCCCTGAGTGGGCCAAAAACATCATGTGAAGGGTGTCCTTGTGTTTAGGGGCAACCTGAGAGCTGGGAACTCTCCCTTCCTTGAGCAAGCCTGGGTCATGTTCAGGAAGTTTTAATTGTTCAAACCGTCCCCCTCCCAAAAAAGAAAAAAACAAAAACAAAACTCAACATCTCTTCTTATGGCTATGATTCTTTGACCTGGACACTCACTGGGCACTTTGGAATGTTATTGGAAAAGTGGCCTCTGCAGAAATCTCAGCACAGGTTTGAGCTCTCAACTCAGAGAAGAAGAGAAGATGTGATGGGTAGTTGTATGCATCGACTTGCCTAGGCAGTTGTACCCAGTTATTCAATTAAACACTAAGTGCTGCTGTGAAGGTGTTTTGTATATGTGGTTAGGTTAACATCTATAATCAGTTGACTCTAAGTACAGGAGATGACCATTGGTATTGTGGGTGGACCTCATCCAATCAGTTGAAAGGCTTCAAAAGCAAACTGAGGGAATTCCCTGGCGGTGCAGTGGTTAGGGTTCTGCGCTCTCACTGCCGAAGGCCTTAAAAGCAAATACTGAGGTTTCCCTGAGGATGAAGCATCAATTCCTGGCCAAGAGTTTCCAGCCTGCTGGTCTGCCCTACAGATTTCAGACTTGCCTTGCCAGCCCCCACAATCGTGTGAGCCAATGCCTGAAATAAATCTCTTAATACACAGACACACTCACAAACACATATATCCTACTGGTTCTGTTTCTTTGGTATCCAATAGAACCCTAATGTAAGAACTAAGCAGGACTTCCCTGGTGGCGCGATGGTTGAGAATCCGCCTGCCAATGCAGGGGACACAGGTTCGATCCCTGGTCCAGGAAGCTCCCACATGCCGCGGAGCAACTACTACTACTGAGCCTGTGCTCTTAGAGCCCACGAGCCACAACTACTGAAGCCTGCATGCCCTAGAGCCTGCGCGCCGCAACAAGAGAAGCCACCGCACCGCAACAAAAAGCAGCCCCCCGCTCACTGCAACCAGAGAAAGCCCGCGCGCAGCAACGAAGACTCAACACAGCCAAACATAAATTAAAAAATAAAAAAAACTAAGCAGGTGAGTCTGGAGTCGGTCAGCCTCCGTTGAAATCCTGGACCCACTATTTACTTATTTACTGCCTGTGTGATCTTGCAGAACTTGCTCTACCTCTCGAATTGCTAGGTATGTCCTCCATAAAATGGGATAAGGGTAGATCTTACCTCCCAGGGTTGCTATGTGGATGAATTTGAGAGGGGCCAGGAAATGAACATCATAATAATAGCTCACACTGACATGGTCCTACTCTGTGTCAAGCCGGTTCCAAGCACTTGATCTGTATTAACTCATTTAATCCTGACAATAATCTTAGGAGCTTGGACTATCATTACCTCTGTTTTACCGGTAGGGAAACTGAGGCTCTGAGAGGGTCATGTGACTTGCCTGAGGTCACCCAGTGAATAAAATGCTGAGGTGTAAAGTGTGTAGCATACTGAGTATTTGTGGTAAGCACTCAGCTTATGTTAAGCTGTGATTCAGATGATGATAAAGACTTAATTTTTTTAAAAAAAGCATCGCCATTTTTTTCAACTCTTCTCTTCATGAAAAAGAACTTCAAAAGCATTACAGCCATACAAGCTAACAACCTTCCCCTGGTGGAATACCCATGTGAAATAAAAACCTATGTTCACATAAAAACCCATGAGCAAATGGTTATCGAGGCTTTATCTGTCATTACCAACAGCCATTAAAACCTAAACATCCTTCAGTGGGTGAATGAATAAACTGTGATCTGGCAACGTGATGGAATACTATTCAGCCATAAAAAAGACTGAGCTACTGACACGGGAAACAATGCAGAGGAACCTCAAATGCATTAATGTTAATGAAAGAAGCCAGATTCAAACGTCTATTTACTGTGTGATTCCATTTTAAAGGACCTCTGGAAAAGGCAAGAGTATTGATGCAGAAATTGGATCAGTGGTTGCCAGGGGATGGGATCTGCTGCAAAGGGATACAGGGGAATGTGGGGGGATGATGGAAATGTTCTGTATCTTGACTGTGGTGGTGGTTACATGTCTGTATTTATTTAGAACTGTACACTAAAAAAGGTGAATTTTACTGTATGTAAATTATACGTCAATCAAAAGAAAATAAATCCCATGGACTTAAAAATTAAAAAGGCAGACAAGATGGAACTTGGGAAACCTCTCTCTGGGGCTCCTGACACAGTGGAAAGTTGCTAACCAGCCCTGGCTTGTCTGCTATAGGCTTTACCTTCCCTCACACAGCTCTGAATCAGCTTGATCACACACCCAAAAACAAGCCAAGCCAGGTTCCTGGAAGAATCAAGATCCTATCTTACTTGCATGTGGGAAATAGAATTTCCCCTTTGGAAACTGCTCTAAGGGACTTATCACATTTGGCTCAGCAAATACCAAATGTATTTACTTGTCACCATTATGAATCAGCCACTGTGCTGGACGATCTAGCTGTCCCTACATAGTCAGAGCCGTGGTACAGTGTCATGAATGGCTTGACCAAAGTGGCCAGTCTTCATTCTGAGGGTGGATTTGGTTTCTGCTGGCAGACTGATTACTGGAAGGCAGGTGAGGCCAGCAAGGGGTCCTCACACCTGTAATACCCATCAAAAACAAAGGACTTCTTTGCAGGCTGGATCACGCCTTTCTATGCATTTCTTGTAGGTGAGGAGAGGGACGGAAATTATTTTTATGCCTCGGCTGGCACACAGCGTAGTAGGTTCACAAAATTATTTGGTGCCTGTTGAGTGAGTTCAGGGCTCAGGGAAGCAGTCTCGAAGGGGAAATTCCAGAATGTTCTGAGTCTGTAGGAATGTGTGTGGAATCTCCAAAAATGACATCTATTTGGACACCAGGTGCCTTGCCTAGCTGGAACCCAGTGACAGGGAAGACATGCTTACTCAGACCACATTGGAGAAGCTGGAAATTGGCAAAACTGGCAAAGTAGCAAAACATGGCTGGGTTTTAGGGGTTCAACCCTGCCCCCTCAGCATCTCAGAAGTAGACACCTCAAGTAACTCAACTTCGTACGATTTAAACTTGTGGCCTCTGAGCGAGTAGTCCCCCATCCCCCTCCATGAGGCCAGGGAATGAGGCCTGTCAGTACATAAAGGATCTCAAGATACTGTGAGCCCCACAACTGCTAACAGGAAGAGATCTGTACAAGAGAACGTACAAGTATAAAACACTATGTTTTCATCTGTTTTGCCCAGATAGGCCCGATGAAAACGTAATGAATTTCTGAAGACCACAGCCTTAGCTTCCTTTACTTGGAGACAGGGGTCCCCATAAGCTGTAGCTTCAGAAGTCTCTAGAGCCTAACCTGGATGACTAAGTGCTGAGCATTGACTCACCTTCTTCCTGCCCTGCTCTCCTGTGAATCACAGATCTATCTTTGAGGACTTCTCACCATGTCCCTGATGCCAGGCCTCTGAATTCTGAAGGGTTCAACAGTTGATGAAGGCTCAGGGGCAGGGTCTGGAATCAGGAGAAAGTAGATAAGGTGAGGGAGTGTGCCAGGTCCTGTCTTAAGTGTGCATGAGTGTGTGTGTGTGTGTGTGTGTGTGTGTGTGGTGGAAACCAGCCTCCCAGCCTGCTCATGACCATCAATGGAGCAAAAGCATGGCATGACCCCAAACCAGCACTGTCCAGTAGAGCTAGTGTGAGAGGCACAACCACCAGCCACATGCAAGCTGTGTTTGATTTTAAATGTTCCAACAGGCACATTAAAGAAGTAAAAAGAAACAGGGGAATTTAATTTTAATAATTATTTTAATCCAATATATCCAAAATAATATAATTTCAACGTGTAATCAACATAAAAGGTGATTAATGAGGTTTTTTTTTTTTTTTTTTTACATTTTCCTTTTCGTACTAAGTCTTTGAAATCGGTTTGTGTTTTATGTTTACAGCACATCTCAGTTTTGACTAGCCACATTTCAAGGGCTCACTAGACACATGTGGCCGGCGGTGACCATACTGGACCGTGCAGGTAGAGACAAATGTGGCCTCCGTGCCCTTCGAGTCGAGCAAGGTGGGGCGGGGGCTTGCATTGAAAAGGGAGTGAAGACAGCCCCAGAATGGTTACAGGTTGGGGGCGGTTCCAGAAGGCTTTTCACCACCCATTTCCCCTTTCCTTTCCTCCCATTCATGACAGATACGGGTCCCCTAGCCAGAAAGGCCTCTCCATCCAGGTGCCCCAGCCCATGCCTCCAACCCCCATCCCTCTCCCGTTGTTCCCCGGTATCCCCCGGGGGCCGCCCACCTCGGAATTCATCCAGTCGAGCTGCCCACCACGTGAACGCTGCCTTCTACGTCACTCAACTGCTAGCTCCCTCCCCCCCGCCTTGCAGTAACCTTCGCTTCCCTTGGTTTCCACAGCGACGCCACCAAGGGGCGGGGCAGGGGGGGGGCTCGCGGCGCCGAGGCCCCCTTTGATTGGTGGGTAGCCAAGCCCCTTCTTTCTACCGACTCCCCTCCCTCGTGCCCGCGCTCCGCCCCCTCGGTGGGTCTTGCAAGCTGATTGGCTAGCCCCGTGGCGAGAGCGGCTATTTCTCGTTCAGACCTGCCCTGCTGGGAGAGGGCGAAGTGGGCGCCCCGTGCGCTGATTGGCTGGAGGGGCGCGCGCGGCAGGGAGGAGCGGGGCGGACGCGGAGCCGCGGTTAGTCTCGCGGGGAGGTCGTGAGCGTGTGAGGTATCCCTTGCAGTGTTGCGCGCAGGTAGCTGCAGCAGCAGGAGCAGTAGCCGCCGTGTGAGGGAGCCATGAAGCACTCTGAGGTAAGAAACGAAGAAACGGGGGCCGAGCGACCGCCGCAGACCCATTTTTTTCTTCGTGAGACAACGGGAACCCCCCCTTTCTCGCCCTGTGCCGAGCCGGAAGGCGCAGGCGCAGTAGGCGCGCGTTGTGCCCCGGGGCCACTCGTAAATCGCAGTGCGCATATGCGGGGGAGGTACTTCTAATTCTGCAACCCAGGCTGTTTTGGGGTTGCCTTTTCTTGGGGTCTCTGCAGGACCTGGGAAGCTTACAGGTTCCTTGTAGCTCACCCTGCGGGATGAGTTGCAGACTTTGGCAGGCAGGGGAGGAGCGAGGGTGTGAAACCCTTGCTTCCACTCTGAGGGTGTCTTGCACAAACCTTGCACCCTGCCTTTGCTTCGGGCTTTGGAAGGGGCTTTGCAATCAGCCCAGAGAGGCTTGATCTTTGGATCCCTTCCTCGCCCGGGACGTCTCCCTGAGCGGCTTAGGCGGTGAAGGTGTAGCTCCAGTGCTGGCTCCCGCCGACGAGCAAAGCTGATCTTTGTTTTCTGTTAATATAAGAGATCATCTCAGTCAACCCCAGCGTGTCACCGAGGAGAAATCTCACACCCATAACCAGTCTTGAAGTCTAGGTCTTCTGACTCCTAACTCGGGCCTCTTTCCCTTAAAACGAAGTGTTCTGATGCACTTACCGACCTAGCTGATAATATAATGTTAATAATTTAATTAATTATTGCTGCCTTATAAGTAATATTAAATAATAAACTAATTTATTATTAAATTAATAAGGATAATTTGAAGAGTGCTTACTTTTGTGCTCGTGAGATTCTGTTACCTTGTTTTCTTATCTTCACACCCCTGTGAGGTAGGAGACTATTAATTATTCTTGTTTTTGTAGATGGAGAAACAGTCTCAGAGATGTCAGATGACTTGCTCAAAGGTTCTGAGCTAGTAAATGCAGAACAGAGAGAGAAACTCAGGACTCCAGAGTCTCAGTTGCTAACCACTATGCCATACTGGTCCCCAAATGAAAATGAGCAGGTTGAGAGGTTTCTTGGTTATTTTATTTCCCTTCCCCAATTAAAACAATTGTGGTAAAATACACATAAAATTTACCTTAACCATTTTTTTTTTTTGGCGGTACGCGGGCCTCTCACTGCTGTGGCCTCTCCCGTTGTGGAGCACAGGCTTCGGACGCGCAGGCTCAGCGGCCATGGCTCACGGGCCCAGCCGCTCCGCGGCATGTGGGATCTTCCCGGACCGAGGCACGAACCCGTGTCTCCTGCATCGGCAGGGGGACTCTCAACCACTGCGCCACCAGGGAAGCCCTACCTTAACCATTTTTAAAAGCACAGTTCAGTGGCATTAAGTACGTTCACATTGTTGTGCAGCCATCACCACCATCCATCTCCAGAACTCTGTTCTTTTCATCTTGCATAACCGAAACTCTGTACTCGTTAAACACTAACCCCCCTTCTCTTCTCTGCCCAGCCTCTGGCAACTGTCTACTTTCTGCCTCTGTGAATTTGATCATGTTAGGTGGCTCATGTAAGTACAAGGAGAGATTTCTTGTTTTTATTCACCAGTGGAATATCACTGTTTCTGCCCACCCCCATTACTACTACTACTACTACTACTACTATTATTATTATTACTTTTGGCGGTAATTTACCCAGAATATTTTGAAACCTTTAACCCAGAAGTCCTTAGTCATTTTTGACATGGCTCAGAAATGAGGAGGTAGGATTCAATAATCTCATGCTTCATTCAACTTTATGATTATAGATTGAAGTTCTTCTAACAAAGTTCTCCTAATACAGTTTTCCCTCTCGAAACCTCTGTGCAACCCTGGAGAAAGAGGCACATTCACTTTGAAAGATGCAGGATGGAAGATACGTGTGGTCTCTTACAAAATGGAGTTAGTTTTGCTAGTTGGCAGGCAGATAAAGTAGGCCCCAGAGGACCCTTGGGGTGGGCACTTTTGTTCCGGGAAGCTGGGCACAGCCTGAGGCCCATGGCTTGGACTGGAGGACATGCTCTACTTTACTCAAACCCTTTCCCTCCCAGAAGGAGGGAGGGGCTTCAAACCCACTGTTTAAAATGACCTTGGAGAAAGAAAAGAAAATTGTTAATTTGCTGTGTTCTCTGTTACCATTCTCTGCTAACATTTGCCCAGTAAGCACTGAGGTCATAGCTACAGAGTTTCCGTACAGGAGGAGCAGTTGTCTCCCAGCCCAGTTTGCACAGCGCGCCAATCAGCTTTTTTTGTTTTTTTAAATTATTATTGGGGTATAGTTGTTTTACAATGTTGTGTTAAGGCCGATCAGCGCTGGATGTTTGTTGCAGACTAATAAAAATGGCAGAGATTCTTTCCCTCACATTTAACAGTTTGAGAAAAGGTGTCAATTATCCATAGCAAAGAATGTATTTCTGTCAGGGACTAAGTCCATCCTTCCACCCCCAAGCGACCCCCTATCCACTGAGTGATTAACACCCACCAGAAAGACCTTTTTGACTCTGAGAGAGACCTTGGAGACTATGACTTGTAATTTACAAGCGATAGAGATGGTGCTCAGAAAGGTGCAGGACTTGCTCAGTGACACAGTGAGTTAGTGAGGGTTGATATCTGATGTTTTTGGCAGGTAGGGTTCCAGCTGGCAGGGAGATTTGCTGCTGCTGTGATGACAGTTTGCTGACACTGCCATTCTCCCTTCTATGGTCTTGAGAGGGTGATGTGTCCCTTCAGTGGCCTAATTGAGACAAAGCAGGTAGGACAGGTGACTCTCGGGCTTCGGCTGAAGCAGTTCCTCGGAAGGCAGAGCAGGCCTTGGGATTGTCTTGGGATCAGAGCAACGTCGATAAGGGAACTGCTTATCTGAGGCTATAGGATTTTTTTTTTTTTTAATTTTGTTTTGCCATTGCAGATGAGAGGTCAAAGTAATGATCCCAGTAGCAGCTCAAAAATAGTTGCTATATCTTGTGAGTCTGTTAATTCCTGGAATGATCAGTCCCTCTCAGCCTTCTTGGGCCCAGGTCGCTGCCCATTTCCCACAGCTGGGTTCCCGGAGGCAAGGCAGCCTCATCCTCGCGGGGTCCTCACTGCCCCATTTAGGATCTTCCACCCCCTCCCCCCAAAAAAAGGGTAGCTCTATTGGTTCTCATCTTGTGAATAATCCTCGACCAATACGGTTCTTGCTTCAGTTTTCTCCACAGGAGTAAGTGCGAAAGTTCTGGAAGCAAGAGTTCTGGTCAAGAGGCAATTGTTTAGAGCCGGAAAACTGGGTGGAAGGTGAAAATTAAGGAGAACGTAGACTCCTGTGTAACGGTGCCATAGGTGCATGGGCTTCGGACAGGCCTGGCTCTGCCACTCACTAAATAATTGTGACCCAGCGCGGGTTTATTAATCTCTCTGAGCTCCTTGGAGCAAAATCTGTTTAATTGTGACAGCAAAGGCCAGCAATAAAGAACATTATGAAATTGCTGGAAATATATCCTCAAGGGGTATGCATAAAAGGAGAGGTGCTACGTGTAGCTCTGGTTCATTTATTTTAACTGTTGTGCACAATTCCATCATATGAAAAACAATCTAGTTTGATTTCCTGGTCCTTTAATAAATCTCCGAACATCCTGTAGAGTGGAAAAACAAATAGCAGAAGATTTTATAAATTTAAAAAACATGCCAGATGAGACTTATGTGTGTTGTTTATGGACGTATACCTAATTAAAGGATAAATTGTAATATGAGATGAGAAATGTATGGGAATTACACAGTAGTTGGAGGAACCGTTGCTTGGGTAGAGATGGAGGGGGAGGAAAAGGCATAGGGAAGGTTTCAGCTATTTTTTTTTTTTAAGGGAATCTGATGTAAATAGAGTAAAATATAAATATCTGTTTAACCTGGGAGGTGGCATCCTAAGTGTCTGTTGTTTCCTGTACTTTTTTCTTCTGAATTCTTGTGTCCTTCTGAAGTAAAAGGTGAGGGATAATTTGGGTTCTTTTGGCCATCAAGCGCTGTTTTAATATGCTGGTCTCTGACTTTTGCACTTAAATTTGGTGCCTGTTTGCAGGAAAGTGTTGTGCTCTGAGATGGGGCTTGTTTGATCTCTCACTCACAGCTTTCTGCAGGCTGCATCCAGCAGGCCTTCAGAAAACGCTTTTGGGATTGATTTTGCGTTTGCAGGCAGGATGGGAACCCAGTTATGATCCCCCTCTTTCTTCTGGGTTACTTTTTGTGGCTGGATAATAATATCAGCGACAGGGCGCACTTCTCATGTCCTTCCAAAAACCCTGAGAGATGGGTACTCCTTGTCTCTTCGTTTTGTGGGTAAAGAACCAGAGGCTCAGAATGGTGAAGGAACTTGTCCAAGATTACAGCATAGTGGAGACAGGATCCAGACCCAGGTCTGTCTGATTCCTCATCCGTAGAAGAGCCAGAGCCGCGGCATCGTTGGTGATGCTGGCAGTGCTGGTAATAACAGCGACCAGAGTTTATTGAGTCCTGTGGAACACCTGATCCGGTGGGCACCAGTGTTAACTTCTACTTTACAGGTAAGGAAACTGAGGCTCAGAGAAGTCGGTTAAGTTGCTCAAGGTCACAGAGCCAGGAAGCAGTGGAGCTGGGCCTTGGCCTCCGGTTTGCCTGACTCCATTGGCGGGGCCTGGGTGGAGGAGGTGGGCGGGAGAAGCTGAGTGCTGGGTGTGGCTGGGCGGGTGCAGGGCAGGGCAGCTGTTAGAGCCCACTGGTGGGGCACTGGGGTGCGGACGGGGAACCCTGAGCCTAGCGGAGCCTCTT
This sequence comes from Phocoena phocoena, assembly GCF_963924675.1. Lineage (NCBI taxonomy): Eukaryota > Metazoa > Chordata > Mammalia > Artiodactyla > Phocoenidae > Phocoena > Phocoena phocoena. The sequence continues at coordinate 165,041,551 of NC_089221.1, forward strand.
GAATAACTGGTTCCTGAGGAGTGAAAAAGGTGGAGGGTTGACAGCCCTGCCTGGCGGGGTGGGGACTGTGCTCCCCAAAGACTACCTGTCTTGTTAACGCAGTTGAGTTTGTTTGGGAAACCCTGTACTTTCACTGACAGTCTTGGCTGGATGAGGATGAGAAGAGCCCGAGACCTTGGGCTGGTTGGTCAAGTTCAGGTGAGGTCTTAACGCCCTCTTGCTCATCTCGACGGTGGCAGCTGAGGCTGTTTTAATAACCTGGGCACAGCCAGAGCATCACGATGGAAGCCACCACTGATACAGTGCTCACTCTAAGTGCTTTTCATCAATTAACTCATGTACCCCTCACAGTAAACGTATGAAGTTGGTACTATTCTTATCCCTATTTTTTAAAAAATTTTAAATTTATTTTTGGCTGCATTGGGTCTTCGTTGCTGCGCGCGGGCTTTCTCTAGTTGCGGCGAGCGGGGGCTGCTCTTCGTTTCGGCGCGCGGGCTTCTCATTGCGGTGGCTTCTCTTGTTGCGGGGCACGGGCTCTAGGCACGCGGGCTCAGTAGTCGTGGCTCGCAGGCTCTAGAGCGCAGGCTTCGGTAGTTGTGGCGCACAGGCTTAGTTGCTCCCTGGCATGTGGGATCTTCCCAGACCAGGGATCGAACCGGTGTCCCCTGCATTGGCAGGCGGATTCTTAACCACTGCACCACCAGGGAAAGTCCTCTTATCCCTATTTGACAGATGGGGAAACCAGGGCCCAGAGGAGCGAAGAGATGTACCCCAGGTCACACAGCTAGTGAGCGGCAGAGCCTGGGTTCTACTAGATTCAAAGTGGGCTTCACTGTGGGTTGGCCCAGGCATTCATGCCCTGAGGAAGGAATGATGTGTGGCCGAGTGGCCGTGGCCTTTGCAAGCCACTGGGTCTGCTCTCGGGACAGTTTCTTAACTGTCTCGGGACAGTTCAGTTTTCTCATCCATGAAGCCAGGATAAAGACACCTGTCTCGGAGGGCCACTGAGGAGAGTGAAGTGCCCATCACACTTCCTGGCCCATAGTCAAGGTATAAATCATTAGGCGGATAAGGATAAATGGTTAGGTGGATAAATTCAGATCTGCATCAGTGATGCCACCTGAAATGCTTTCTGCATGTGTCCTTTTTTTTTTTAATTTTTAAAATTAATTTATTTTATTTTTGGCTGCGTTGGATCTTCATTGCTGCATGCGGGCTTCCTCTAATTGGGGCTACTCTTTGTTGCGGTGCGTGGGCTTCTCATTGTGGTGGCTTCTCTTGTTGCAGAACACGGGCTCTAGGCGCATGGGCTTCGGTAGTTGTGGAGCACAGGCTCAGTAGTTGTAGCTCACGGGCTCTAGAGCATAGGCTCAGTAGTTGTGGTGCATGGGCTTATTTGCTCCGCGGCATGTGGGATCTTCTTGGACCAGGGCTCAAACCCGTGTCCTGTGCATTGGCAGGTGGATTCTTAACCCCTGAGCCACCAGGGAAGCCCTGCATGTGGCCTGTTTTGAACGCATCATGACTTGTCAGTGAACAAGGCCCATGGAGATGGATTCTTGCTAAACAGTATGCCCAGAAGATGGAGGAAGAAGCCCAGATGCCAAAGATCCTTTCTGATATAACATCACGTACACTAAAGTCACATTTTGGGATGATCTGCTCCGTCCTCCTCTATGGGATGACCCTCAGTGAGGTCAAAGCCCAGTCAGAACCTTTTTCTTTTTTGTATTTTGGCTGTGCTGTGCAGCACGTGGGATGGTTCCTCAACCAGAGATTGAACCCGGGCCTCCGCAGTGAGAGTGCCGAATCCTAATCGCTAGGCCACCAGGGAACTCCCCAGAACCCACTTTTTTTTTTTTTTTTTTTTTTTTTTTTTTTTTTTTTGCGGTACGCGGGCCTCTCACTGTTGTGGCCTCTCCCGTTGCGGAGCACAGGCTCCGGACGCGCAGGCTCAGCGGCCATGGCCCACGGGCCCAGCCGCTCCGCGGCATGTGGGATCTTCCCGGACCGGGGCACGAACCCGTGTCCCCTGCATCGGCAGGCGGACTCTCAACCACTGCGCCACCAGGGAAGCCCCAGAACCCACTTTTTAACTTTTGTGACAACCATTCCAAGAGGCAGGTGCTCACAGTGGGCCTGGTCTTCTGATGCCTGTCACAGCCTTCGTACTCACAAGTGCACCACTTCTGTTCTTGCCCCTCCTGGCTGTGTTCCCCACCCAGCAGCAGCCAGAGGGGTCTCTCGCGTGTAGCGGGGAGGATCATAGCGCTCCCCGCCTGAAAACACTCCCCTCAGAGTCTTCTGGTCCTCCTCTACCCCCTGCTCTGCTCACTCATTGCTGTACTGCTTTTGTCTCAAACATCTACATCCACATCCCTGCCCTGTGCATAGGCTCTTCCCTCAGCCAGAAATGATCTTCCCTCTGTTTTTTCCCATGCCTGCTCCCTTCTTGTTTTTTTGTCTTTTAAAAAAAATATATTTATTTATTTATTATTTTTGGCTGCACTGGGTCTTATTTGTGGCACGTGGGATCTTTCATTGCGGTGCGCGGGCTCTTCATTGCAGTGAGAGTGCTTCTCTCTAGTTGTGGCACATGGGCTCCAGAGTGTGCGGGCTCAGTAGTTGCGGCGTGCGGGCTTAGTTGTCCCGTGGCATGCGGGATCTTAGTTCCCTGACCAAGGATCGAACCCGCGCCCCCTGCATTGGAAGGCGTATTCTCAACCACTGGACCACAAGGGACGTCCCTGCTCCCTTCTTGTTATTGAGAGCCCAGCTTCAGCGTCTTTCAGAGAGGCCTTCCCTGACCATCCTGTCTGGAGTGTGACCCCTGCACTCTGTTCCTCTCCTCTGGCCCTCCTTGGGCTGTGGTTGTGTTTTCATTTGGGAACTTGATAGTCTTTCTACCCCGACAGATTCGGAGCTCCCTGAGGGCAGGGGCTCTTGGTGTCTTGTTCCTGCAGCTTCCGAATGGGTAGATGAATGCGTCTTCTCTCTGCGGTCAGGCTCACAGGGGGTAGTAGAAGGGTGAGTGGGGGCCTGCTGCAGGCACCTGGGTGAGTCCAGTGTTGCATGTGTTGGGCTCAGGTGGCCCCGTGCAACCTGTCCTTAGTGGTCCCAACCTAGGGAAGTTGGCTTTACGGGGTGGTCGTAAGCCCTGGGTCCACCCTGGCCACAAGTGTCTTGTTCCCTGTTGTCCCCCTCCTTCTGGAACCTGGGCATGCTGAGATGGGAGCTTCCAAGACTGCACGTGGGCCTGCCCGTCATTGTTGCACAGGTCGCTAGCAGGTTCTGCTGGTCTGGACACTCTTCCGTGGTGGACTCTGCTCACCTGTTTTCCGGTCCATCGTCTATTTATTAGTTCATTCCTTCCAACATATATATATATATATATTTTTTCCTCTATACCTGTCATACGCCAGGAATACTGGGCTGAACGAACCACAGCCTCTCCCCTCAGGGTGTCTTCATCTAAGCTGAGGCCTGAAAGAGGAGGTCATCTGGGAAGGGATGAGAACAGCTTGTGCAGAGGCCTGGAGGCCAGACTCCGTGGTTGTCCCACGTCTAGAGATGAGGCTGGCCAGGCAAGCCTTTGTAGACACCCAGACACCTGTGGACTTTGTCCCAACGGTGATGGACGTTTCTTTTTCCTGTTGATTTTACCTTAAAGTTTAACTTTCAGAGGGCAGTTTATTGCTAAGTCCTTGGGGGGGGCCCCTCCCACTACGGTGTGTGTTATGTAAACATGAGGGAGAGTTCTCATTACGGACAAGGGCGCTGTGGGTGGTGTTGGGGCTCACCCACCCCCCACGCCCAGTCCCGCGGTTACTTAGAGATGGGCCACGAGCGTCTCCCAGCCATCTGGGGGATAAAGGGCCTCTCAGTAGCTTGTGGGGATTGGCAGGCTGGCACAGCCCTGTCCCTGCTCGAACCAGGCTCTTATGTAAGCAGAAGTCATGGGCCATTCAGGCAGCCCGGGAGACTGCAGGGTTTGTGCCATCTCCCAGGGCCTTCTGAATTCTTTTTTTTCCTTCTTTAGAAGGACCAGGGAGCACTGGCTGGGGACAATGCCGGTTGTGTGGGAACTGGGCCTGAGGGAACGGTGCCTGTCCTCAGGGTGGGAGTGGATCTCTCAAGTTGGCGGGGAGGGCAGTTTAACCCTAGCATTTGGGGCTTTATAGAGCAGCAGGAAGCAGGCTGAACTTGAGGGGGTCCAAGAGCTGCAGCTTGCAGTCTTGTGAGGAGAAGCTGTCTCCCAGGACACCTCAAGAAGCTAACTCAGAAGGAGAAGGGTGGGTTGGGGGAGTTGCCGAATTGACGCTTCTCTGGAGGTGGGGTTGAGGGAGCATGTCTTTTTGTGCGTGAGGGTAATAGCAGAATTCTTGGGGAGATAATGTAGAGTCTGAAACAGTGTATTGTTGAATCCTCTCCACTGCAGAGAATCAAGTCTCATGGAATCTCCTGGCTGGAGGTGGGATCCACAGAGGACGGGCTGGGGTTGAGGCCGGGGAAATCCCAGTGCTGGGACAGTTTCTGGAGAGGTGGCTGTCCTCGTCCTGTCAGCGAATCCCATCATTCAGGTCTCAGCTCGAATGTCACCTCCTCTGAAGGGCTCCCTCTGACCCACCCAGGCCACACTTGTCAGCCCTCCTGTTTCGGTTCTCTGCGTAGCACTTAGCGCCTTCTGATAGCTGTTTGTGTGAGGTTCTCCTCCGTCACCCTGACGTGGATCTAGTGATTGTGTGTTTGCCTGTTAAGAGACCTACACATACAGGCAGGGCGGGCTCGCGCAGTTAATTAGGCACATCGTCCATGCCCGCACAACAGGCACCGCAACCCAACGAGCAGGAGGGTCCCAGGAGGGTGCCTCACGCTTTTGGGGTGCCTGGCCGTTCCCTGGAGCCCATGGGTTTGGCCGTGAGCATGTGTAGCTCTGGTGCGTTAGTGTGGGCTTCTGCTCATCTTTCGGTACTTTGGAATTTGGCCATTCCCCCCCCCCCCCCATTTTTGACCCAGAGTTACTTGAACTCTGAGTTTTCATGTAAGGATGAGATGGGGATCCTGTAGGAAGCGCCGACCGCGACCGACAGGCCCCAGTACTATCTCCTGCCAGGCTCATCCAGGCGCCGTCTGAGAAGCGGGCCCGGGAACTGTGTACATTCTGAACACCACATCCTGGCTCACCTGGGGCCCCTGGATGGCACCATTTCCAGTCTCTCCAGCTGGGCCTGGAAACCTGCACCATCCGGGAGAAAGCATGGGGAAGGGTGTCTTTGTGAAGATGCCGGGACTCATTTCCCCTTACTTCACTTCCCTGTCTCTTGCCAGAGCCAGTAGAGCTGAGCGAGCTGAGACCTGTGGGGCTGGGAGAGGCTCGGAGGGCCTTGGCCTGTGGAGACAACCAAGGTGCCTCCTGCACTCCTCTCTCAACAGCTGCAGCGGAGTATTTTCTCTTAAACTACCTTACCCTTCATAGACGCGGCTAGGCCTGTTAAATATTCCAGAAACCCTGCCTTCCTCTGCCAAAATCCTCTTTCACTTGTTACTACTCTCCTCTCTTTGTCCCAAGACGTGCATGCGTTTTTTTTCCCTTTGGCGTTTTCATGTTCCTTAAGTTGGGATACATCTTACGATTTGTGTCTACCTATTTATTTAAAATTTATTTATTTTTGTCTGCATTGGGTCTTCGTTGCTGCGCGCGGGCTTTCTCTAGTGGCCGTGAGCGGGGGCTACTCTTTGTTGCGGTGCGCGGGTTTCTCATTGTGGTGGCTTCTCTTGTTGCGGAACAAGGGCTCTAGTCACGTGGGCTTCAGTAGTTGCGACACGTGGGCTCAGTAGTTGTGGCTCACGAGCTCAGACTCAGTAGTTGTGGTACACGGGCTTAGTTTCTCCGCGGCATGTGGGATCTTCCCAGACCAGGGATTGAACCCGTGTCCCCTGCATTGGTGGGCAGATTCTTAACCACTGCACCACCAGAGAAGTCCCTCTACCTATTTATTTTATGTTGACATATGTGTCGTCCCCCCCCACCCACAAATGGCAGCTTGTTTTGAATCAGTGGCACTTTAGATATAGGAATTAGGGTGTCTTTTTCACTGCTTGCCACCTGCATGCTCTAATCAAAGCCATCAGGGTCTCAGGCCTGCCGTCTCTGCTTCCATGTTTGTCCTCAGTAGCGAGAGGGCTCCTTCTCAAACCAGACCAGGTTGTGGCACTCCAGCAACTTCCCATCACTGGACGCTCAAACCCAAAGTACTTGTCTTGGCCTCCACTCCAGCTTCCTCCACAGCTGCGTGCCCTCAAGTACGCTGTACTCCAGTCTTTTGATGTTCCTGAGCCCTGCCAAGCTCTGTGCTGCCTCAGGCCTTTTGCACTTTCCTCGGGGAGCCTCATGCTGGCTCAAATCGCATTTCCTTAGAGAGGCCTTTCCTGACCACCTCCTGTGGCCCTCTGGGCTCCCTGCCCAGCTCTTTTCTTCCAGCAACTGGTACACCCTGACCTCATGTTACATAACAGATTCTTTGCTTATGTTCCCCTTGAGTGTGAGCAGGCCCAGTCGGCGGGGGGGCGGGGGGGGGCTTGGCTATTGTATCCCAGCACCTGGATCACCGCCCAGCATGCTACTGTCACACCTAGGTCTTTCTGTTCATCATCGAGCCCAGCCCCTAGCACAGGTCTGGCATATCAAGGGCTCGGTTTGCTCAGCAGAGGAAGAACAGGAACTTCTCAGTCAGCAGAAAAGGCTCTTGGGGGGTTCCAGATGACCTCCACATGTGGTTGAGTCCTTTGCAGGTCTCTGTGTAGCAAGCACGTCCTAGCTCTCCTTGGGCACCGGACACTGTTTCCAGGGCTCTGTGAGTTCCCTGGCCTGGGCCTGGCGTTTCCGAGGAGCATAGGGAACAGGATTGCCCTGCAGTAGGTGGCCGCAGCCATCCTTGGGTAGAGCCCTCTGGCTCATGTACTAGAAGGTCTGATGGGCTTGCTCAGAGCTCCTCTGGGCCATGTAGAGCCTTGGAAGACAGGTGGCGCCTGGGCCTGAGACTGGACTGGGAGGTGGGGTCTGGGCCTCCCACCCTGACTGGGTAATGCCTGCCACGCTGTATGCTCTTGGGGACCTGCATGGGGGTGAGCAAGTAAGTAACACCAGGCCTTGGGGACCAGGTCCTGTTGCCAGTCCCTGGGACCAGGTCCCAAGTCACTGCTTTCAGAAAAACAGTGGAGTGGTGCCTAATGGGCTTGTCAGCTGGAAGATCCTTACAGATATTTTTGATACTAGATCACTGTGAGACTTTGGGCCAGTAACTGGGAAGGAGTTCCCAAAATTGGGATTTTTTTTTTTTTTGCTTTAACAAAACTCTGTCCATTCTCATCTGCTTATTTATGTGAACTGGGTTTCTTAGTGTTTACTTTAAAAAAAAGAAAATAAAGAAATGTCAGAATAAAAGCTGTAGCTCATTCTAGCAATAAGAAATATTCACCTTAGCTACATGAACTAATTGCGAAAAAGGGTGCCTCCATCCCACCGAGAGAGGCAGTGCCAATAACTTACTGTTTATGGTTAATGTTTAGTAACAGTTGTTGATGATTTATGTTTATGATGTATGTTTGGCAGATATTGTAATGATAACTCATCCTGAAGGATGTTCTCTTTACACGTAGAGCCTTAGGTCCTGAAAATGTTTTTAAGAAATTTAATTTCAATTTGAGGAATAGGTAGGATGCTCAGTAATAACCTTCAATCACAAGCGTGTATTTGGATACAATTCCATGGGGGAGGGGAAGAGGAACAGAATTCAACTTCAAGGCAAAAAAGCAGCAAATATTAAAGAGCTTGTTTATAGCTTTTTCCTTTTAAAGGAAATGATGGTAGGTATGATATTACTCAAGTATTTAGACTCTGGTGAGATTTAACAGAGCCCCGTAAATGTTTACATAAAATTTGCAATATCTACAGTTGGCCAGAAGCGACATCTTTTGCAACTATTCAAGCTCAGGTAAAAAATATTAGGTGTCGGGCTTCCCTGGTGGCGCAATGGTTGAGAGTCCGCCTGCCGATGCAGGGGACATGGGTTCGTGCCCCGGTCTGGGAGGATCCCACGTGCCGCAGAGCGGCTGGGCCCGCTGAGCCTGCGCGTCCGGAGCCTGTGCTCCGCAACGGGAGAGGCCACAACAGTGAGAGGCCCGCGTACCGCAAAAACAACAACAACAAAAAAACCCCACAAAATATTAGGTGTCTACTTAAAAATCTTTTTTTTGGGGGGGACATGCAATTTGCAAAATTATTTTAGGGATACATGACCAAAAAGCGTTCGAAGAGCGCTGAGTTTGCTCGCTTACAGGTGTTTTCACGTGATCCCAGGGAGGAGGAGTGGTGTTTTTCAGTGAGCTGGATCTCTTTGGGGATGTTCAATGGGCATTTCAGACTCAACATTGTCCAAAACTGAGGCTGGATTCCCCACCACCAACCTGTGCTGCCCCCCAACCCCTGCCGGTGAATGGCAGTTCCAGTCTTCTCATCACCAGGCCCCCGGCTGTTTGACTCAGCTCTTTCCCTCACACCTCATGTCCAGCAGTCAGCAAGTCCTGTACCTCTGCCTTCAGAATACATGTGGCATACAACCACTTCTTATCGGTACTGCTGCCATCACCCGGCCCGGGCCAGGGACTGGCAGGCTTTACCCGTGAAGGGCCACGTGATGAATATCTTAGGCTTTGCAGGCCATACAATCTCTGTGACAGCTTCTCAACTCTGCTGCTGTCACAAAAGCAGCCCTAGACAATATGTCAACCAGTGAGCGTGACCATGTTCCAATGCAACTTTGTTTGTGGGTGCTGAAATTTGAATTCTGTATGATTCCTATGGGCCATAAAATAGGCTTCCGATTTTTTCCAACTGTTTAAAAATGTAAAAACCGTCTTAGCTTGTACAAAAACAGGTGGTGGCCCAGATTGGGCCTGTAGGCCACAGTTTGCTGACCCCTTGGTCTAAGCCATCCTTTATCTTGATAACTTCTTTTTCTAAAATAAATAAATTTATTTATTTATGGCTGCGTTGGGTCTTCGTTGCTGCGCGCGGGCTTTTCTCTAGTTGCGGCGAGCGGGGGCTACTCTTGGTTGCAGTGCGCGGGCTTCTCATTGTGGTGGTTCTCTTGTTGCGGAGCACGGGCTCTAGGAGCGCAGACTTCAGTAGTTGTGGCGCACGGGCTTAGTTGCTCCGTGGCATGTGGGATCTTCCCAGACCAGGGCTCAAACCCGTGTTTTCTGCATTGACAAGTGGATTCTCAACCACTGTGCCACCAGGGAAGCCCCTATCTTGATAACTTCTTATTGGTGTTCCTGCTTCCATCCTTATTCCCCTATAGTCCAGAGGGATCCTTTAAGAACCCAAGCCAGGTCACATCCCTCCTCTGCCCAGAACCCTCTGTGGCTCCCACCTCACTCAGAGTAGAAGCCACAGTCCTCACCTGGCTCAGGAGACCCTGTATGACCCATCACCTCCCTGCCCTCACCTCCTTCTTTCTTCCTACCCACCCTGCCCCCAGCCACAGGGGCCTTGGCTCTGTTGCTTGAGCACACGAAGCTTGCTGCACCTCAGGGCCTTTGCACAGGCCATTCCTCTGCCTACATGCTCTCAGATCTCTCAACTGCCCTTTCCTTAACTGCCTTCAGGGCTTGGCTCAACATCCCCTCAGGGAGGCCTTTCTTTTTTTTTTTTTTTTTTTTTTGGCGGTACGCGGGCCTCTCACTGTTGTGGCCTCTCCCATTGGGGAGCACAGGCTCCGGACGCGCAGGCTCAGCGGCCATGGCTCACGGGCCCAGCCGCTCCGCGGCACGTGGGATCCTCCCGGACCGGGGCACGAACCCGCATCCCCTGCATCGGCAGGCGGACTCTCAACCACTGCGCCACCAGGGAAGCCCGAGGGAGGCCTTTCTTGACCACTTTACACGAAGCTGCCAGCTCCCTTCCCCTGTCCCTCCCTGTTCCCTTTTCCTGATTTGTTTTTCCCATGTGGCACATATCACGTGTGACTATTTTATTATCTTTGTTCCCTGTGAAAATGTCAGTTCCATATGGGCAAGGATTTTTTTTCTCTCCTTCCAGGGCCGAACCCCCAGAGTCCTTCCCAGTGCCTGGCGTGTAGCAGGTATTCAGTCACTGTTTATGCAGTGAATGAGTGAGCCTCAGTGTCCTCACCTGGAAAAGGGGATTCATAGGAAAGGAGATAATCTGTGTCGAGGACTTGCCTCCCTGCCTGCACGTTGTAAGCGTGCAGGAGGTGGTAGCTGCTGCTGCGGGTAGAAGGCTGGCTACCTGGGTCCCATGCAAGCGGCACTCCCCCGGTGTGGACTGACCTGCCTGCCGCAACCTGGGCTGGGCGTGCTGGGCGCGTAGGTCGGCCTGGATGAGCGCCTTCTGCCGCTCCGGTCAGCCTGTGTCCGCAGAGCTCAGCCTCACCACCTCTTCCAGCTTTGACACTGCCTTCCTGCCCAGAGATGGAGAGAGACCAGATGTGGTCACCAACCTTGACCCGGCCAGGGGTGCAGATCTGGGCCATCTTCCGGGGGTCTGGGGCTAGGGGCAGCCCTGGAGGAAGAGCGTTCAGTTCTAAGGAGCAAAAGCAGGCAGGGCCCTGCCCCTGGAGCTTGTAACTCATGTGTCCTCGGGGCTCCTGAGCCTTGGCTGCCTCGTCTGTAAAGTGGGGTGACAGTGCAAACCTAGCAGGCCAGCATGAGCTGGGGGAGGCTGGCTGCTGGCACCCTGCTGGCTGGTGCTGGGGAAGGGAGCAGGGACGGGGTAGAGAGCGACCAAGGGGGTTGGCTGAGGCTCTGCTGGAAGGGTCTGGGAGGGCACGTCAGTCAGTGTCCGTCAGCTGTGGTAAGGGTTTTGGGCATCATCGAAAGACCAGGACCCTGTTTGAGGAAGGCAGTCCGGGTTCAGTTGGCCGCCTCCATCTGTCACCTGGGAGCTTTTGAAGCTGTGGATGCCTGGCCCTCCATCAGAGATCCCGATCTCCTTGTCTGAGTTGTCCAGGCCAGGGCTCTTCCGGTGGGTTTCATAAGCAGGCAGGGTTCAGGACCACTAGGCGCGGTTCTTAGCCACATCCGCCACGGGAATCATCTCTGTCAGGTCCTCTTACAAACATTCCCATTTACCAGATGGAGAAGACGGGGCTCAGGCAGGGAGGTTGGTCTGACTTTGGCCTCTGCAGCACTGCCTCTCGCTCAGTGTTGGGGGAGCCCCCCACCCCTATGGCACTGGTTTTCCAGGCTCATTGGTGGCTTTAGCCGGGGGCAGGAAACCATGCAGGAAGTGTCGAGAGAGCTGCTAATCTTGCCTGGTATCGGGGTGACAGGCCTTTCGCCCTTGGTATGGCCTGACTCTGCTGGGGCCAAGGGAGGCTGGGGCCCAGGGACAAGCAGGCTCAGCCTCTCAAGGGCGCTCCTTGTGGAGGTGACATGTTCTGCATTGTCCAGACCTCTGGAGACTAGGTGTGCTGGAGTTGTAATGTCAGCAAGGAAGCGGGGATGGGGGGGCTGCCTTCCAGATAATGGGGTCCAGGGTTTGTTCCTCCTTGTTTTCTGTTAGCATTGGGCCCTGTTCTCCAGAGTGGAGGAGGTATTGGCTTTGCGATGCTGAGCAGTGAGAGACTTTGGGCCCAGGTAGGCGGGGTCGGTGCTCGCTCTGGTACTTCCTTGGGCCATGTGCCTTGGGCAAGGGCCCCCTGGTTTCCGAGCCCTGGTTTTCTGAGCCACCTAACTGGGGTCACAGTCCTTAGCTTACAGGTGCAGGTGAGGCTAGGTGAGTTGTGCAGGTAAAGGTCTTAGCACGGTTCTTGGCCCAAAGTAAGCATCTGATAGACGATACTAGTGACGGCACTTCCAATGGAATAGGCCCTTGCAGCACAGCTCTGTCCAGGACAGCGCCCCCTGGAGGCCCCAGAGGCCGGTAACTGCCCAGGGAGGTGTGTGGGCTGTGGGCACCAGCAAACAGCTGGTCAAAGAGCATGGCCCTCTCAGGCCCAAGACCCAGAGTCCTGCTTGTGTTGGCCCAGCCTCTCCTTCATCTTGGGCCTCCTGTGGTCACAGCAACCAACCAGGGCACCCGAGCACCCGAAGAATGTCTTTCAAGGCTGGATGCTTGGGGCTCTGCCAGCTTCTCCTGGCCCCGGATCCCAGAGCCTAGGGACATTGGCATTCAGACCCTGCCACTTCTCCTCTGGCTACCAGGGGTGGGAGGCAGGAGCCGGCTGGTTGAGGACCTGGGAGTGGGTGGTCAGTCTCTCTCTTGCCCCTTCTCCCCTGGGCAACATTCCCCCACCCCCCAACCACTGTGGCACCTCAGGGAGGCTGTGCAATCCCCCCAGGAGAAATGGGGTCATGCGTGAGGCCACTGGGGAAGGAGGTATTTCTGGCCGAGCAGGTGTGGCCTGTGCTGGCGTCCTGGCAGGTCTTCTCAGCTGGCCTGGCATGAGCAGTGTGACTTCGATATTTCTGGAAAGTGGAAGGGAGAGGGAGCTGAAAGTGCTGAGCCGCTGAGTGTAGGTGAACATGCTCAAGCCTCTGCATTTGTGAAGCGGCTGAGCCAGTCTGGCATGTGCCGCTCAAGGCCAGGCCTCCGTCCTCTGGGTGCGGCAGCACTCGTGCCCCGTGTGGGCGCTCCGGGGGCCGAGAGGGCCCGGGTCGGCCGGCTGACGGACCCGTTGGGCCCTCTGCATCTTTGCCTGGAGTTCTAGGTTGCACTGAGCAGGGCTTGTACCCTCAGCTAGGCCTCTTGTGCCCCCGCCTCGGGAGATGTCACCCACCGGAGCCCACACTCCCCTGCAGGCACTCACTGGGTTTTGCCAGGCTGCCCAGCACAAGGCATCCCGGTTGAAGAGCCCTTTTCTGGCAGGCAGACCCCGTGGGGTCCCAGCGAGCCTGCTCTAGGCAGGGTGTGCTGTACCGCACCCTCACTGCATGGGGGCCTCTGCGGGGCGCGCTGGCTGGGGGTGCAGCCCCAGAGGCCAGTGTGTGGTGGGGGTCTGGGCTCAGTTTACTGCTACGTGAGCTGCGTGCACTCCTCACCCCTTGGAACTCAGCTTCCCCATCTGTGAAATGGAGTTAATGGCTCCAGCTCCCTCGGCTGCCTTGGGGATTGAAAGGAGAGGGTGAGGAGAGGCATTTGGGAAGCAGCTGCGGTTCTAACCCATACCCATTGGGCAGGTTCCATCTTAGGACGCACGGAAGCGGGAGGTGGTGAGGGTGACCAGGAGTCCAAGCTGACTCTCAGGCCTGTGCCCGCCCCTGTCCCAGGCCCGGGGATGTAGACTCTGCCATGAGGCCACTGCGTCTTGTTTACAGGTGGGAGGGGCCTGAGGAACACTGGGCTTGGCTGTGTTTATGAAAATGGGGAAACTGAAGCTTGAGAGGGGCCCAGGCTCCTGGCTTGGGAGGCTTTCTGGGCACTGGTGCCTGGGCCCCGGGTGCCCTGCCTGTGCAGCAGCTCCCACAGGGTGGAGCAGCAGTTGCAAACTTCCAGCCTGGGCTCAGGCGGTGCCTACCCTTCCTGCCGCCCTCCTACTTGGTGCTTCTCCCTTCTGAGGCTCAGGTCAGAACCTCAGACCCACCCCTGCCCCATCCCCCCATCCAAACCATCAGCACATCTGGTCACTTCCATCTTCATAGTCTGTCCACTTCTCACCCACTCCACGGCCATCTCCCTACTCCTGCCCTCATCATTGCCTCTGCCCTGGTCTCCCATTTCCCACTGGGCTGCCTAGGAACAGCTGAGTCAGGTCACATCCTTCCTCTGCTCAAGAACCTTCCATGGCTCCCACCTCAATCAGCGTAAAAGCCAGAGTCCTCCCTGTGGCCCACAATCCCCTGCAAGATCTGCCCCATCACTTCCCTGTTTGTGTCTTCCCGCTCTCCCCCTCCACACTCTGCTCCTGCCACAGTGGTCTGCTGCTTAAACATGCCAGGTACAGTCCAGTCTCAGGGCCTTTGCAGTGGCTGTTCCCTCTGCCTGGAACGCATTTCCCCTGGATGTATGCATGACTTGTTCCCTCAGTTCCACTGGCCTTTTTAGATGCCCCTTCCTCAGGGAGGCCTTCCTTGACCGCTCTGTCTAAAACGGCCATACTCCCCCACCCCACCCCTGCCACCTTTCTCTTTTTGTCTCCACAGCTCTTGGTGCAAAACATGCCACTATTTATTGTGTGTCCCTACCCACCCCCAGCCCACGCCTGGAATGCAGCTTCTGTGAAGGCAGGGGTTTGTTCGCTGCAGTGCCCAGGGGAAGAGGGGAGGCAGGAAAGGATGAATGCATGAAGGAAGGAGCGTGAGGCAGTGGCTCCCCGAGGCCTCTTGGCTGGTGAGTGGCAGAGCCAGAGTTAGTGTTCACTCTCTTGATCCCGTCCTGCACCCGATGTGCCCGGTTCATTCACCTGGAGCTCCAGCTGCTGTGCACACCCTTCCAGCTGGTGGGAGCAGAGGCCGCGGCCACAAGGGGGCAGTGGAGAGCGGGGCAGTCTCGGCGGCTGCCGCCTCGGCTGTGGCGGTGATGAACTACAGTAGGGACGCTCGCCACAGCCCAGCCTCTGCCATCCGCACGTGTCTTGCTATTGTTAGGGTTCAGGCTCACTGCCATCAGCTCCTTGCATCACCTCTCTGACCTTGGTGTGGTTGGGCCCCTTCGTGATCGTGGTGAGGACTTGGGGGGAGGAGGGGCCTGGCTCCCTGTGCGTCTGCCACTTCTATTTTGCTAGTGTCGGTCTGATAACATTTATTCTTCATAAGAATTATCCTAGACTGGACATGTTTGTGTACTTTCTCAGGGAGGCCTTCCCTGACCACTCTGTCTAAAATGGCCATCCTCGCAACCCCTGACCCCCCCGCCCCCCGTTCTCTGTTTTTCCCCACAATTCTCGGTGCAGAACGTGCCGCTGTTCTCCGTTCCGGCACCCCTGTGCACTAGCACCCCCCGCCCCGGACCTCACACAGACCAGAATGGTGGTGGTTATTATGTGTAAATCTTACAGTGACCCTGTGAGATAGCAGGTGGGGGAAGCCCACTTTGTAGATAAGGAAATGGAGGCTCAGAGAGGTTGGGTTACTCATCCAGGGCCACACAGCCAGGAAATAGGTGAGTCTTTTTGACCTCAGAGCCTCCTTGTGAGGGGCCGCTGTGCCTGTGTTGCTGCCGCCTCCAAGGGCCCAGGGTGCGTGGAGCCTGTCAGTGTGGAGCCCCTTCTGTGTTGGGGATGCTGGTGAAGAGAGACAGGGTTCCCTAGAAGCCAGAGCTGGCCTACCAGAGACCCTTTCCGTTGGTGAGCAGTGCCCCGCTCCTTGGAGGAGGGTCTGGCGGCCAGAATGCTGGGTTGCACAGGGTCACCGGAGCTGGGTGGGTGTGTCTGCAGGCCTCACAGAGGCTTCCCTGGAGCGAGGCCACCAGCCCAGGCTAGGGAAAGCCCCCCTGCAGCAGCTCCTGCACTGGGGCGCCCACCTCTGCTCTGGGGTCTGGTGTGGTGGGCAGGCCCCCATCCCCCCAAGTGTGGTGAAGGAGGAGTGAGGGAAAGGCCTTGGCTCAGAGGGTGGTGGGGAGGGGGCTTTGAGGCAAGGTGCCTCCCGCAGGTGCTTATGGAGAACAGCTCCTCGCCAGGCTCAGTCTTGGGTGCTGGGAAGAGACTGAGGACGGGACAGTCCCTGCCCTCTGGAGCTGACCATCCAGTGGGAGGCAGACGGTAAATGTCTGGGTTGCTATTTTAAGTTGACAGTCAGGAAGGGCCTCACTGACGAGGTTAGGGAGGAGCCCTGCGGGGTCTGGGGGAGAGCGATTCAGGCAGTGAGAACAGCATGTGCAAAGGCCCTTAGCCTCTCCTACTCTTTTTTTTTTTTTTTTTTTTTTTTTGCGGTAGGCGGGCCTCTCACTGTTGTGGCCTCTCCCGTTGCGGAGCACAGCCTCCGGACACGCGGGCTCAGCGGCCATGGCTCACGGGCCCAGCCGCTCCGCGGCATGTGGGATCTTCCTGGACCGGGGCATGAACCCGTGTCCCCTGCATCGGCAGGCGGACCCTCAACCACTACGCCACCAGGGAAGCCCTCTCCTACTCTTGGTTTTCTCATCTGCCACGTGGGGACCATCCCAGGAGCCTTGTCTACCTGAGGCTCTGGGCACCCATGCTAGCTTGAAACAGGTGAAACAGGTGCTCAGAAAGAGGGCACCCCTCTTTCTACTATGGCTACCTTGATCAGCACCATATTTATTTCCATGAAGGCAGTGAAGCGTGTGGGCCCTGCTGCCCGGCAGTGGCTCTGGGTACTCCCCTCTGGGTGGGGCAGGGCTGCAGCCTGCAGGGTGGGCTGTGCCCTGCCCCTTGTCCAGCCCTGACCTCGTGGTGCCATGAGTTGCCCTTGGCTGGGCCCTGGAATCTGGGGCCTCTGGGTGAGAATTCCTCCCAGGCTGGGGAACTGTCATCGTAGAGCCAGCCTCCTGTGCCCCAGGCCAGGGCTCCTGCCTGTCCTTGCCCTCTGTCTGGCCACTGTGCCTGAGGCTTTGGGGCCACACCCCCTGCCTGTGGCCAGTGCCCGGACTTCAAGTCAGTGACACCCTCACGGGCTTTGCTTCATTCATCCTTCGAACATATCACCGCCCCCTTGTCCCCCCAGCCCCTTCCCTCCATGGGGACAGGAAGAGCTGCCCCCGGCTCCTTCAGAAAGTCCCACCACTCACTCCTCCCCTGTCCCTCGCCTGCCTTCTCTCTGGGGTAGGGCCTGAGCCTGCTGCCTCCCCTTCTGTGCTCAGGACCCCTGCCTGGGGCTCTGCCCCTCACCCCAGTCCTGGGCCTATCCTGGGCCCCCACCCCAGGCTGGCCTCAGGCCTGGGCAGGCTCAGGGGTGTGTGAGTGTGTGTGCCAAGTGCAGGGATGGGAGTGTGCTGGGGTGCAGAGCAGGGGGTGGGGAGGAGGGGGCAAGCTCAGGGACTGAAGATTGGGAAGTGCGTGACGGGCTCCCCCATATTTAGGCCCTCATCGGGTGGGGTGGAGGTGTGGGTAGCCTCTGCTGCTCCCTGCCCCTCGACCTTTTCTCTTTATGGGTAATTGGGACCGGTTTGCTAGCCCCACCCTTTAAAAAAAAAAAGATTTATCGAGGTAAAATTCACATGACGTACAATTAGCCATTTAAAAGTGAATTTAATTCACAGTTTTGTGCAACCACCGTCTCTGTCTAGTTCCACAACGTTTTCATCACCCCAAAAGGAGACCCGGTCCCCATTAGTTGACACTCCCATTTCCCCTCACCCCATCCTTGGCAGCCACCAGTCTGCTTTCTGTCTCCTTCCATTTACCTATTTGGGGCATTTCACATAAACATGTGACCCCTTTGTACCTGGCTTCTCTCACCTAAATATATATATATATGTATAGTTTTTATTTATTTTTCTTCCCACTTGGCTTTTAAAATTTAAAACGTTTACTTTTCTGAAATAATTAGAGAGGCACAGGCAGTTGTACGATGGTAGAGAGGCCCTGTGGCTCCTCCCCGCACCGCATCCCCACCCCCCTGCCCTGCCCAGGGCCTTTCAGACCTCTCCTGCGGTGGAGATTTGGGGACAGGAACTGGGAAATGAGGACCAAACCTGTCACAGTGGCCTTGAGCTGGGGCAGCCCACTCCCCAGTGGCCCCGGGCCGGGCTTACCTCTGTGAGGGCGCCACTGCTCCTCTGCAGCCTCGGGCTGGCCTGGGTGTGTTGGTGGCGGTGGCAGCCGTAGCAGCTGCAGCGGCGGCCGCTGGGAGGGTGGCCCCTGTCCCGGCCGTCCCCTCCCGCTGCCCAGCTTCCTTTCCCAGCAGCCAGTCGGGGCCCCGACGTCCCATACTCTCCTCCTGGGTCCTGGTCTGGTGCCCAGGTTGGGGGGAGAGGGTAGGGTTTCAGCCCCTCCCCCTGCAGCTGGCCGGCAGGGAGAGGGGCTGGTTGTATTTTAAGCTGAGTGGTTCAGCAGGAACTCGGAGGCCTGCTCTCCCAATAGACGTGGTGCAGCCTTCCTGCGGACCACACGAGCTCCGAAGGCATGTGGGCACTGCCCGCCTGGGACCCAGGAACTATTAATATACCTGCCGCCACAGGGCAGCAGGCCCTTTGCCTGCTCGGGGCGGTGCTGTCCTCGCCTTTTGGGGCACATTCTGCCTGTACCCCTTCCCTCTTGCGAGTCCCCTTGGTGGGGCCAGACACTCGGGGTAATGTGAGCAGCGCCCTCTTTCTGGCCCTTCTGTCTGGCCTTGTTATCCCCATGACTCAGAGGGGTTCAGTAACCTGCCCCCCAAGGCCACGTGGCCATGCAGAGCCCCCAGTTGACAGCAGGCGCACTCTCTAGCGTGGTAACAGTAGCATCGGCCAGGACTTCTTGGGCTCTGGGCTCTCTCCTGCCCTCCGTCCATGACGTGGGGTGGGTAGAGCATAGGTGGGCAAACGGGCCAGTGTGCTGCAGCGACCCCCTGGCCAGTAGGGGAGCCGGGATCTGAACCCAGGCCCATCCCCTTCCCTTCATCACAGGCGCCCAGGGTCCCCTCAAGCCTGTCCTCCACAGCCTGAGGTTTGGGGGCACTTCCCATCTGTCAGGTACCACGCCAGCCCCTCGAGGTACACACTTTCCCCTCGAGGTACACACTTTCCTACCTGCCTCCGGCCTGAGGCTCAGAGAGAAGTGACAGCCCCAGAGTCACCCAGTGACAGCGTGGCAGGGCCGGATTCAGTCCTGTGTGCTGCCCACCATGCCCCCTGCCTCTCCCACTGGTGGTGGAGTGTGTGTGAGGGGAGCCCTTTCCTCCTGGGGGGCGTGGCCCTAGGTGGGTGGGCGTGCCCTCAGAGAGCCCTGTCTTGGGCCCTGCCCTGGGGTTCTAAGATCTGCTCCTTTTCTCCATGCTGTCTCTGACTGAGGGAGTGCCAGGCGGGAAGGGACCTCCGCACCTGCTGCCCAGTGGCCGACTTGGGGTCAGACCCAGCCCTGCCTGCCACGTCCCCATGTCTAATAAGATCTGCATCAAGCCCTCCACTGGGGCCCTCAGGCCTACATGGTGGGCTCGGGCCCTACTGGGCCTCACTCCAGCTCCACCAGCAGTTCACACCATTCTCAGCTGGCCCAGGTGCCTTCTCTGACCCGCTTAGGATGGGTGGGTCACGTTCCCCTGGGGGCTTCCTCCCTCCCAGCACTGCCCCTTTGCACCACTGGTCCCACCACTGCCTGGAGCTCGGAGAGTGGAGTGGGGTGGGGGGGTGCCCAGGCTGTCTGCCCTGGGCTTTGGGGGGCTCAGGGCCTGGACGAGGGTGCTATGTTGGGCTGACATGGTGGGAAGACTGCCCTGGAGGTGGCCTTGAGCAAGGCCTGGGTGGACCTAGTGAGAATTGGGTGGAGAGGGAGGCCGGGGAGGTGCGAGCCAAGGTCTTGGCCTAGGCTGGGGGCGCTTGCTGGAAACTTCCTGGTTTCCTGACCCGTTCCACACTTAGAGAGAGGCTCTCTGCACCAATAACGCCGGAATCTGTCACCTCCCTGGGAACACAAACGCACAAGGAAAATAATCCAGAGTGTCTCTTACAGCTCAGAAGGGGAAATGGATGATCTATCTCGCGGATTCTCAAAATAGCTGGGATTTCTCCAAGCCCAGTGAACTCTGTGGGCCTGAGCTGGGGCCTGGGCGGCCCGTTGGCCTCTCACCCTGCTCCTGGTGACAGGCCCTTGCTCTGCACTGGGCAGGGAGGCCAGGAGGCGCCTCCATGCCTCTTCTGGGGATCACCCTTCCCCCCGTGCTGTTGGGGGTCCGTGTCCCCTCGAAAGCCTTACAGTCAGGGCAACTCAGCCCTTGGAGGGCTGCCCCCAGGTCCCCCCTCCCAGGAGGTCTGTGGCATGGCTCCTGGGGGGCTCAGTGTGGGGCAGTTTTATATTTAGTTGGGCCGTGGCTGTTGGGCCACTCGGGTTACATCTGCACAGAAGCTGGCGGAGCCAAGGCCGGCACGGGCTGCCTTCCAGCACCGCGGCAGAATTTGATCTCGCTGGCCCGGCCCAGAGCACTTCGCGTGGGGAGGTCTGTGGTGGGGGCTGACGGCCGGCAGCTGGGGCCTCTGGCTGCAGCGGGCAGAGCGGGGCAGGCATGGACCTGAGCGTGAGCGTGGTGGCCCGGGAGACCAGCCAGGGCCTTGGCCCCGTCTTTGGCCTCAATGGCCTCCCCCGGCCCATGCCCCCCAAGACGATCAAGAAACCTAAAAAGGCCGTTCTCTTCTTTGAGGTGGAGATTCTGGACGCAAAGACCCGGGAGAAGCTGTGCTTCCTGGACAAGGTAGGACCGTGGTACAGACTGTGCTGGCCCGAGGGTGCTGGGCCTGCGACCAGGGAGATGGGAGTGCCCCTCCACCTGGGTCCTGACACCCAGCCCCTGCCCCTCAGGGTGTGCAGGAGGGGTACTGTCCCTGGGCCTGCCCCAGCCAGCTTGCTCCTCAGGGTAGAGCACCCTGGCCCCTGGGTGTGGCCGGGAGCTGGCCTCCCAGTGTGAGAGGAGGTGAAGCAGCCTCGGTGGACCCTGCATGGCTCTGGGGCCCGGGAAGGAGGTGGAGTCTTGAGACCGGCCCCACTCCGAGGCCAGGCCAGGGGAAGGGGTTTGTCCCATCCCAGGGAGGTCTGGAGCAGGTTGAGGGCCTTTACTCTGGGGGGAGTTGCGACTGGGGGTGGAGAGGAGAGGCGAAGTGGGCCTGGCTTCCCATGCTCACACCATCTCCCAGCCAGTCCAGGGGTGACCTGGCTGCCTGGTTAAAATGGCCCTCAGGCCCATGGCTGCCTTGTCGGCTCCCCCCTCCCATAGCAGTTGCCTAGGACCCCAGTCCATCCCACCTCACCAAGAGGGATTCTGGGTCCCGGGCTCCCCGCCCACGGCTTACTGGTGCCTGGCCTGTGTTTCCCCCAGGTGGAGCCCCAAGCCACCATTGCTGAGATCAAGAACCTTTTCACCAAGAGCCGTAAGTCCAGGGCCCAGCCACGCTGCCCCCGCGACCCCTCTGGGCAGGGGCCTCTAGGTAGGACCCTGTCCTACGTGCCTCTCCCTCAAAGGCCTGCAGAGATAACCCCAGTGTGGCCCAGGCTTCTCTGGGCTTGCCTGGGGCGCCCGCCCCCGTGTGGCCATCAACAGGAACGCCCTTGCTGGGCTTTGGGAAGGACAACATCCCGCTTTGCCTGCTCTTCCGGTCTGTGTCCTGGAGCCACACAAACTTCAGAGATCTTGCCCGGGGGCCGGAGGAGCTGTAGGGACCCTGGGCCCCACCAGGCTGTGTGCTGTGACACCCTACTCTCCCTACAGATCCACAGTGGTACCCCGCCCGCCAGTCCCTCCGCCTGGACCCCAGTGAGTACAGCTGTCTGCTTGGCTGTCCCCGGGCTCCTGGGTGGCCCTGGGCGAAGGCCCAGGCAGGCCCTGAGCCCTGGCCCGACTCTCCGCAGAGGGCAAGTCCCTGAAGGATGAGGATGTTCTGCAGAAGCTGCCCGTGGGCACCACGGCCACACTCTACTTCCGGGACCTGGGGGCCCAGATCAGCTGGGTAACGGTGCGTGCAGACCCCTCTCCCAGCAGCCTCGTCTCCCATCTGCCGCGTTGGGGTGACTCACCTCTCCCCTCCCCAGGTCTTCCTGACAGAGTACGCCGGGCCCCTTTTCATCTATCTGCTCTTCTACTTTCGGGTGCCCTTCATCTATGGCCACAAATACGACTTCACGTCCAGTCGGCACACGGTGGTACAGTGAGTGGGGCCGGGTGGGAGGAGGTGGCGGGGGGAGGGGAAGGCCTGCGGACCTGCCCCCGCTGAGCTGGCTCCCCCGCCCCCAGCCTTGCCTGCATCTGCCACTCATTCCACTACGTCAAGCGCCTGCTGGAGACGCTCTTCGTGCACCGCTTCTCCCACGGCACCATGCCGTTGCGTAACATCTTCAAGGTGAGCCCCCAGCTGCCTGTCCGGGTCCTTCAGCCCCGGCCCTACCCTCCCTGGTCCCCCTCACCTGGGTCCTGCCCTCCACTGGGCCAGGCTCCACCCCGGCCCTGCTCCCTTTCAGAACTGCACCTACTACTGGGGCTTCGCCGCGTGGATGGCCTATTACATCAACCACCCTCTCTACACACCGCCAAGTAAGTGGCCTCGGACCCTGCTCCCCCTGTGAACACCCCTTCCCCCAGGCTCTCCCCTCACGGGCTTCCCCTCTCTGCCTCCTCTTCAGCCTACGGAGCTCAGCAGGTTAAACTGGCGCTCGCCATCTTTGTGGTAAGGAGGCTGGGACGGACGACAGGGTGCGGGGAGCTTGGGCGGCGCCTCCGAGCTGACCCTGCTTCTCTAACAGATCTGCCAGCTCGGCAACTTCTCCATCCACATGGCCCTGCGGGACCTGCGGCCAGCTGGTGAGTGGCCTGCTCCGGGCAGGGGGGATGGCCATCCCCCCTGGGCACGCTGAGCCAGCGGGTCTCACTCCTGTCCTGTCCTCCCAGGGTCTAAGACCAGGAAGATCCCATACCCCACCAAGAACCCCTTCACATGGCTCTTCCTCCTGGTGTCTTGTCCCAATTACACCTACGAGGTGAGGGTCTGCCCTCCTCTCCTCTCCCTCCTGGGGCTTGGGGTCCCACGTGGAGGGCTAGCTTCTGGGAGGGGGCGGTGCCTGGCTCCGTAGCTGCTTCTGCAGTTTGAACTCGGAACATTTGGAAACGGAGAGACTGGCCTCTGTGGGGCCTGGGAGGTGTCCAGCTGGGCTTGTGGCTGTTGGGGGCTGAGGGGCAGCTTCACCGTGTAGTGCCCCCTTACTCCAGGCCCCTCTAGCACTGGCGTGTGGTTCCCATCCCCTTACCAGAACAGCTGGGGCTGCCCAGCCCTGCCCGCCCTCACCCTGCCTGCTCTGCCCACAGGTGGGGTCCTGGATTGGCTTTGCCATCATGACACAGTGCCTCCCAGGTGAGCCCGCTGCCCCTTCCCCAGGGCGCCCCCCCCCGTCCCTGCTGTGTGCAGCCCTCCCTCCCTGACTCCCCTGCTCCACCCCACAGTGGCCCTCTTCTCCCTGGTGGGCTTCACCCAGATGACCATCTGGGCCAAGGGCAAGCACCGCAGCTACCTGAAGGAGTTCCGAGACTACCCGCCCCTGCGCATGCCCATCATCCCCTTCCTGCTCTGAATGGCATCCCCTCACCCAGGCTCAGCCAAGCCAGGCTCGTGTCCCCCCGCCCCAGTGTCATTCTGGGCGAGGAGTGGGAACCACTGCTCTCCAGCGTCTGGAATAAAACCTGCCTGCCCAGCTGGACTCAGACTCAGCGGTGTTTCTTTTGGGGGTCGGTTCGGGAATCGGCACACCAAAGAAAGAGGCGGAGCTTGGGCTGAGGGCCCTGGAGGCTTTTATTTTTTTGACTGGTCCACAGGGTGGTAGGCGGGGCCGCTACAGGGCCACCTCGGGGCCGACGTCACCGGACCCCTGGCCTCTGGCCTCCCTCTGCTCCCGCCTCTGCTTCCGCTGGAGCAGCCGCCGCTCCCGCTCAAACTCCTTCATGCGCTTCACGTAACTGCAGGCAGAGTACAAGGAGGGAGGGGTAGCCTGGGGAGCTGATGGGACTCCGAGGGGGTCGCAAGTAGGGAAGACCTGCGTGCCTGTGATGGAACTCTGGGGTCTGCCCCCTCCCCTGGGGTGGACACCAGTGAGCCCAGAGCAAGAGCTGGGCCTCCCACCTGAACTGGGCGTGGCCTCAAAGCAGCCCGTCCCACCCCACAGCCCCTTTGGGATTCCTCTTTCTACTGAGGTGGGGCCTGGCCGGGTGAGGGCTCGGGGCGGGCGTGGGGCTCACTCGAGGTGCTCGCAGTAGTCCCAGTCGTGCTGCTCGTGCTTGCAGGCCAGGAAGTTGGGGAAGCTGTCGCGCTTGCACTTGAGGAACCGGATGAGGTAGTGGGCGCAGTAGTCCCGCTGCTGGAGCACCAGCTGTGCGTCATTCATCTCCTGCTGAGTGGCCACCATCTCTGTGGCGGGGGGGACGGGTGGGGCTCAGCCAGGGCCAGGAATAGCTTTCTAATTTGCACGAAAGCAACCCCCAACACTGAGGCCCAGATGGGCAGGGTCCCTCTCCCGCCATCACCGAGCACCTCGAAATCCACGCTAGATTCTTGCCTCCCCTCCCCCTGGGGTCACTCCCCAGACAGCCCCACCCTGCAGAGGTGTGTGTGCGCGCGTCTGTGTGTCTGCCTGGGGGACCTGGATCCCAGCTCTGTCCTCTCAGTGGAGGCGGAGCTTCTGCCCGCCTCATAGAAGGCTGAACTAATAATCCTCGTCCTGCTGGTAAACCCCACGGGGATGAAATCAACCTTCACTTCAACTGGGGCCCATTTGGGGGCCGTCAGTAATCGTGGGCACACACCCCAGCCCGCGGCCGCTGTGCTGGTGATCCAGAGCTCTGTCCCCACCTAGCACGGGGCACACAGGACCTAGCCTTCCTGCATCCTCAAGGGAACCCCTGCCCCCCCCCATCTTACCCCATCTTTCTTGGTCCTAGATGCTCCTCCTTTCTCGAACATTCTCTTCCCGTGGCCCCCCTCTCTGCCACACCCTCCCCAGGTTTCCTCCCATCTCTATGGCTGTCCAAACATTAAGTTGCCCAAACATTAAGCCCTGGCTTCTGGTGGTTCTTGCTAAGAGCCCTCCACTAGTTCTAATCCATGGCTTCCGTCTCCACCCCGTATATCGTTGAGTCCCAGGCCTTGTGTCCACCTGCAGCCCCTGATAGTTTCCATGTCAAGGTGGCACTTCACACCTGATGCTCCAGCATGATGAGTCAGTAGCCAGGATTTATGGAGTACCTACTGTGTGCTAGGTGCTGGGGATATACAAGGGAACATGCCAGGCAAGGATCCCTCCCCGCTCTTGGAGGGAGACACAGAACCAACAGGTAGAGCTAGATGTTGTAGGATGCCTGACAGTGCTAAGTATTAGGGAGGAAAATAAGGGAGGGAGAGAGGCAGTGTGGGGAGGTGGGTCACAACTTCAGATGGAGGGGTCCGTCAAAAGGTGGCATACGAAGGTGAGGGAGTGGGTCACGTAAGACACCCGTGTAAGGCATCCCCAAGAGCGGAACAGCAGGTGCAAAGGCCCTGAGGTGGGAGGACAGGCGGGATGCCCCAGGGGTTTCGGCCTGATCATGTGGTGGTCAGCGCTGGAGGGAGGCACAAGGTTGGTAGGGGAGGTCAGGAGCTCTGTTTCAGGCCTGCTGAGTGCAAGATGCCCGTTAAATGTGGAGTGGAGATGCCAAGCAGGCAGTGAGGTCCATGAGTCTGGGGTTCAGGGTCAAGGCCCAGCTGGAGATAAAAAGTCCAGCACTGGTGCACAGCAGCCATTTGAAACCAGAGGACTAGCAAAGACCCCCAGGGAGTGGTGGGAGTGGGTGGAGACAGGAGAGACCCACGCAGTGGGGCGCCTTGGCATTTACAAGGCAGGGAGGTGGGTGGGAGCTGTGGGGTCTTGGAACCACGTGAAGAGGGGCTCCCAGGAAGTGGCAGCGACCGGCCGTGCCTGCTGCTGCCATAGTGGAGTTAGACCTGAGAATCTGACGACGGGGCTTTGCAATACAGACATAGTGAGGGTGGGGAGGAAGCTTGACTACAGCCCTGTCAGTGAAGTGGTGGGGAGGTAGCTGGAGGGGGAGGTGGGGCCAGGAAAGGATTTAATTTTTTTATTTTTATAAAAAAAAATTTTTTTTAGGGCTTCCCTGGTGGCGCAGTGGTTGAGAATCTGCCTGCTGATACAGGGGACACGGGTTTGAGCCCTGGTCTGGGAAGATCCCACATGCCGCGGAGCAACTAGGCCCGTGAGCCACAACTACTGAGCCTGCACGTCTGGAGCCTGTGCTCCACAACGAGAGGCCACGATAGTGAGAGGCCCGCGATGAAGAGTGGCTCCCGCTTGCCAAAACTAGAGAAAGCCCTCGCACAGAAACGAAGACCTGACACAGCCAAAAGAAAAAAAAATTTTTTTTTTAAATTTATTTTATTTATTTATTTATTGGCCGTGTCGGGTCTTCGTTGCTGCGCGCGGGCTTCGTCGCGGTGCGCGGGCTTCTCTTGTTGCGGAGCACGGGCTCTAGGTGCGCGGGCTTCAGCAGTTGTGGCTCGCGGGCTCTAGAGCGCAGGCTCAGTAGCTATGGTGCACGGGCTTAGTTGTTCCGCGGCATGTGGGATCTTCCTGGACCAGGGCTCGAACCCATGCCCCCTGCATTGGCAGGCGGATTCTTAACCACTGCACCACCAGGGAAGCCCCAGGAGAGGATATTACAACAGCAGAAATAACAGTGTATTTGCACGTTGATGGGAAAACCAACCTTGCAACAGAGGGAGAGTGGTTGGAGCAGTCCTTGGGTAGGTGAGAGGATGGGATGGAGGGCATCAGAGGGCTCACCTGGAGCAGAGGCTTAGCTGACGCCGGGGCAGATCATCTGGGCTAACAGGAGAGAAGGTGGAGTCCAGGGTGTGTAGGAAGCAGGGATGAAGGGAGCCCACAAGAGCTCTTTTGGCTGCTTCTATTTTCTTAAGAGGATACAAAGTGACTAGCTGAAAGGAGGTGCTGGGGTCTGAGAGAGAAGGCGTGAGACCATGGTCTAGGAAGGAGCCCGAGAGAGCGAAGGGCCAGGGAATGTGGCAGGAAAACAGCAGCATGAAGAGTCAACTGGGGGAGCAATTGGGAGACCAGTCAGGGAGGATGGGTGTTCTTCTCCCACGGTGTTCAGCCGCACAGGGACAGGAGCCACGGAGGAGAGCTGGCTTTAACCAGGGTTCTGGTTAAGCAAGACAGAGGAGGGGATGGGGTGGGGCGGCTCTGGGTGTTTGCAAAACATTAATGGGAAAGCAGGGTGTGAGGGGCAGTGGGAAGGACTGACATGATAAGGAGGTGGGGGTACTGATGGACTGCAGGTTCCAGTGGGGCTGAAGGAACTACAAGGACTCGAGACACCATAGGACCGTACCTCCCAACATTCTCCTAAATCCACACCTCTCTGCACCACCCCATTCCCTTAGGGGTCTCCCTGTCTCCAAGTCGTCGCCCACCTGGCAGCCAGCGTGACCTTTTGATAAAGCAAATCTGATCGTGTCCCTCCTCTGCTTTGAAGCACTAGCTCTCCCCTCTCCTTGGTCTCGGTGTGGCCAACTCCTCCGCATCTCCCGCAGGCCTCGCTTCCAGTCATAGTCTCCTGAAAGCCCGCCTTGATACTCCCAGGGGCCATCATCAAGATCCGCCAGGTTCCTCTGTCTTCCCTACAGGGCTGTGAGTTCCCCCTTAGTCAGTGCCTGCTGCATCCTCGGTGCCCAGCTTGGGACTTGGTCCAGGACTGGCGCTCGATATGCTTGTGATATTAACGAATAAAAAAAGCAACGTGCAGAACAGTATGTGCGGCGTGAGCCCCCCTCGTGTTTCCTCTAGCATACCTAAAAATAGCAGCGACATCTGGACAGAGGTACAATAAGCACATCCCTTCCGCGATAAACCCTCCCATAGTTCCCCACTCACTCCAGGACTAAATCCAACTTCTACCGCCTCATTAGGTCCTGTGCCGCCACTCTCTTTTGCCCCCAGGCTTTTTGTTCAAACAGTGCCCTCTGCCTGGAATGCCTCCACACTCAGGCAGGGTCATGACCCTCAGGCAGGGTCATGCCCCCTGGACTCCTCCGGGCCGAGGTCAGGGCTGAACCCAGACACAGTGCATTACGCTCGAGCCCAGCCGACCCCGGGGTTCAGGGGTTCCGGGGTTCCGGCGCCCACCCCAAACTCCCGCCGGCCGCGCCTGCGCACTGGGACTCACCGCGTTCTTTGCGCCCGGGGAAGCCGTAGTCTGGCGGGAAGGTGGGCATCCGCAGGGGGTCGGGCTCCACCGATGCATCGCCTAGGTAGCGCCGGGCTAGGTGCGCCCCCATGGTTGCTGTCGCTGCAGGTTCCCGCAGCAGCCAGGGTCACCCAGCTCCTACCCGGAAGCACTCCTTGGCCAGCGACGGCTTCCGGGTTGCTCAGGCCGCAGCGGGGATCATAGAGATGAACGACTCCGGAGGACTTCAGGTATCTCTGGCGCCACCTTGCGGTTGGGCTGAGATAGTAAGGTGCGCGCCTCCTACTGTGGTGATCGCCAGAGAGGGCCTCCCTGCTTCTGGAAATCCATCCGGGCAGGAGAGGGTGGAAGATGTGAGCCTGGGGCTTCCTCCCACCCTCCCTGGGCGCCTCTGGTCTCCCGAAGCTAGAGCACAAATGAAAATGATTCTTATGTCGTATTTCAAAAAAGTCTTTATTCTAAAACTTTCGAATTTGTCATAAAAAACCCTGCACAGAGCTGACATAATTAGCAAATATCAAAAGTTTAAATAAAATTATTTAAAATAAGCATTTTAATTAAGTTTAATTTAAATAAGCAAATAAAAGTTATTTATAAACTATTTATAAGCTGAGATTTTAAATAAATCCAATTTAGTACTTTGCAAAAATAAAACGAGTTGTGATTGTAGTATCCCTGTAGTTGGCCCTGTAAAGAATGGGTATTACATTTCACACCTGTTACATTAGAGCTTCTACACATGTATAGTTAAAAGTATAATACATTGGTAATACTGCCAAATACTTCTTGGCCCAATGTGCTGCTGTAACAAATGCTGTGTTAGTTTGTTACTCTCTCTGGAACCCTGCACATTGGAACACAAAAGAGAAGCCTTTCACTGGGTGCTTGGCAGTGCTGGGAAATGATACTTGGATGCTGCATGATTAGGTTTCATTTGACAAGGTGTTGTGGGTTGAATTGTGTCCACCCCACCTCCCCCAAATAAGTTGAAATCCTAACCCCTGGGAACCTGTGAATGTGATCTTATTTGAAAGTAGGGTCTTTGCAGATGTAATCAAGTTAAGATGAGGTCATGATGGACTCGGGTGGGTCCTAATCCAATGACTGATGTCCTTATAAGAGGGAAATTGGGACACAGACATGCACACAGAGCATCACATGATGCTGGAGGCAGAGACTGGAGTGATGCATCTACACGCATATGAACACCAAGGATCCCAGGCCAGCAAGGATCCTCCCCCAGAGACTTGGGAGTAAGCATGGCCCTGCTCACACCTTATTTTGGACTTGCAGCCTCCAGAACCGTGAGACTATAAATTTTTCTTGTTTTAAGCCACCTAGTTTGTGGTACCTTGTTATGGCAGCCCTAGGAAACAAATACACAAGATAATTTGTCTTTTCTCCTACCTAAACTTGTCTGGTGCTCAAGTCCTCTACACACCCCAAAGCAGCATCTGTTTCCAGCACTGGCAGCGGTACATGTGCTGGATCACACTCAGACGCAGGAGGGCATCAGCCAGAGTGGCGGGGAAGTGCTCCCCGGAGGCCTGAGTGGCATTGATACCAAGAGATGTCATGTTTAGAGTTACGGTTGTTCTATGCCAGCTCCAATCACAGGGTATCAGGTGACAGCAGCATCCGGGGTTCTTCAGTAAATTTATTTCGTGTTTGTAATATGTGAGATTCTCTAAAGCAAGCCAGATTCCTCTACTTGGGCCAAGGGGGTTTCCTGCTATTTGAGAAAACAGATGTCCTGGATTAGAACCCTATCTGTGTGGTCTGGGTGAGTGCCTTTAGCTCTTTGTAAAATCGAGATCTCAATTTTAATGTTTTAAGCATTAAATGTGTTAACTATATGAAGTACTTATAGCAGTGTTTAGCACATAGCATTAGATAAGTGTTACTTATTGTTACTACTACATCCCTCTATTATGAATGGCTGTGTCAGACCTTGAGGACACAGAGGTGAACAAGAAGAAAAGAGTGGGGGTGGAGGGTATCTCTCTCCACTCACACGCGTCCTACGAAGGGCTTTAAATACAATCTGTAGTGGGTTAAATAGTGCTGCCCCCTTAAAAAGGTATGTCCATACCCTAATCCTGGGAACCTGTGAATGTGACCTTATTTGGAAAACGTGCCTTTGCAAATGTAATGAAGGGTATTGAGATGAGATCGTAGGCCAAGTAGGCCTCCAATGCAATAAGTGTTCTTATAAGAGAAAGATGGAGGGAGATTTGACATCAACAGAAGAGGAGACAGAGAAAGAGAGAAGGTCGTGTGAAGACAGAGGCAGAAATTGGAGTGATGCGGCCACAAGCCAAGGAACACCTGAAGCCACCAGAGGCTGAAGGAGGCAAGGAGCAGAATCTCCCCTAGAGCCTTTGGAGGGAGCACAGCTCTGCCGACAACATGATTTCAGACTTCGGGCCTCCAGAACTGTGAGAGAATAAATTTCTGTTGCGTTAAGCCACCCAGTTTGCAGTCATTTGTTGAGCAGCCTTAGGAAACGAATACACCACCTTAGAGGCGGATAACCCCCAAATTTGTCTCTAGATATGTCTTCTCCCCTGAAATGCCGACACATGAATATATCGAGCCACTGACTGGGCACCTTCACGTGCTTATTCCGTTTGAGCTGCTATAATAAAGGCTTATAAACAACAGAAATTTATTTCTCACAGTTCGGGAAATCCAAGACCAGGGTGCCAGCATGGTTGGGTTCCAGCAAGGGTCCTCTTCTGGGTTGCAGACGGCCAGCTTCTCATTGTGTCCTCACATGGTGGAAAGGGGGTGAGCTTGCTCCCATGTCTCTTCTTCTAAGGGCACTAATGCCATTTGTGAGGCTCCACCCCCATGACTTAATCACTTCCCAAAGGCCTCACCTCCTAATACTACCACATTGGGGATTAGATTTCAACATATGAATTTTTTTTTTTTTTTTTTTTGGTGGTGGTGGTGGGGAGATACAAACAGTCTATAACACACCCTTAAAGGACACTCCTGATTTCTCTCTGCTCTCTCCTAAATCTGTTCCTCCCTCTGTCTTCCTGTCTTGGGCAATGTCTGCTCCATTTTTTCCAGGTGTCAGGCCCCAAACCTTTTGGTCATACTCAACTCTAGTCCTCTCACTCCAGCCACCCAAATCAGTGGCAAATTTCTTTGGTTGCACTGTAGAAACCGATAAAGAACACAACCCATTCCTACCCCCTCCAATGGCCACCAGCCCCATCCAAGTCACGGCCATATCTCCAGTGCAACTGCAGTAGGCTTCTCCTGGCCCCCACCTTCCTTAATCTCTCACCCTCGGGTTGCACCTGTCAAAACAGAAATTGGATCATGTCCTTCCTCTGCTGAAACCCTCCCGTGGCTCCGCATTTATGTGGAGCAAAAGCCACACCCAGCCTGAAAGCATTTGACTCAGGAGGTCTGGAGCCCCAGAATCTGCATTTCTAACAAGTTCCCAGGTGACAGAGATATTGCTGGTCTGGGGACCAACCTTGGGAGAACTACTGAGCTAGATTTTCATGTGCTGACACAGGGAAGTAGCCATGATATATTGGTAACTCAAAAAGGCAAGTGAAACAGAAAGTCATCAGTTAGATCCATTAAACTGTAACTTGCTTAATACGTAGTGAACTGTAACGTCCCTTCACGGATCAAGCTTGCTTTCATTGTTTTTACAAAAACTTGCATGTCCTCCAAGTGTCACGTAGCCTAAACAATAAGATGTCTACCAGGCTTGTTTTTCAGGAACTTGGAGTCAGCTGTGTCCAGTCTGAGCTCAAGCCGGTTAAGACTGGTTGGGACCACCCACCCTCCAACTGGGTCTGCACAGGTGTCCAATCAGTGTCCGTTTGACGTCAGAGGACTCAAAACTCCACCCTCAGAGCATGCGAAGCCTGCCATTTTCTGGACTTGCATCCCGTGGAGAAGCATGTGGCTTACACTGGCCTGAGTAGAATGATGATTACCTCACTTAAAAGAAAAGATCTCTAATCACCTTTCCCCGTGCTCCCCAAGCCTCAGCTTTATTCCATAAATATCCCGAGCCCCTCACCTTCAGGGAGGTGGAGTTGAGATATGTTCTCCCATCTTGCTTGGCTGCCTTGTGAGTGAACCCTTTCTCTGCTGCAAAATTGGTGTCTCAGGTTTGTCTCGCTGGGCATCTGGCAAACACACCTGGTTCAGTAACGCAAGCCATAGAGGATAGACGATGGTGATCGAGACTTCCTTTCCAGGAAGTTCTGTCCCCAGAACGTGGTATAGATTTGTGATCCTTGCGCACTTCCTGACTCCAGGGGACAACGTGCACATTCTTGTCTTTGTGAATGGCACTCCTGGAGTTGTGCAGTGCCCAACCGGCACGGCTATACCAGGCAGCCCTACCCTGTTCTGTGTGTCTCCCCTCTAGAGCTCTCTTTTTCCGTGTGTCAGCTGCTCACCTAGAGGCCAGAGCTGGGAGGAGACCCAGAGTGGCAAATCACGGTACCAGCTCACTCTCCCTGTGTGATCTTGGGAAGTGACTTCCCTTTCAGAGATGCAGTTTACTCACCTGTAAAATGGGTCCCTACTAAACAGCTCCCACCCCCGTCATGGTTTTATTTTCCTTATTAGCACTTACCACCCTCTATGAGATCTCTATATTTGACTTAGTATTTAACTTGTTTTACTGTTGGTCTCTCCTCTTGAAGGTCAGCTCTGCAGAGCAGGGAATTTTACCTGTCTTGTTCACCGCTGTATTTCTGCACCTAGAAGGGTACTGGCACACAGCAGGGGTTTAGTAAATACTTGTCAAAAAATCAACAAATGAATAAATGAACAGGGTGGTTTGGAAGAACCAGTCGGCCAACCAGTTGATGGTTGCCTGAAAAGCGCTTCCTGCCCGGGCACCTAGGAGGTATCCAGTACGCGCACGCGCTATTATCACTTTCATCTGGGTGGCACTCTCTAACTAGAAGGCCCATCAGAGGGGACTCCTACGACCAGTCGTTTCACTAGAGGATGAAGAGGTCCAAGCCGGGGATGACTCTGGGTGGGTGGGGATGTGGACCTACATCTGTCCTGAGGTCCCTGGACTCAGATGCTTCCGCTTGGTCTGTCCATACTCAGGGTTGGAGATGGGCGGGGGGATAATATTAGAGTGAGGGTGGTATTCAGGGGTGAGGGAGGGGCCGGGCCTCAGTCACCCGTGCCCCACAGTCTTCCTGTTTTTCTTCTTCTACCAACCATCTGATGAGGAGACCTTACTGTGTTCCCCGCCCGCGTCCCCAGGTGCCCTGCATCACTGCCCACAGCTTCCCCGCCCCTCCTTCCTCTTTCCCGTGCCACTGCCGTCTGCGCCGCGGCTTCTGCTCTGCCCCGGGCAGGGGCTGCATTAGCATTTTGTGGGCGGAACAGCCTCGGAGGCCCCAGGTGGGGCCAGGGATGGAGAAGAACATTCTGGGCGGAGTTTGCGCCTCGCCTCGGTCCGCTGCATGGGAGATCGGAAGCTCTGGGTAATTTAGTTCCGGAGAGGAGGAAAAATAAATTAGCTTGGCCTAGACAGTCCCTGGGGAAGACCTGGCCTCGGTCTGTGATAGTGACCAGAGGCGCGCCTGTAATCCAGGAGCTGCCCCGGGATTCTGCTGCCTGCGTGTCGCGCTGCTGGCTGGTGGTGGAGGACCAGCGAGCCTGGAGTGGCCTGGCCTTAGTCAGGGTTTGGTGGGCAGGATCGTCACTCATTCATTCAACAAGCATCCTGTTGGACACAATGTGTGTGATAAGATGCCTATAACTGTTAAGGACAGACGTAATGAATGGAGTGTATGGAGAAGGGTGGGCTTGGAACTTCAGTTTTAGAAAGTGTCACTGAGAAGGGGACATTGGATCTCAGACTCCCTGTTTCTCGAAGACACCAGGAGCTTGCTGTCCTCAGGGCCTTTGCACAGACTAGAATGCTTTTCTTCCAGATATATACAGGGCTTTCCCCCACCTTCTTCAGTTGATTTCAACTGTCAGGTCTTTCCTGATCACCTCCTTCTCCTCCCCGCCTTCCTCCCCCCTCCTTCTTTTTAAATTGATATATAATTCACATGTAACATTATATTAGTTTCAGGTGTACAACATAATGATGCAATATTTGTATATACTGTGAAATGGTCACCACATTAAGTCTTATTAACATCCATCCATTACGGCACAGTTACCCTTTTTTTTTTCTTTTTCTTGTAATGAGAACTTTCAAGAGATACTTACTCTGTGAAAGCAGTGTTATTTCAGGGCATGGATCAGGTATATGCTCTGTAATGCATATAAAGAAGTGTTTATAGACACACAGGTGGTTCTAAGAGTGCTAATTGCTCAGCAAGATTAGATGAGTCTTACATCAGTAAATGACGTGCTGACCATTTTTTTATTGCATGTAGAGGTGTATTTAACAGCTCATGTATAAAAACGTTTTTTTTTTTGAGTGTTCCTTGATCACCCAGTTGTGAACAGTATTACTTTAGTGAATGGATGTGCAGACAGTTCTGTAATGCATGTAGAGAAGTGCCTAGACACACAGATAAGAAAGATGTTCCCAAAACTGTTACTTGAGAAAGAAAGAAAGAAAGAAAGAAAAAAACTCTAGTTGCAACTTTCAAATATACCCAATCACCTTATTTATTTATTTATTTTTGGCCACGCCTAGTGCTTTGTGGCTTGTGGGATCTTAGTTCCCCCACCAGAGCCACAGCAGTGAAAGTGCTGAGTCCTAACCACTGGACCGCCAGGGAACTCCCCCCATCACCTTCTTAAACATAAGTGTTTAATGCCCTACAATTCCCTCTTAGCACTGCTTTAGCTGCCCCCCACATATTTTGATATGGTACGTTTTCACTTTCATTCAGTCAAAAATATTTTTAGTTTTGACTTCCTGTCTGACCCATGATTTAATTTCCAGATACGTATGGATTTTCCAGATATCATTCTGTGATTTCTAGTATACTTTGGTTCTGGTCCAAGACCATGCTTTGTATCATTTCCATTCTGTGATCTTCTTTACTATTGCAACAGTCCCGCCCCATGCACACCTGATTCCTCTTGTCTGCTTTATTTTTCTTCTTTTTTCTGCTTATGCCTATCTAACAACATTTCTAAGGTCTGTTTTTTTTATTGAAGTATAGTTGACTTACAATATTATATTAGTTTCAAGTGTACAACATAGTGATTCAATATTTTTATAGATTATACTCCATTTAAAGTTATCACAAAATAATTGCTAATTTCCCTGTGCTGTACAATAGATCCTGTTTCTTGTTTATTTTATTCATAGTAGTTTGTGTCTCTTATTCCTCTCCCCCTATTTTGCCCCTCCCCTCTTTCCCTCTCCCCACTGGTAACCACTAGTTTGTTCTCTGTATAAGGTATTTGTTTATTTTATTCATTATATCTCTCCCTGTTTCTAATCCCAAGGGTAGGGATTTTTGTTGTTATTCACCAATGTCTCCCTAGTACCTAGAACAGAGCCTAACACACAGTAGGTGGTCAATACATATCTGTTGAATAAATGAATGGACAACTGAATCGCCAATCTCCATTGGACATATCAGGAGACCTCTGCTCGGAGATGTTGTTCTACTTCCCTGAGGTCACGTAGCAAGAATGGGGCAGAGCCGGGTCAGCCTGGGCCCATGGCTTTATGTTATTATACCCAGTTGACAGGACTGGATTTCACTACCAGTTCCTGCACACCTACTGTGTGCCAAGTCTCGAGGCATGGCCTTGGCCATGTGGCCATCACCCTCACATAGTGAGACCGTCCAACCTTCACCACACTTACCTTGCCCAGGCCCACCCACCTTAAAGGATGCCCTTGATGGCCAGAGATGCTCTCAGTCCTCTTGGTTGGTGTATCCCCCCATCCCTTCCCTATCCCTCCACCCTGACCCCCCCATATCCATCTGGAATCTGATACTTGTTGTGTATGCTCAGTGGGTATTCGCTGGGCAGGCAGACTCTTCCTCCTCAGACAAGTCTCCATTTCCCCATCTGTAGAATGGGAACAGCACACCCACACCTCATGCAGGTGGGAGAGGTTCAGGATGTTACATCATGGGAACGGGGCGGGGGGAAGCCCAGCCCCTGGGGTGAGCTTTTCCTGGAGAGGGAGGCTGGTCTGCTGCTGCCCTCCCACCTCAAGTAGGGCTGGGGCCACCCCCCTCCGCATGTGCTGGGGAAGAGTTTCCACTGGCAGAGACTGTGGATGGCTTATACTGAGACTGTGAGGTGAGAAATAAATTCCATCTCATTTAAGCCACTCTTGTTCTGAATCTCCCTTACAGCGACCCCGCCCAGTATTCTAACTTGTACATGGACGGGCCTGACGGGATTTCCTTGTTGTTTAAGCCAATCTGAGTTGCATTTCCTTTTACTTTAAAGGAAAACCCCTCAAAAGAGGAATTGGGGTCTTGCCCTTTGGGGTATGTAATATGCTATGCTTGCTGTAACAAATTACCACAAATTTAGAGGCTTAAAACAACGGAAATGAATTCTTTTATAGCCCTGGAGGTCGGAAGTTCAAAGTTGTTTCATGTGGCTGAAACCAAGTTGTCAGCAGGACCGCTCTCCCTCAGAGGCTTCGAGAATCTGTTTTCTAGCCTTTTCCAGCTTCTAGAGCTGCCTTTCTTGGCTCATGGCCCCTTCCTGCATCTTCAAAACCACCAGCATAGCATCTAGAGTTGAGACACAGAGGTGCACAGAGAAAAAGGCATGTGAAGACTGAGGCGGAGATTGGAGTGATGTGGCCACAAGCCAAAGAGTGCCAGGAAACCCTAGAAGCTGGAGAGGCAAAAAGGATCCTCCCCTAGTGCCTTTGGAGGGAGCATGGCCCTGCCCACACCTTGATTTCAGACTCTATTTTTTTCCCAAGAAAAATTATATATTAATGCAATGTTAAAGAAAATGAAAGAAAATTGCGGTAAAGAAATTATCAAAAGTTTAAATAAAAACAGTTACGGTTGTTTTTCTTCCAGCTTTACTGAGGTATTCTTTTTTTCAAATTAAATTAATTTGGCCACGTTGGGTCTTTGTTGCTGAGTGCGGGCTTTTCTCTCTAGTTGCGGCAAGTGGGGGGCTACTCTTCATTGCAGTGCACGGGCTTCTCATTGCAGTGGCTTCTCTTGTTGCGGATCACGGGCTCTAGGTGCGTGGGCTTCAGTAGTTGTGGCACACGGGCTCGGTAGTTGTGGCTTGTGGGCTCTAGAGCACAGGCTCAGTAGTTGTGGCACACGGGCTTATTTGCTCCGCGGCATGTGGGATCTTCCTGGACCAGGGCTCGAACCCGTGTCTCCTGCCTTAGCAGGAGGGTTCTTAACCACTGCACCACCAGGGAAGTCCTTCTGAGGTATTCTTGACAGTCAAAATTGTATGCATTTAAGGTGTACGACCTGATAATCCAATATACATGTATACTGTGAAACATTCACCACAACCAAGCCAGTCAACATATCCATCACTTCAGAGTTAACATTTTCCTTTTGTTTATTCTTTTTTTGTGTTAAGAACACCCAAGATCTACCCTCTTAGCAACTTTCAGGTACACAATACAACGTTGTCAACTATAGTCACATTGTAGTTTTCTAGGACATATTCATCTTGCACAACTGAAACTTTGTACCCATTGACCAACATCTACCCACTTTTTCCCTCCCTCCAGCCATGGGCAACCATCTCCCTGCTTCTATGAGTTTGCCCCCATGAAGGGGGCAAGGGCAGAAGTGGGTAGACCTAGGTGGAGGCTATTACTGTAATCCAGGTGAAAGAGGATGATGGCTAAGACCAGGAGATGAAAAGGACTCAGAGGCTGAATATGCTGTGAACGTAGAGACAACCAGAATTACTAACAGATTGGTCATATTTACAGTTATCTAGGATGTCTAAGAAACCACCCCAAACGTAGTGGCATAA
Organism: Phocoena phocoena; assembly: GCF_963924675.1. Lineage (NCBI taxonomy): Eukaryota > Metazoa > Chordata > Mammalia > Artiodactyla > Phocoenidae > Phocoena > Phocoena phocoena. The sequence continues at coordinate 165,079,321 of NC_089221.1, forward strand.
AATAATCACTTCATATGCTCGTGGATTCTATGGGACAGGGCATGGTAGGGACAGCTTGCTTCCGCTCTATGATGTCTGGGGCCTCGGATGGGAAGACCCAGAGGGCTGGAGGTGACTCTAACTCTCCTGGGGGCTGGAATTATTGGGAGGTGCCTTCACTTATATGTCTGGCACCTGGGCTGGGATGACTTGAAATCTGGCCTCAACTGGGATTTTGAGCCAAGCACCTCCATGTGGCTTGGGCTTCCTCACAAAATGTCCGTTGGGAGCACATGTTCTGACAGAGCCAGGTGGAAGCTGCATGGCAGCTGTCCCTTGTGCCACATTTTGTTGGTTATAAGAGAGTCACTAAGGCAAGCCCAGATTTAAAGGGAGGATAATTAGACTCTACTTCTTGATGGAGTGGCATGGTCACATTGCATAAGAACATGTAGGACATGAGATATTGTTGCAGCCATCTTTTGAAAACGTAATGTGCCATAGCCATGGAATGAGAGAGAAGGGAGGCGTCATGGACGATTCTAGAGCTGTTGGCCCCAAAGGCTGATGGTGGTCGTTTTGAGAAACATAGGCAGGCTGCTTTCTTGGGCCTCAGTCTGGTTATTCCACCTCTTTCACGAGGCTCACAGCAGACTCCCACATCCTTGATGTACCAAAAGACGCAGCCACTCCTATTGCAGCCCTTTCCCCTATGTCCGTCATTTCACTTCATGCTGTTTTGGGTGTGAATCAAAACCTCATCCCTTGGTTTCCCCATAGGGTAGGCAGACCTCTCTCTCTCTCTCTTTAACTTTCACTTTTTAATTATTTTTTATTTTTTTATTTATTTTTTAATTTTTGGTACGCGGGCCTCTCACTGCTTTGGCCTCACCCGTTGTGGAGCACAGGCTCCGGACGCGCAGGCCCAGTGGCCATGGCTCACGGGCCCAGCCGCTCTGCGGCATGTGGGATCTTCCCGGACCGGGGCACGAACTCGTGTCCCCTGCATCGGCAGGCGGACTCTCAACCACTGTGCCACCAGGGAAACCCCAACTTTCACTTTTTAAATACCCTCCAGTCGATGTCAAGTTCAGGATGAAAAACACTCCTTTGCAAGTTCTGTGTATATGACTGTGGTAGGCAGCCTTCAAGATGGCCTCCAAATGATCCCTACCTGTTGGTATTTATGTCCTCGTGTGGTTTCCTCCCACAGTGACTCAAAGCTGGTCCATGTGATAAATAGAGTAGAGATCATAGTTTGTGATTTGTGAGGCTAGATCATACAAGGCTTTGCGGCTTCCATTTTGGCCTATGCCATGTTGTGAGGATACTCAATCAGCCCTTGGGAGAGGCTCACATGGCGAGGAACTGAGGCCTCCTGCCAACAGCCATGGGACTGTACCATCGTGGAGGAGATCCTCTAGCCCCAGCCCAACTTTCTGATGACCGCAACCCTGGGCAACATCTTGACTGGAACCTTATGAGAGATCCCGAGCCAGAACCACACAGGTGCTCTTGAATCCCTGAGCCTCAGAGACTGTGAGATAATACATGCCTACTGTTTTGTTTTTTTTTTTGCGGTACGCGGGCCTCTCACTATTGTGGCCTCTCCCGTTGTGGAGCACAGGCTCCGGACGCGCAGGCTCAGTGGCCATGGCTCACGGGCCCAGCCGCTCCACAGCATGTGGGATCCTCCCGACCTGGGGCACGAACCCGTGTCCCCTGCATCGGCAGGCGGACTCTCAACCACTGAGCCACCAGGGAAGCCCCCTACTGTTTTTTTTAAGTCATGAAGTTTTGGGGTAATTTGTTATGTAGCCACAGTGAGCCTAAAACTTCACTGTGGGAATGTGGGAGTACTTAGCACCGATTACTTTAACGTCTTGTTGTAAATGTCAACCCCTCTGGGAGGCCTCCCCTGACCACCTCTCTACATTAGCCCGCATCCTATCCCTTTACCCTGTTTTATTTTATTTTAAGATAATACTTAGTTACTATTGGAAATAAAATAAAAAACCAGACCATATTGCTTATTTCTATATTTCTTTATAGGTTTATTGTCTCTCCTGTCTCGATTGAAGTTTCATGAAAGAAGGAGCTTATCTATTTTTCACCCAGAGCTTGGTGCTGTGTAGGAACTCAAATGCAGGGGCTGTTGTCATTGTTATTTCTATGCATGAATCCAAACTGGGGAGAAGAATAAGTGTGTGTGTGTGTGTGTGTGTGTGTGTGTGTGTGTGTGGTCTGTGGTTTCCCCTCAAGACAGATTTGCATGTTCTTGACTTTTAAAGAAAAAAGGAACTGAGAAAAACCCTAGTCACTTGAGTTGAGGACACAAGGAGAAGAAGCTGTCGAGCTCTGCCTGCTTCTTCTCAGGCTCCTGTGTTAGCTGCAGTCATGTGCACCCTGTATACTAACTCTGGGTGCAGAGACCTGCCAGGTATGGCCCTGGCCAGGCATGGGCTGGGGACCAGGGGTGGTCAGGACCCAGGTTACCGTATTCCCACCTTGGGGCCAGAGACCAGGGTGTGAGGGACAGAGGAGGGAATGGGCTGGGCTCTCACTTGCCTTTCCTCTGGAAGGGCCCAGAGAAGAGGATGATGGTGACGATTATGAGAACACGGCACCACCGTACAAGGACCTTCCTCCCAAGCCAGGTAAGAGGACCTCTCAGAGACCAGGTGAAGAGATGTGTGATTTGAGGGATGAGGTTGGGGAACAGACTCCCCAGGGGGAACTAGCTGGGCACTGCAGACATACATGGTCAGCCTGCCCATACTGGGCACCATGATGGTGGGAGTATCCATGCATCCACCCTGAGGGTCTCTCAGTCTGATGGGGGAGGCAGTTTTGGGCATAGTCTTGGGTGAGCAGGTCTGAGAGGGGAGGGATTATGAAATTGGGGAAATCCTGAGGGTAATTGAGGGGTCTGCCTGCACTAGTGGGAGGATTCGGGGTCAGATGAGGGGACATTGGAGTGAGACTTGAGGGATGAACAGGAGTTTGTTAAGAAGAGAAGCCCAGAAAAGAACTGGTGGATGCAAAGGCCCCGAGACATGAAAGCCAGTATTTCAGAAGCTGTGAGTGGACTGTTGTCTCTCTAACCTCTTCGCATTCACACCCAGGGCCCAAATTTGCCTTTAGACTTGGGTCGTCCATGCCTGGCCAGGGACTCAACAAGAGTCCAATAAGTGTATATAAAAGTGGAGGCTGGGACTTCCCTGGTGGCGCAGTGGGTAAGAATCTGCCTGCCAATGCAAGAGACACGGGTTCGGGCCCTGGTCCATGGAAGATCCCACATGCCGCGGAGCAACTAAGCCCGTGAGCCACAACTACTGAGCCTGGGCTCTAGAGCCCATGAGCCACAACTACTGAGCCCGTGCACCTACAGCCCATGCTCTGCAACAAGAGAAGCCCCCGTGCCGCAACGAAGAGTAGCACCCCGACTCTGCAACTAGAGAAAAGCCCATGCACAGCAATGAAGACCCAAACACAGCCCCGAAAAATTAAAAAATAATAAATAAACCCATTCTTCAAAAAAAAAAAAAAAAAAAAAAGTGGAGGCTTTGGGTCCAGTGGTTGGGACTGGGTGCTTTTACTGCCATGGCTTGGGTTTCACCCCTGGTTGGGGAACTGAGATCTCGCAAGCTGCGTGGCAGGGCCAAACGAAAAAAAAACAGTGGAGGCTTTGAGGTTTCCCTGAGTAAACTCCCACCAGGGGAAGCCCCTGGGCTCTGCTTTTTGACTGTCCGTCTCCAAATCCATCTTGGTCCCAGCATGGTCCCCAAGCCCAACCCGAAGACCCACCCCATCGCTGTCTTCAAGGCCACCCCTTCCCCAAATTTAGGTCCCACCCCCATCTCCAAATGCAGCCCCATCTCCAACCCATCTCCTGTCCAAATCAAAACTATCACCAAGCCCTAACACAACTACAACCCAACCTCAACTTCTCCCCCATTCCCCAATGCAGCTACAGCCGCATTCTTCATCCCAACTACACCCTGAATCACAAACCTACTCCCATGTCCATCACTATCCCTGACCCTTCTTCAACCCCATCATCTCAATCCAAACCCTCATCCCGACCTTCACCTTGACTCTATTCCCATACCCAAACTCACTTGTGTCTTTAACTTAGGGGGATCAACTGTCCCAGTTTGTGCAGAGATGAAAGATTTCTTGGAATGTGGGACCTCCTGTTTTAAAATTAAGAAAGTCCTGGGTCATTCAGGATGGTTGGTCACTGTATCTTAATCCTGTCCCTATCCCTAAGCCCAATTCCATTCTCATGCACAACCCCATCCCTAACCCTCCATTGCAATCTCAATCCTGTTTCTTTTTTCTTTTTTCTGGCCACACTGTGCGGCATGCGGGATCTTAGTTCCCTGACCAGGGATTGAACCTGTGCCCCCAGCAGTGGACGTGCGGAGTCCTAACCACTGGACCGCTAGGGAAGTCCCTCTTTTTTTTAAAAAAATAATAAATTAATTAATTTTACAATAGGTCCTTGTTGGTCATCTATTTTATTTTTATTTATTTATTTAAAAATATTTATTTATTTGACTGCACTGGGTCTTAGTTGCGGCATGCGGGATCTTCCTTGTGGTGTGCGGGCTCTTCATTGCAGCGTACAGGCCTCTCTCTAGTTGTGGCATGCAGGCTCCAGAGAACGTGGGTTCAGTAGTTGCAGTGCGTGGCCTCTCTATTTGTGGCGCATGGGCTCCAGAGGGTGCGGGCTCAGTAGTTGCAGTACGCAGGCTTAGTTGCCCCACGGCATGTGGGATCTTAGTTCCCCAACCAGGGATCAAACCAGCGCCCCCTGCATTGGAAGGTGGATTCTTAACCACTGCACCACCAGGGAAGTCCCAGTCATCTATCTGAAATATAACAGTGTGTACATGTCAATCCTGTTTCCATTACTGCCTTTCCACCTCATTCCCATCCTTGGACCAGCTGTAATGCTGAACTTCTCTTCGCCAGGTTGGACGGCTCCACCAAGGCCTCCAAGGGCAGGTGAGCTGGGGCTGGGGGTACAGGAGACCCAGTGCTGGCTTTATCCTGATCTGGGCCTGAGCAACCATTCCTTCCTCCTCAGGAAAGAAAACAGAGAACCCCCCACTTCCCTGCAAGCTCCTGAAGAACACAGGTGAGCATCTAGGGCTGGGACCTTCCTGTTCACTTGGCGGAAGCCCTGCTCTGCCTGACTGTTGTCTTTCTGACCCCTTCCAGGCCTGAACCTCACCCCTGTCACCTGCACAACTCCTCAACTGGGTGAGCAGTGGGAATATCCATTACGAAGCCTGAGAGCGGACACTTGGAAGTCCTCCCTCCAGTCCCCCAATTCTGACCAAAGAACAAATCAGAGGGCTTGGGGGGAGGTTGTTGATCTTGGAAGACGAAATCTTTCAGTGACTTCTGAATAAACCTCTCTTGCCTTTCTCCCAGGCACTGATCTTGTACATCCTCCATCCCAGCTGCCTATAGCCAGTAAGTCCTTTAGGTTTACCTCTATCTCCCCTCTCATGGTGGCCAGTGTATTTGAGACCTATAGCTCTGGAGTGAGACCCTGGTAGAGAAACATTTCCTTTCAGGAGCTCCTCCTTTCTGAGTCTAAACCAGACCCCCAGGGACCCAGGATATCCACCAGGTACTCTTCAAGCCTTACCTCCTGCTTGCCTATAAGTTATGGGAAATGTTCTCTGCCCCAGATGCAAGGGTCCACAGCTTGGGCCACCAGGGAGCAGCTTGGGCAGGGGCTGCTGGAGTGTAGAAGACAATGCATCCAAATGTTAGGAGAAGAGCTGGGTCCAAGTTATGCATGACCTCTCCAAGCCCTCGGTTCACTTATTTGCAAAATGGGAATACTATTTATATCTACGTCATAAGGGTGAGAAGCCAGTAAAATAATAAGGATGTGACAGAATGTGTGGCGTATTGTATATTCCACAAATGCTCTGGGCTTCTTTAGCGTTTTCTCTCCCTGATATTCTCTTGCTGAACCCACCTGGTGATATAGTCATGACCGTAGTCATTTGCCCCCCTGCTCTTGGAGGAAAGCTCAGGGGTCCCTTCCTCACTATCTGAAGCACCAGCATCAGTCTCTCTGTCCCCATCTCTTCCCCCCAGCAACTCCAGTGCCCTGGATCAGTCGGAAGTCCGGAGGTCTTAGGTGTTACCAGGAGGAGAGACTGATGGTGTACGTGTGTCTGCTGGTGGTGGTGTCACTGCTCATGGGCTGCACTGGTCTGGCTGTTACCCTGATTAAATGTGAGTAAGGTGAGGATGGGGCATGCAGAGAAACTGGGGAAGGGGTATGGGAGGACTTGGGCTCAAGCTGGACTCCTTCTCATAGACCGGGAGGTGGTGGAAGAGCTGAGGATGTTAACCTTTCAGCAGATGGCATGGCAAGCAAATGGTGAGTGCTTTCAATCAACCCTTCAAACCGTGCATATTGAGCACGAATATGATCCTCACATCCAGCTTCATGACCAACCCCAATGCCATTTGTGCTAGGCACTGTGCTAGGTAGCAGGGTGGGGGATGGGTGGGTAAGATGGTAAACACATCAGACATAGTCCCTGTCCCTGTGGAGTGTGTGTGTGTGTGTGTGTGTGTGTGTCTAGACCTCCACTGTCCAATATGGCGACCATGAGTCACTGTGGTTGTTGAGCACTTGAAATGTGGTCATTTTGGATTGAGATATATTGTAAGCCTAAAATACATATGGGGGGCTTCCCTGGCGGTCCAGTGGTTAAGACTTCGCCTTCTAGTGCAGGGGGTGCGGGTTCCATCCCTGGTCGGGAAACTAAGATTCCACATGCCTCGCAGCCAAAAAAACAAAAATAAAACAGAAGCCATATTGTAACAAATTCAATACTTTAAAATTGGTCCACACCGAAAAAGATCTTAAAAAAAAATACATACAGATTTCATGGGAATTCCCTGGAGGTCCAGTGGTTAGGACTCGATCCTTTCACTGCCTTGGGCCCGGGTTTGATCCTGCTTGGGGAACTAAGATCCTGCAAGCCGCATGGCACGGCCAAAACAAAAAAACAGAAAACCACAAAACAAACAAAAAAAACCCAACCAAAAGATACATGTTTCAAAGCTTTGCTACAAAAATAACGTCAAATCTATCAATAATATTAATAATGATAATCTTTAATATTGATTATACACTGAAATGCTAATATTTTGGATATATTGAGATAAACAAAAATGGCATTCAAATTAATTTTACTTTCTTTTGACTTTTAAAACACTAGAAAATTTAAAATTACCTATGTGGTTCACATCTTGTTTCTGTTGGACAGTACAAGCATAGACAGCCATTTACCAAATTATCATCCAAGTGAGGGTAAAATTCCAAGTTTTGATGAATAGTCCGAAGGAAGAGGAAGGCAATTCTATGAAAAAATCTAACAAGGGGTCTTGACCTTATCTTTGGGAGTGTCATATAGAGTTTCGCTAGGGAAATGGTACTATAGCTGTGTGAAGGAAGAGAAGGAGTTAACTTGGTAAGGAGTTCAGGGTCTCAGGCATGTGCAAAGGCCCTGTGGTAGGAGGCGACATAAGTACAAGGGAGGAGAATGGTGAAATTGGGTAATTGAGAGATGATGGATTCTTGGATGAGGGTTGTGGTTGTGGGGATGAAGAGTAGTAGGTGGAGTGGAAAGATTTAGGAGGTAAAATTGACCAGACTGGGGATGAGTGAGTGGGAATGGTGGTGAGTGAGAGGGAAGAGTGTCAAGGATAATATATATGTTATCTATCTATCTATCTATCTATCTGTCTGTCTATCATTTATCTATCTAATATTTCTGTCTTGTCCAACTGAAGGGCCATCTAGTGATGGCCCTGGGGAGTATTGGGAGAGGGCAAATCTGTGTGAAAGTAGTGGGAACACATACATTAGTTGTAGAAGAGGCTTTCAGTATGATTCCTGAAGTCTGAAAATTGCTCCATTCCACAATCCTTCACCCCACACTTCAGACCAAGCCACTCTTCCACTCAAAACCCATCAATGGCTTCTCACTGCCCGGAGTCCAACACAAAACCTTTAGCTTTGCATTTAAGGATCCAGACACCAGACCTCTTCCCACTTTGAGCTCAAGCTCCTGTGAGGTTCTGCTTGACCTCTACTGCACCAGTCTTTCCCAACATGCTTGTCTCTGGACCTTTGCTTCCAAGGTGGCTCCTGCCTACTGAGCCTCCCCATCCCCTTAGAGATACGGAATCACCATTTTCCTTTAAAACCCACCTCCTGCAAGAAGCCCACCATCTTTACTCTTCGCCATGCCTCAGGGATTAATCTCTCCTTGGAGTCACATTAGGGCTCTTCTTGGGCACTGAGCATGTGTTTTTGAGTTTTACCACCACCCACTAGAACATGGGTGCAGTGAGGGAACAGAGCTCTTGCTGTTCTCTGGTGTGTCTGCAGTCAGTGATGGGTAGGTGGGTAGGTGGGGGTTTGGGTCTCTAACCCTACAGCCCATCCCTGCTGACAGTGACTGGCATGGCGGGGCTAGCCGGCCTGAAGAAGGACATTGAACGAGTAAGAGCTGACACCAACCAGTCCCTGCTGGAACTTCGGGGCTTATTAGGTGAGTGGGACTTGGGGAACTCCCCTGAGATGGGGGACATGGCAGAGCTACTACACTGCATGAATCCATGGGAGTGATTCTCAGTGTAATCTATGTGAGTGGTGCCCACCTGGAGTGGAGCAGTGCATAGCCTGCACAGCTGTACATGGCATACCATGTACATTACTCTGGTTCTGGGCCCACTCTGACAGAATCCTATCTTGTCCCCAGACTGTACCAGGGTCACTTGCCCTGAGGGCTGGCTCCCTTTTCAGGGTAAGTGTTACTACTTCTCTCCAAGCACCAAGTCATGGGATGAAGCCCGGAAGTTCTGCCAGGAGAATTACTCTCACTTGGTCATCATCAGTAACTTTGCTGAGCAGGTGAGCTGTCCCTACCAAGCCCTTGAGAACCAGCAGGGCCAGCCTGCCTCTCTTTTAGGATTTACATATCCTTCCCAGGCCTGGATGTAGAGAAACTGGAATTGCTGTTGAGTCACTAAAACTTTTTTAATAATATGTTTTATTTTTAAATTTATTTTTAATTAAAAAATATTTTTGGCTATGTTGGGTCTTCGTTGCTGCGCGCGGGGTTTCTGTAGTTGCGGCAAGCAGGGGCTACTCTTCGTTGTGGTGTGCAGGCTTCTCATTGCGGTGGCTTCCCTTGCAGAGCATGGGCTCTAGGCATGCGGGCTTCAGTAGATGCAGTACACAGGCTCAGTAGTTGCGGCACGCGGACCCTAGAACATGTGGGCTTCAGTAGTTGTGGCTCATGGGCTCTAGAGCGCAGGCTGGCTTAGTAGTTGTGGTGCACGGGCTTAGTTGCTCCATGGCATGTGGGATCTTCCCAGACCAGGGATCTAACCCATGTCCCCTGCATTGGCAGGCAGATTCTTAACCACTGCGCCACCATGGAAGTCCCCACTAAAACTTTTAATATGAAGGTTAAGGGGGTATGCTTTGCTTGAGTTCAAATCCTGATTGTGTTTACTTATCCTCTCTGAGTCTCAGTTTTCCCTCTAACATGGAGATATAATATAATGGCTATCTCTTAGGTAGCACTTTCTATTCTCTAGGCTGTATTCTAAACATCTTACATGCATTCACATAATTCTAACAACAGCTTTATAAATTAGTGTGTGAGTCAGGAGACGTTATGTTATGCTGAAGTAACAGACAGTCTCTATAGCTCAATGATGGAAGTGTATGAGGCAAGTCATACACTGACTTTTAAAACTTCTACCTATGTGCACTCACAAAGAAAGTCCCATGGGCACTGCTATGTTTTAAGATGCAGGGAAAGATGGTTTCATCAATGTTTATGTAGAAGGAGAATTGGAATATGTGTAAATAACTTTAATGACTTAATACTACCAAAGCTAAGTGGTAAGACCATTTGTACACAGTATATATCATTACATATCAGTACTTCACAGATGAGGAAACTGAGGCATATTTCACTTAAGCAACTTGCTTGTTACAACTAGTAAGTGTCAGAGCTAGGATCTGAGCCCAGGAAGCTGGTTTCAAAGTCCATGTTCTTGGCCATAAGCTTCATAGCACTATTTGATTAGTGTTTGCATGGTTTATCTTTTCCCATCCTTTTATTTTTAACCTGTCTATGTCATTATTTTAAAAGTAGATTTCTGGCTTCCCTGGTGGCACAGTGGCTGGGGATCTGCCTGCCGATGCAGGGGACGCGGGTTCGTGCCCTGGTCTGGGAGGATCCCACGTGCTGCAGAGTGGCTGGGCCCGCGAGCCATGGCCACTGGGCCTGCGCATCTGGAGCCTGTGCTCTGCAATGGGGGAGGCCACAGCAGTGAGAGGCCCGTGTACTGCAAAAAAAAAAAAAAAAAAAAAAAAAAGTAGTTTTCTTGTAGATAGCATATAGTGGGGTCTTACATATATATTTTAAATTCAATCTGACAATCTCTGGCTTTTAATTGGTGTTTTAAGACCATTTACATTTAATGTAATTATTGATTTGGTTAGATTTAGGCCTACCATCCTATTTTTTTCCCTCTATTTAAAAAAAATCTTTCATAGCATCATTTGTATGAGTAGGTAGTACAGAGGGGTTTTTTTGAGATTAAATTAGATGATGTAATTTAATTAGATGTAATAAGATGATGGGGAGGTATAAGTCATACTCCCTAAACTCAGGTGCATAAGAAATATAACTTTGTTTTCTTTAAATAACTCATTTCCTGCCTCTTTTGAACTCCCATTATACCAGGAGGGTGGAAATTTTATCTGTCAGTTGAGATCTTCTATCTTTCTTCTGAGTAGGAACAGCTTATATGGGGTCAAGGCAGAGGGTAATGCATGTCTGGTCCTCTAGGTCTTTACTCCAAGCTGGTATCCACTGGGACATCCACTGGATGAATGATCCTGGACAAATTACTTAACTTCTCTCTGCCTCAATTTTCTCATCTATAAAATGGGGTTAACAATCCTTGCTCCAGTAGGTCACAATGAAGATCAAATGAGATATCTGTGCAAAGTGTGTAGGTCACTTATTAACTTATTAATTCAACGAACACTTTTTGAGCACCTACTATGTGCTAGGCACTATTGTAATTTGATGGACCAAGCAGCTCTTTTCTCTTTCTGGTTTCCTGATACTTCTCTGGGGCTTTACCCAGGCAACAGGGTCGAGGTACACTCTACTTTTTAGAGTTTTCATACCCATCTGAGATTTTGGCCATCACTTCGGACTCTACCAGGGAATGAAATGCAGAGCCCTCTTTCTGGCACCCACCATGTCTACATCTCCATAATTTCTTTCACATTGCAATCTTTCCTCTCTACCTTTTAGGGAATCTTGGTCTTGAATAAGGTTGAGTGAATGAGATATGATTTGCATACAGTAAAATGCACAGATCTTAAGTGTACATTCACTGAGTTTTGGCATATGTATACACCTGTGTAACTGTCAACCCAGTCAAGATTTACAATGTTTCTACCACCCAGGGAGTTCTTTCATGCCCCTTTCCCAGTCACGCCACCCCCACCCTAGGGAGCTACTTATCTGGTTTCCCTTACCATAGATCAGTTTGCCTGGAGAGGAGTTGCTTTAAATCATGATATTTTCATTTTCTTCCTAATCTTTTGTCTTTTGCCCAAGTCCTTTCTTTTCTCCCAAAGGCCTGGGCTTTGGAAATATAAAAGCCAGGAATCCCCATTCCTTTCCTTCCCCCGTCACCCAAGTTCTTCTGCCTGGATACAGATGAGGACTGCAGGGTGGCGTGAAAGTACCAGGGAAATCAAGATATCACTTATTATTATTAAAATGTTCCTTAAATTATATAATGTTAAATGTTAAGATGTCATAGTACTTACTGCATGTCAGACACTGTTTCAAGCTCTTTATGCATACTAATTCATTCAACCCTCTCAATAACTCTATGAGGAGGTAGCTACTATTATCCCATTTTACAGAGGTGGAAACTGAGGCACAGAGTGGTTCATAGGTTTTGCAAGAAGGTGGCATGACTATTACCACTGAACATGCTCAAGTGGGAGGAATGCGCTGATCTTGTTCTGCATGCCATGGGGACTGGGAAGGGTATTGAGGTGGCACTCACAAGCCCTAAATGTGTGTGGGACAGAGCAGAGGGTGTGTAGGACAAGAACTGATGCCTGAATGAAGTTTGTACTTGCAGAACTTTGTGGCCAAGGCTCATGGCTCTCCTCGGGTATACTGGTTGGGGCTGAACGACAAAAACCGTGAAGGGGACTGGAGGTGGCTGGATGGGTCACCCATCACTTTCAGGCAAGTATCCAGGGCTCTTGGGATCTCTCTTCCTTGTAAGTCCTTGTGAAGTCCAAACCAGCAGATTCTTTAGAATTCCAGGCTGAGCTGGACTGGGAGGCACAAGGGTGCTTTTTTTTCTGATAGGGCTTCTGGTGCCTGTACTTTAATTTTTCCTCCATTGAAACATCTCAACCTTTAGCACAGCTGCTCAAACATATCAAGTCCCCAGACCAATGGTTGGGGGGAGAAAAAGGAAAAGGAGGCATGGCTATAGGGCAAGAGGAAGAGGAAGATTTTGATTTGCTAAAAGGATAAACAGGATTTCATTTTTTGGGCACTCTTTATAGTAGCTCATTTATTTAATCTTCTTAATAATTCTGTAAAGTGAGTACCATTATTCTCTCCATTTTGAAGGTATGGAAAATGAGGCACAGAGAGGTTAAGCAACCTTCCCAAGGTCAGACAGCTAGCAGGTGGCAGTGCCACCCAACCTGGCTTAAAACTCTATGCTCTTAGCCATTATGCTTTACTTTCTCAAGGAGTGTATGTGTTTGTATTTTAAATAAATATTAACAAATTGTCCCCCATACTGGTTATACCAATTTATTCTCTCACCAGCTTGACTATAATTTTTTGCCCACACATTCATCAAACTTTTGGAATTTTGTTGGTTTATATGTAGGTGAAAAATGGAAACCCAGTGTAGCATTAATTTGCATTTCTCTTATCCCTGAGGTTGGGTGTATTTTCATATGTTTAATAGCCATATGTATTAACTTTTCTGTGAATTACCTATTCATATCTTTTGTGTATTTTTTATATTGTGGTTTTGGTCTTTTCCTTACTGATTTCTAGGAGCTCTTTCTATATTAGAGATATTAGTGTTTTGTCTGGGGATTTTATTTTTTATTAAAGATTCCTGGAAGGAGGCAGAGCTCTGCAAATTGAGATGTCATGGCATGGTGTGGCACTGCAGGTGCTCAGCTCACATCCCTTCATGGGGCTGGTGAGGGCTCTCCCCAGCAGGGGGCACTGACTGCTAAAAGTTCACAGTTATGCTTTCTACAGAGAGTTGACTTCAGCTGAATGGAAGCCTATTCAGCTAGGAGTTTACTCCACTCCCATTGGGGTCATGCCACAGACAGTGACCAGTTAAGAGAAGCCTGGACCCCTTGTTTCAAGTTGGAATAACTCTGTGGTGCTACTCAAATTTCAGAGTTTCCTATGGGATCAAGCTGAGGCTAGATCAGGCTGAACCTACATCCTTGCTCAATTCTATCCGCTGCCACATCCTGTTTCTCTCACTCACTGTCTCCTGAGAACAGCCCTTAATAAATCCTCTGCCCCCGAATTGCCAAATCTGGCTCTGCTTTAAGGGAACATGACCTAAGACATTACAATACCTAGAAGGTTGGGAGGAACCTGGTGTAACAGAAGTGTTCTTTGGAAGAGGAAGCAGAAACTGACCAGATGCAGGAAACTGATTCAGGAGCTGGGAGAATTTCTGGTGAACAGGAGGTGAGGCTGAGTTAGAACAGACAAGCTGCTGGGGTGAAGGGGATAATACAGCATGTTTAGGTAATTCTGAAAGGCTGAGAAAAGATTTGGATGGAAGAAAGAGCCCTGAACAATGAAGGCCTTTCTTTTTCTTCCGATAGTCTTTTTTTTTAAATTAATAAACTTTATTCTTTTTTCTTTTATTATTATTTTTAATGGAAGTATAGTTGATGTACAGTATTATATAAGTCACAGGGATATAATATAGTGATTCACAATTTTTAAAGGTTATACTCCATTTATGGTTATTATAAAATATTGGCTATATTCCCTGTGTTGTAAAATATATCCTTGTAGCTTATTTATACTTAATAACTTGTACCTCTTTCTCTCCTACCCCTGTATTGCCCCTCCCCACTTTCCTCTCCCCACTTGTAACCACTAGTTGGTTCTCTATATCTGTGAGTCCGTTTCTTTGTTGTTGTATTCACTAGTTAGTTGTATTTATTAGATTCCACATATAAGTGATATCATATAGTATTTGTCTTTTCCTGTCTGACTTATTTCACTCAGCACAATACCCTCCAAGTCCATCCATGTTGTTGCAAATGGCAAAATTTCATTCTTTTTTATGTCTGAGTAGGACTTTATTTTTTAGAGCAGTTTTAGATTTACAGAAAAATTGAGAAGAAGGTACAGAGAAGTATTTCCCATATTCCTTCTCTCCCTCACACTTTTTTTCTATTATTAACACCTTGCCTTAGTGTGGTGCATTTGTTACAAATGATGAACCAATATAGATACATTATTATGGACTAAAGTCCATAGTTTACACTAGGGTTCGCTCTTTGTGTTGTACATTCTCTGGGTTTTGACAAATGCATGATGTCATGTATCTACCATCACAGTATCATATAGAATAATAGTTTCACTGCCCTGAAAAATCCCCTGTGCTCCACCTATTCATCCCTCCCTATATGCACTTTTTCCTTTATCCAGCTTTTGGGACCCACAGGAACCCAACAACCTCCATAATGAGGACTGTGCCAGCATGAACAAAGGTGGCACCTGGAATGACCTCTCTTGCGACAAAACTACATATTGGATTTGTGAGCGGAAATGTTCCTGTTGAACCCAAGAGCTGAGGTTGGGTGGGGGTCTGTACCCGGTACCCCTTGGCTTTTGGACATGAGAACCTCCTGCCCTCTGAGAACTGATGTGGACGTGTCCAAGATGGAACCAGCAGCCTGGATGTAGCGAGTTCCCTGGGGTGCAAGCCAGGTCATTTCTAGGGCGAGGACTTGGGGGCTTGTTCAGTTGGATGGTGTCTTAGTCTGTTCAGCCTGCTGTAACAGAATACTGTAGAGTGGATGGCTTATAAATAACAGACATTTATTTCTCAAAGTTCTGGAAGCTCGTAAGCCCAGGATCAAGGCTCAGGGAGATTCAGTGTTTAGTGACGACCTGCTTCCTGGTTCATAGATGCCATCTTCTCACCATGTCCTCAGATCCTGGGAGGGGCGGGAGCTCTCTGGGGTCCCTTTTATGAAGACACTAATCCCATTAATGAGGGCTCCACCTCCATGACCTAATCACTCCCAAAGTCCCAACCTCCTAATAGCATCACATTGGGGCTTGGAATTTAACATATGAGTTTTTTTTGGGGGGGGGACATAAAACTCAGTCCATAGCAGATGGTGAGCTGGAGAGACACCAGGTCTTGGTAATGGTCTCCCAGTTCTGAGGTCTGGAGGAAAGTCACCAAGTCCCTGGCTCTTAGGAAATGATACTGATTCTGGGAGCTCCAGGTCTGGCACTGACTGAGCTGGAACAGAAAATACCCTGGCTCCTGTGGACCATGATATGCTGGGACTGGGATCCCTTACTGCCTACTTGATGTGGATCAGCTTCTGGGAAGCAGGTGGGGCAAAATTATTCCTGACATGAAGCTTTTTCGATGTCCTGGGTGAGGTCTGCCCAAGCTAAGTGGTGGAATCAGACCTCTGCCAAGACATGGAACTTCTAGAAAGACAGACCAGCTGAATCATCCAGTGTGGCAGGCCACGTCTTGGTCAGATCCTCAGGACAATGGAGAGATCTACCCACATGTGCCTTTAGGCTGTTTGTTGGTCTGTAAAGTTCTTTGATGAAGTAATTCACTTGACTTATGAGTGGATCTTCTTGGGCTATTAGCTCCTGCAATGTTAAAGCTTCTCAAAATGCCAATTCATTGTGTGGTCCTTGCCCACTGTGTCAGTTTGCTGGGGCTACCATAAACTGGCTTAAACAACAGAAATGCATTGTCTCACAGTTCTGGAAGATGGAAGTCTGAGATCAAGGTGTTGGCGTGGCTGGTTTCTGGTGAGCTCTCTCTCCTTGACTTGTAGATGGGCTGTCTTCTCTCTGTGTCTTCACATGGTTTTCCCTTTGTAAGTGTCTGTGTCATAATCTCATCTTCTTTTTTTAAAAAAATTTTTTATTTATTTTTGGCCACACGGCACGGCTTGAGGGATCTTAGTTCCCCGACTAGGGATTGAACCTGGGCCCCTGCAGTGAAAGTGAGGAGTCCTAACCGCTGGACCACCAGGGAATTCCCATTGTCTTCTTCTTTTAAGGACACCAGACATATTGGATTAGAGCCCACCCTGATGACATGATTTAATTTAATTACCTCTTTGAACACTTTATCTCCAAAGTCTCCACATTCTGAGGTGCTGGGGGTTAAGATTTTAACATGTGAATTCTGGGAGGGGGGGCATAATTCAACCCACTAAATGCCAGAGGTGTCCTTCCCAGTCATTGTGCTAATCAAAAACACTCCCTAGGGTTTCCCTGGTGGCGCAGTGGTTGAGAGTCTGCCTGCCGATGCAGGGGACACGGGTTCGTACCCCGGTCCGGGAAGATCCCACATGCCGCGGAGCGGCTGGGCCCATGAGCCATGGCCGCTGAGCCTGCGCGTCCAGAGCCTGTGCACCGCAACGGGAAAGGCCAGAACAGTGAGAGGCCCACGTACCGCAAAACAAACACAAAAAACAAAAAACAAAAAACAAAACAAAACAAAAACACTCCCTAGAGGGCTGGTACTACCCCCAGCTGAGCACAACTCAACACATCAATCTCTTTAGACAATCCCTGCACTTGTGTCCAGGGGTGGGTACAAGCCAGTGAATTTATTGATCAACAAGTGCCCTTGACTAATAGCACAATAATTCCTGTTTTGACTGAGAGCGGGGTGGGGTGGGGGTGGGGTGGGGGGATTAAGACAAGGAGGCTCTGAGCAGGGGAAGCAGTGGGAGCAGGGGATTGGCATTCACTTCACTTCCTGTTCCCTCTGTACTTGTCTCCTCCCACCTCCACACCTGCCCCCCAACTCATCAGTATCGAAACTAACCCTCCATATGGCCCATATACTGCAGAGTGGGTGGGCATCCTGTTCTCAGCCCTCTACCCAGGGGAACTTTCGCCCAAGGAGCTGTTTTTCTGGGGTCAGGGTAAGTTTCCCCATCTCAGAAGAGGAAACTTCAGTTTCCCCGAATATGTGTGTTGAGAAATGGGGAAGCAGGGGGGCTGTGGTCACATCTCTGAGTCATGCTGTGGGGGAATGTTCCACAGTGGAGCTGGTCCAAACCTATCTCCCTTCTGCATCTCTCATGACTGTCTAATTTCAGGGAGAGAGGAACACATGAAGGAGGTCCTCTTTACCTCTATTTTTTTAAAAAAATTATTTATTTAATTAATTTATTTTTGGCTGCGTTGGGTCTTCCTTGCTGCCATTGGGCTTTCTCTAATTGCAGCGAGTGGGGGCTACTCTATGTTGCGGTGGGGAGGCCTCTCATTGCGGTGTCTTCTTTTGTTGTGGATCATGGGCTCTAGGCGCGCAGCCTTCAGTAGCTGTGGCGCACGGGCTTAGCTGCTCTGCAGCATGTGGGATCTTCCAAGACCAGGGCTTGAACCTGTGTCCCCTGTATTGGAAGGTGGATTCTTAACCACTGCGCCACCAGGGAAAGCTCTCTTTACCTCTTTGGGTCTAGGGGACCAAAGGTTGGGCATTCTTGGTGGTTAAAAAAAAAAGCCATGATTAGTCAAGCATATATTATGCACTAGATAGATGGAGTAGCTCTCATTTAATCTTCACGATGATTTTGTGAGGTTGGAATAATTACCAACCCCATTTTATAGCTGGGAAAACTGAGGCCCAGAGGGGTCTCATGGCTTGTCCGTTGTCATTTAGTGGATAAGTGGCAGAGATGGTATTTGGACTCAGTCTGTGCCTCCGGTGGTTGATTTCTCTCTGTAGCACCTGCTGCCATTCAAGGGACTGTCCGTACACCTGAATTATCTCTGAAAACTCTAACCTTGTAGATCTTGCCTCAGCCCACAGTTATAGGAAAGGAACAACATGATACGATAGACATCCTGGACTGAGGTGGGAGAGCAGGAATTGGGTTCTGAGTCTGTTGATAAATCATCTCTGTGGCTCTCCTGGGGCTATTACAATAATGCAGGTGAGGGATGATGGGGACCAGGGAGCTAATTGTGAAGGCAGGAAGAATTCTAGATCTATTTTGAAGATACAGCTAGTGAGATTTGCTGATGAACTGGATGCTGGGTGTGAGAGAAAGAGAAGCCTAAAGAATGACTCCAGGTTTTCAGCTCAATTAGTAGGAAAGAAGGAGTTATCGTTACTAGAGATGGGGAAGAAAAAGTACTTATGCTAACAACACAGTTAAATTTAGGCGGTTCATGAACTCCTGCCAAGTTCTAAGAACGTCTCTTGGTTCAAGGATAGAATCTTATGTGTAGCAGATGTGCTCATGCCCTCCTTATATCCTTAGTCCTCACATTTTCAGTGACTTCTGTTGGCCAGCAGCTGCCACTGGGAAACACCTTATCTGGCAGAAGGCAGGTGAGAAGCATCAGGGGGAAGATGCTTCCTGGAACAATCCTCAACCAAAGCCTGAACTTGGTATACACATGTCCCAGCTCCCTCATCCTTCAGGTGAGATGAGTCTGAGATGCAGGTCCCAAGTGATTGCCCAGAGGTCCCTGCTGGGATTAAGCTCCCATCTTGTATTGGCTTCCTTTCTTCCCCTGATTCACTTCTTTGCAACCCTGCTGGTGTTCACTGGGATCACCTCCAAAATAAACTACTTGCATTAGAATCCTTGTTTCAGAATTTGCTCCCGGGGGAGCCCAAACTAAGACACTATGGGACAGGAGAAGACGAAATTGCAATATGATTCTGGTTTTCCTGGGATGGAGGGGTTTCTGGGATGCAGGAATTTTAGTGCCAAATCCGGGAAAGTCCAGGGCAAACTGGGATGAGTTGACCACCCTTATAGGAGGACAGTGTGGTGTTAGAGAAGCCAGGAGAAGAGAATGCTTCAAGAAGGAAAGGGGATAATGCATACATAGATAAAACCATCATGTTGTACACCTTAAATATATACCAATTTTGTTTGTTAATTATATCTCAATAAAGCTGGAAAAAATACCTAAAAATACTTGATTGTCAAAAAAGAGAAGAAAGGAGGACCAACAGAGTGAAATGTGACCCACAGGTCAAGTTAGAAAAGACTGAGAAGCCATCAGTGAACTTAGCCCTGAGGAAGCATTTGGGACATTGAGTCATTCTTGGGTGTGTTGGAAGCAGAAGTCAGACTGCAGTGGGCTGAGCAGTGAAGGGTGGGAGGAAGTGGGGACAGCAGGGTGTAAACAAATTTTCTAGAGTTTTGGCTATGAAGAGAAGTAGATAGAATGGTTATTGTAGCAGGGGGAACTTCTGGGGTGGAAGAGACCTGAACATACTTCCTCCCTACTCTTCCAACCTCTACCCCCAACTATTCCCATAGTAGATCTCCTGGGTCTCCAAGACTGATCGTTTTCCTTCATGATTTTCATCTTTTGGCATTTTTTTTGCTCTGTTTTTTTCATTTTTTTGAGATATTTCTTCCACATGGTCTTCTAGCTCACTAATTTGTCTCTTAACAGTGATCGTCCTCTTCTTTAATTCATCCAGTAAAATTCTTTTTATTTATTCCCTTTTTATTTGGTTGCATAGAATGTTTTGGTGCTGTACTTGAACCTCCTTGCATTCTTCTTTTTTACTATTCTTGTTTAAAGTTGTTGTCTGTCTACTCCAGCAGCTTGATTTTCCTGGGTGACAATTATGTTGGACCATCCTCTTTTTGGCTGTTGGGGGCCTCTCACGGGCTGTCATTTTTCTTTGGGGCTCAGATGTGGGGGTTGAGAACTCTAAGTGGTGACAGTTTCCCAAGTGATGAAAGGAGATGGATTCTTCACTGCAGGGGTCTATGTGTGCACTAGGCAGGT
The DNA here is from genome assembly GCF_963924675.1 of Phocoena phocoena. Classification (NCBI taxonomy): domain Eukaryota; kingdom Metazoa; phylum Chordata; class Mammalia; order Artiodactyla; family Phocoenidae; genus Phocoena; species Phocoena phocoena. The sequence goes on from NC_089221.1 coordinate 165,099,468, forward strand.
GTGCAGAGGTGCCTCCTTGCTCCCCAATCTCCTTGCGTTCTTCTAGATTCAGGAGCAGAGCTCCTTTTGGAGGCCTTGGGAGCCAGATGGATCAGACACACACACACACAGGAGTGATGCTGACCTTATCCCAGGATGTCTGTGGACCCTGGTGGATCAGACTCTTCATAGGATGAACTGCGTCTGATTTCCACCCAGAGCATTCTTCAGCTTACCTTGGAACTTTCCACCTGGTGCATAGGGGAGACACTTCAACCCCAGATTTCCCTTTGGGGATCCCCCCAGAGATATCACTCTCATGCCCACCCAGCTGCCATGGGTCCCAGCAGACTTTTGGTTCAAAGAGGCAGATATATTAAGGTAGAGAGTGGAGGGGAACTGAGATGTGTGCAGATGGCCATTTTCCTAGAATCTGCCAACTCTCTTTCTTTATCATGGGGGCCAGCAAACTATAGCGTTGTGTGTGTGTTTCTCAAATCCTTCCTGCAGCCTGTTTTTGTATGGCCAGTGAGCTAGGGATGGTTTTTGTATTTCTAAAGTGATATACACATATATCCCTTTACACACATGTCACACAAATGTATTTATGTCTGTCTGTCTATCTATCACCTATCTACCTATCTATCACTATATCTAGCCTGAAAAGTCTAAAATTTCTTTTTACAGAAAAAGTTTGCTCATCCATTTTTTAAAAAAGTAGTTATTTATTTATCTATTTATTTATTTGGCTGTGTTGGGTCTTAGTTGTGGCATGTGGGATCTTTCATTGTGATGCATGGGCTCTGTTGCCGCACAGGCTCTTCTCTCTAGTTGTGGTGCATGGGCTCCAGAGTACGCAGGCTCAGTAGCTGCACACGTGGGCTTAGTTGCCCCGCAGCATGTGGGATCTCAGTTCCCCAACCAGGGATGAACCCGTGTCCCCTGCATTGGAAGGTGGATTCTTAACCACTGGACCACCCGCTAAAGAGGAAAAGGAAAGTCCCGCTAAAGAGGAAAGTCCCGCTCATCCATCTTTAGCATATTTAAATGCCACTGAGGAATGTGAGGATGTGAGAGAGATGGAAGACTCAGGAGAGAGAGGAGATAATCAATGGAGAACGGTCCCCAAAGGGGCAGGAGGAGACAAGATCCAAAGCACAGCGGTGGAGGTTAGTTTCAAACAAGAAGAGGGACCCTCTCTGCCATTGTGGAAGAACGGAGGAGATGATGAGAATCAGTGGGGGAAGGAATCAAGGATGAGTGTGGATGTGGGTATAATTGTAAGGGATGTCAGATAGTTGAGGGAGTTTTCATAAGCTGGTGTTTATTTTCTCTGTGAAGTAGGAGACAGTCTTCTACCTTATATAGAGAAAGGGGATGCAGATAGGGGAAAGAACTGAAAAACTAGAACTCCCCATGTGGGGAAGTTGACCAGGGAGAGGAAGAGTGAGTTCCAGGTAGCCTGGAAGGTCTTGTTTAGACCAGAAAACACACATTTGTATTGGCTCCTAGCTGAGTGATTCTGAGAGCTCACTGCCTTGATGGAGAGCAGAGAAGAGACAGGATTGGTTCCTAAGGAAGGATGCTTTGGACTGCAAGTAACAGATAACCTGGCCCAACTGGCTTAACAAAAAGAGTTTGTTTGTCTTACATATGAAAAAGTTCAAGGGTTGGTTCAGCAACCCAACAGTGTCATAAAAGCCCAGATTATTTCTGTCTTTTCACTCTTCCACCCTTAGTATTTCCATGATATCTTCTCTCCAAGCCTCATATTATTATATGATAGCAGCTAAAACTAGGAAGTAATCGGCAAGCTCTTCTTGAATTTGTATTTGTTTTTATCAAGGACAGAATATATGTTCCAGTAGGTGTTTCTTATATCTCAGTGGGTAGAATTGATCCAAATGCCCATCCCAAACCATTTGCTAGCAAATAAGAATAAGATCACTATGGTTAGTTTATACCAGGGTTTCTCAACCTCAGCACTACTGATATTTAGGGATGGACAGTTCTTTGCTGTATGTGTGGGGGCTGTCTTGTGTATTGTAGGATATTCAACAGCATCCCTGGCATCTGTCACTTCGGTGTCAGTAGCATCCCCCCTTGCCCCAGTCATGACAACCAAAAATGTCTCTAGACATTGCCAAATGTCCCTAGTGGTGGGGATAAATCACCTCCAGTTGAGAATCACTGGGCTGAGACCAATCTCAATTGACCTCTGGACCCAGGTACAGTGCTATCCCAAATATGAAAACAATCAAGGTTCTGTCAATAAGGAACATGTGATGGTGGTGATGGCTACTGAGTAGACAATCCACAGTGCCTGCCATGGTTGGATCAGTCCTGGATTTGGGTTTTCCCAGCTAAATATAGAATCAGAATGAGGAAGCAATGGTGTTGAAAGCATGGGAGAGGACCATTTGACATGGTTGATCACGAGATTTAGCCTGGATAAGGCAGGAGGTAAACATGATGGTTTGAAAGAAGCTGATGGTTTGAGGGACTAAATGAGTTTAAACTCATTTAGTTTAAACTCATAGTTTAGAGCAAGTTTAGGATGAGAGAGAGTAAGAAACTGAAAAAAGGCCTTGAAAAGGGCTTCTTTATTTACAAAAAGTCCAGGGAATATTTGCAATGGTCGTGATTTGTGTATCCAGGAACAAACATTGATTGAACACATCAGTGAAGAGAAGTCCAATTGAATACACATTTATTGAGAGCACATTATGCAGAACAAACACTTCAGGAAGTAAAGGTTAAGCATTTCCTCTCCAGGAATGACATGTATAATGATTCTCCTTGTCCCCACCTTCATTCTTTAGGATGCCAACCAGATCCACATGTATGACTTTCCATGAGGAGCTGAATGTTCTAGTTTTAGTATTTTCACTTGTCCTGGAAAACATGCGCCCCACCCCCACAACAAGACGTTTAGATTAAAGGTAGGTGTAAGGATAAAACAAACAAACAAACAAACAAACGAACGAACGAACGAATGACAACAAAACAGAAAGAAACAGCAGGAGTGGGTTAAAGCCAGAAAGCTCCATCCAGCAGGCAATGATGGCATGACATCCTAGCATTTTGGAATCCTAGGAAAGGTGTGGCCTTCTTTAGCTTACAGTGGGAGGACTTCTCAAAAATCCAGGTTGAAGAATTCTTTTTTTGAAAAAAAGTTTGGATATAGTATCCTACTCTAGAATTTCAGCCCCCTGGATGTTGGTTTTTGTCCATAAAGAAAGGCCAGACTCTAAGCTCCTTGAAGGCAGGTACTGTGTTAGTCTTATTGCTTTTTGTACGTCCACTGCCTACCATAGTGTCTTACACATTGTAGAACTCAACAAATACTCTCTTTGCCCCCTACAAGCTCCAGCTTGGTTTAGATGCCTCAGGCCCCACAGAGGAACAAATATCTTGTACAACAGCCCATGAGGATAGGCATTCCTGACTCAGTTATAAGAGTCACTGCATGCAGGAAGTCCAAAGCTATGCCTTCCTTCCTGGTATTTATGGTTCATTCACAGAATTTCCCACCCAGTCAAGCATACGACTTTTCCCATAAACAGTATTCCCTGGTTATACAGCTGACCTTCCAATGTGATCAAATGTCTGGGGAACAGAGCTAGAAAGTTAACCCAAGATCAAATTTGTCTGTAAAGGACAGAGGGTTTTGTTAGCTTTTTACTCATACTCTGTGCATTAAAAAATAAAAGCTTCAGAAATTCTTTTAATTAAAGCAAATGTATTTCCTAAATGCAGCTACATATAAAATATAAGTATATAATATATCATATATAAATATATAATTCCCTTTCAAAAGCTTTCTTACTCATTGTGGGAAACCAGTAGCTGGAGTGCTGGCAGCTTTATTATTTTGGATTATCTGGGAAACGTTTCAAAGGTCACAGCCAATGGTTAGCACCTACCACAATTTTACTCTTATTGAGAATGATTAAGCTTAATATATATTAAAAAATTTTCCAATCAGCTGACGTGACTGTCCTAAAACTTTTGTCCTAAAACTGGTTCCATTTTCCTCTTGGTTCTTTTGGAAAGATTTAGAATGAATTCCCTTTCCCTCCCTCCAGTATGGAATAGATGTTTCTTCAGTGACCTCAATATTTCCACGGCTGAAGAAAATCCCATATTTTCTCAAGAAATGTAGAAGACAATGTATCAGAAATTTCTCAGTTTTGTTTAGCTTAAAAACAACATGTTCTAAGGCTCTTTGGCTAGCAGATGTGGTAGGCATGTACATGGAAGGCATAAAACCAAATGAGATTGGGAGAATTTTTATGGATTTTGAGCTTTGGAGCCCATCTGGCTCATCTAGTGACATGGTTTCTTACAAGTATATTCTCCCATTTTTCTCAAAGAGCAATTAGGGGACAACTGTGGAGAGAAGTCTCAGAGAGTACTGGGAGCTTATTCCTTGGTGCCTTGGGCCTGAGTTAGCTCAATGGAAGAACAGATGAAAATCCAGCAACCAAGTTCCAGAGAGGTTCCCTTTCTAACAGAACCATTTCCTCTCCCAGGCAGGTCCCATTATCACATGCACTCCTCCTCTATAGGTATGTGGAGCATCTGGGGTGGGGTTCCTCTCCTGGATCCTTTCTGTGGTATCCACTAACTCCATGGGGCTCAAGTCCACCTCTCTTTAGACAGTGAGAGTTCAGGGGATGCTGACCACTCTGCTATGTCTATGATTGTAAGTCTCCCGCTAAAGGATTCTACATTAGATGGTAGTGGTGCTGGTGATGCTTTACCCAGCACTGTTAGCGGGCAAGGAAGAGTCCCTGAGAAACAGTACATTGGGAATGAGGAATGCAAACCAGGTCATCAGGAAAAGAACTCTTCTACATACCCTGCAAGAAGGGGAGTTTGTACTAAGACATGGAGAGGAAGTTCAGGGTGTCAAGGGGTAAAACATTAGAATAAGTCACAAGTCTTCTTACCTCACTGGGTTTTGAGTCAGGACCAAACCTGCTGGAAAGTGTATGAGTCTCAGGCTCAGATTTAGATTTGATAATCTCGCCAAACCACTTTCGGACCTGGAACATCAAAGGAAATGCTAGGATTGGTTTTGTTAACAATGGAGAAGAGAAAAGTCAGTGAGTTAGAAAGATGAGAGAGACATTATGAAAAACTTTTCCTACAAAATGTGATATATGCATACAATGGAATGTTATTTATTCCTTAAAAAGGAATAAAATTCTGAAACATGCTATAACATGGGTGAACCTTGAAGACATTACACTGAGTGAAATATATGAGCCAGACACGAAAGGACAAATATTGTATGATTCCACATGAATGAGATCCTTATAATAGTCAAATTAATTGAGACAAAGTAGAATACTGGTTACCAGGGGCTTGGCAGGGGAGAATGGGGCATTATTGCCTAAGGGGTACAGTTTGGGATGATCAAAAAGTTCTAGGGGCTTCCCTGATGGCTCAGTGGTTGAGAGTCTGCCTGCCGATGCAGGGGACATGGGTTCGTGCCCCGGTCTGGGAAGATCCCACATGCCGCGGAGCGGCTGGGCCCGTGAGCCATGGCCGCTGAGCCTGCGCGTCCGGAGCCTGTGCTCCGCAACGGGAGAGCCCACAACAGTGAGAGGCCTGCGTACCGCAAAAAAAAAAAAAAAAAAAAAAAAAAAAGTTCTAGAATGGATGGTGGTGATTTTTGCATGACAATGTGAATGTATTTAATGCCACTGATCTGTACACTTAAGCGTGGTTAAAATGATAAATTTTGTTATATATACTTTATCACAATAATTTTTTCATTTGTTGTACAAACTCAACAAAATATGCATATGCAAAGGAAGAAAATAGAAGTCACACATAGTTCCTCAATCTAGCGAAAAATCACTGATCATGTTTTGGTGGTATCCTTCCACGTGTCTTGGTTTGGGGTCCCCCAGAGGCAGACCTTGAGACAAGGGTTCTAGTGCAAAGAGATCTTTCGAGGGGTGATCCCAGGAAACACCAATAGATCAGTGGGGAAGTGAGATGGAGAAGGGAAGGCAGCTAATAAAGGATGCATAATCCTTTCCACTGTGGACATCTGGGGTTTAGTGCCACTCGGGGGCTCTGGAGACAACAGAGGACACACCTCAGAGTCATCCCACCTCAGGGACAAGGGAGCTGGGGCATCTATCTACCAGCTCCCATCAGTCATTGGTTGATGGCTGCTCTCAAGGGCCATTACTCTCTGGCACCACCAGCTTGCCCTGTGTATAAAGCAGGCATGTCCTGTGGGCAGTAAGAAGCCCACAGGCACAGAGTCACAAGTGTTTACAATAAGCAACCCTGGGCATGTAGAATATAATGCCAAAGTGATATGAGAGAGCCATCAACAACATTTGCTACACAAAGGTTTCCAACTTTGGCACTACTGACATTTTGAGTTGGATCATCCTTTGTAGTGGGGACTATCTTATGCACTGTAGGATGTTTAGCAAAACTCTGGCCTCTACCAACTAGTTGTCAGTAGTACCCTTTCCCCTAGTTGTGACAATCAAAAGTGTCCCCAGACATTGATAAATGTCCCCCCTGGGAGTGGCAAAATTGCTTGAGAATAAGTGGTGTTTTTCCATATACACCATTACCCACACGTGAATGACTATATAACATAGCATAAGCAATGAATATTTATATATGTTATATAAACAAAATAGAACCCTTCTGGAGCAATGTTTTGAAACTTACTCTTTCACTAATACATTTTTAAAAATTTTAAAAATTATTTATTTTATTGATGTATATTTGATTTACAATGTTGTGTTCGTTTCTGGTGTATAGCAAAGTGATTCATTTAAACATACATATGTATATATTCTTTTACATATTTTTTTCATTATGGTTTATTACAAGGTATTGAATATAGTTCCCTGTGCTATACAGTAGGTCCTCGTTTTTTATCTATTTTATATATGATAATTTGTGTCTGTTAATCCCAAACTCCTAACTTATCCCTCCCTCCCCCTCCTTTCCCTTTTGGTAAAAATGTTTGTTTTCTATGTCTGTGAGTTTGTTTCAGTTTTGTAAATAAGTTCGTTTGTATCATATTTTAGATTCCACGTATATTCACCAATATATTTTGAATATCCTTCCAGTCATAAAATATTCTCGTGCCCAGACAAAAATTAACATTTGAATGGTCTATGCCTATGCTCATCCTTTGTTCTCTAGGGAGTGTCTGCTCTGTCAGCTCAGTTTCTTCCTCTCTCTTATCCTCAGAGGAGCTGTTCTTCCTTTCCTAGTTTTGTTATTTGGGTGTGTAGATGCAGAGTGAGGAAAAGAGGGAGAGAGGAAGGAGCACGAGAGAGAGAGAGAGAGAGAGAGAGAGAGAGAGAGAGAGAGAGAGAAGAGGAAGAGGAGGAGATGGAGGGAGGAGGAAGAGGAGAAGGAAGAGGAAGAAGTGTATCAGTCAGGACATGTTTTGCTGCAGTAATAAAAGACCTCAAAATCTTAGCGGCCGAGCTCAACAAAGCTCAGCTGGACCACGTGTCTTCTTCATGGTATTTGAGAAATACAAATAAAGAACTTGGGTGATTTTGTACTTCTTCTGGCTGCTGGAATATCCTTATTTGGCCATTGCACCTCCTGGCCTGGATCATGTAGATCCAAGTTTCATTGGGGTTTCAGTCTTTTACATTATATTTAATAGTTGCATAGTATCCTGTTCTATAGATGAGTATAACTTAACTAAATCTAAGTAGAAGTATGTCAACGTGGTTCAGTAGTATACAGCACGGTAGCATCTTGCCTGGGGTTCAATTCTAGAGCCAGCATGCAGTTCGCATTACTCCTGAGCACCCCTTAGTAAGGAACCATCTTAGAGATTTATCTCAACAAGCCCACAGCAGCCAGTATTTCCCAAGTGTCAGACGCACACTGTTTCTTTTGTTCAGCTGCAGACACATGAATTGGCTTGTGTTTAGTAGCCATATTGAATACAAAATATATATCTTGAAACACTGGAGGCTCACACTGTGAGATGCCTCAGGTACTGAGAGGAACTGGGGGAAGAGTACAAATAAGTCTTTTGCATTGTGCTCACTCAAGTGCATACATCCACTGAGAAGAGTTACTTACAGTTTTCTTTAGCTGTACATGTGGATGGATGGGTAGATGAATAGAAGGGTAGGTATACGGACAGATATGTGATTAAGCAAACATAGCACAACGTTACTTACAGAATCTAGGTGATCGGTATGTGCATGTTTACTACATAATTCTTTCAACTTTTTCGTATATTTGAAAATGTTCACGATCAAATGTTAGAAAAACTATATTATTATGTAATTTCATTATAGAGCTATTAAAACATTTGTAGAGAGGATATACATCACATGGAAATGTGTTTAAGAATTCATGTTAAGTGGTGTGGTAGCACCACTGTAGTAGCATTACACCCTGTCTTAGCTTCGTGGTGAATGGAGTGTTTTTCTCCCATTGACTTTGGGCTTGGACATGGGATCTTATTGGCCAATGAAATATTGGTGGAGGTGATGCAAACAGAATCACCTTGAAATGGCCTTGCTCAGTAGAGCTTGCCTTCTTGTGATTTTGCCATTGTTATAAGAAGAACTTATGTTAGGGAGGTGCTCCCCTTTCTCCCAAGCGTCAGGGTCACAAAGAGCAGACCTGAACATGATCTTCATCCTGGGGCCAGGTCAAGCTGAGCCCAGCCAAGATCAGCTGAACCCCAGTCAACCTGCAGACTCCAGAATGAGAAAAGTAAATATTTGTGTTTAAGCCACTGAGATTTTTGAGGTTGTTTGTTACACGGCAATAGATGACTATTACGCATGGGATAGTTGAAGAAAAACATGGTATTTCCTTGACGCAGCAATTATTTACTTTCTGAAAGCCATTAATAAATTAATATTTCTGACAATCAATAGCATCTCACAGTAGAGAACATATAGGGAGTGTTTACACACTACTCACAAGTGCCTATGAAAATTTAGAGAACGTGGATTTGAATGTTTATTAAACTATGTATCTCCAAATGTTTCTTAACTTTAAAACAATAAAGAAAGAGGTCACAGTTTACCTGCTGGCTGAGGAGGCAGTAGACCAAGAAAATGAAGAAACCCTGAAGGCTGTTGATGATGGTGAAGAGGTAGGCCATGACACGGGCAGCTGAGCCCATCTGCAAGACGCCCAGACACCATGTGCATCCCAGGATGAAGAGCTGAGCTGTTGCTTTGAGTGTCAGCATCCTGAGGGAAGTAGTAATCAATAATGTAAAAAAGCTAACGATGGACATGAATACTTCTACAGCATTGTTGTTAATGGTGAAGTCTCTGGAGCTAGAATGCCTGGGTTTAAATCCAAGGCAGCACTAACTAACTGTGTGACCTTGGGCAAGTTACTGTCTGGCGTGTTTTGTTTTTAATCACGTGGCTTGGGAGATCTTAGTTCCCTGACTAGGGATCGAACCTGGACCATGGCAGTGAAAGCGCTGAGTCCTAACCGCTACACCACCAGGGAATCCCTACTTTTCTGTAACTCAGTTCCCTAATCTTTGTAATACTCCTATTTCATAGGGTTGCTGCAAAGATTAAATGAGACCTTAACATATGTAAAGTATTTAGGACAGTATATAGAACAAAATGTTACCCCTGGATTCCCTGGGAGGTAAAAGTAGCAGGAAAAGAGGGAGTAAGCAACTTTCACTTTTAACTTTATATATTTTGAAAACTTTTGACAAATAATGAACAAATAACAAATGTGTTATTGTTGTGATTACAATGAAAACCTCAACAAATTACATGTCAAATTAAGATGGATGCTGAGGTCTTCCCTGGTGGTGCAGTGGTTGAGAGTCCTCCTGCCGATGCAGGGGACATGGGTTTGTGCCCCGGTCCAGGTGGATCCCACATGCCACGGAGCGGCTGGGCCCGTGAGCCATGGCCGCTGAGCCTGCGCATCCAGAGCCTGTGCTCCGCAACGGGAGAGGCCACAGCAGTGAGAGGCCCGTGTACCACAAAAAAAAAAAAAAAAAAAAAAAAAAAAAAAAAAAAGATGGATGCTGAAAAATAAAAGAAATACTCATAGTTCCCAATTTTTTGAAATAGTATTATACAAAATATATTTTAACCTAAATCCTTCCTGAACCTATTGCCTCTTGTGCTGTGTGGCCAAAGCTGTATTCTTCCATTCTCCTCTTCTTCCGTTTAGTGTTAGATCTCTTCGCTTTTTGAGATTTATCAAGGACACAGGGCTACCCAGTTAGAGACTACATTTCCCAGGCTCCCTTGCAGCTAGGTGTCACCGGGTGACCAAGGTCTAGCCAATGGGATATGAGCAAATGTGGAACTTGCAACTCTCATGTCAACTCCTTCCTGCATATGGGATACTGATAAAGACAACGTCCTAGGGGATGGTGGGGCAACACAATAGAAAGAACGTGAGTCCCTGGATCACTCTGTGGAGCAGAGCTTCCCATTACCTCTGGACTGTTTACCTCTGGCCTGTGGCGTGAGAATGAAATAAACTTCTATTTCACTCCCATTTTGGGGTCACAGAAATTTAGCCTGTACTCTAGTGAATACAGCTTCTCATTAATTGTGATAGTGGAAGATGGTAGTGGTCTTGCTAGTCCTTAGAGCCTGGTTGTGGGGTGTATGTCTGTGTCAATATGTAGGAGGGACCAGTAGGAAGTGAGTAGAGGAAAAGAGGGTTAGAAAATACCACTTGCTTCATCTTACTTTAGATTCTGGATGGTTGACACTTCACTGTTGAGGGAGGAAAGTTTTCTTTTCAAAATCCAAAGAACCAAGATAAAAAGTACAAAATTCACCTGCAGGAATGACACAGACCATGTAGAATACAAGTTAAGATGACTATGTCCACTGTAAATTGTACACAGCTCCTACCTCCCTGAACATGGGTTTGAATTGGCAGCAGGTGGAAAAATCAAATCATACAACCGAGAAAATATATGTCCCTTGTGCTATCTTGCACCCATGTCTGGTGCTTCTTCTTAGGTCAGGAACATCAGAGCCACATATTCACTCACACAGATAATGGCACAGACGGGACCGAGGAAAGCCCAGATGAATTTCTGGTTCAGGCTGAGCCAGCAGCTGGGAAAAGGGACGCAAAGAGAGATCAGAGAAAGCACATGAAATGGATATGAAATGACACCTTTTCCTAACAGAGAATTTTCCAATGTCTCCTGAAAATGTCAGCTGACAATGAAGGCTTTAGTTGTTCACTATCATATGTTACTGCTACATTAAACATTTTACAGGTACAGTCCTGTTGAATTTTCACACTAGTATTCTGAAGGTGGGACCATGGAGGTGACGATTATCCTCATTTCACTAATAAGGGGACTGAGAATTAAGGACTTGAGGTCACAAATTATGGGAGAGATAAAGTTGGGACCTAACTGCAAAATTCTCCCCTTCCAGGGCCCGTGAGCCATGGCAGTTGAGCCTGCGGGTCCGGAGCCTGTGCTCCGCAAAGGGAGAGGCCACAAGAGTGAGAGTCCCACATACAGCAAAAAAAAAAAAAAAAAATTCTCCCCTTCCAGAGCCTCTTACATCATTTTTCCCTGCCTCACTGGGAAAGAGATTAGAGCCCTTATACTCAAGGGGAAAGTAGAGTGCATTTGATGTGAATATCCCAATCATCACTATTAACACTGCCCTCAAATATGTCCATGGCACAGGGTGAGAGTCAAGCTCACTGATCACGTGTTCCATAAAGCTGAGGCCTGGATGCTGCGGAAATGGCCACGATCACAGCCGGGACTCCGTAGCCCACTGGGAACATGAGCTTCTTCATGAACCTGTTGACACTGGAGTGGTTGACCACCGTCAGGTTGCGTGCAGTGAGGAAGAGGTGCAGGCCCTCCAGCAGCATCCAGGTGAAGGAGGCCAGGTAGAGATAGTGCAAGGCACCTGCGATGATGGCACATAGCACCTGGGGAAGGAGGAAGGTGTCACCAGGAGGGATTGTCAGGGTGGAGCATGGCCTCAGGGCCTCTCTTTTATACTGACATTGAGTTCAGAACACCTGGTATTAGACCAAGGTCATTGAAGATAAAGGTGGTTGATAATCAACGGCAGCACTACTCACCTTGGTACCTCTCCCCCAACCTCCCTCTGGGGCCCAAGGCTATTTTATCAAGGTGTCCAATGCATCATGGCTCCATGAACTCAGCATAAACTGGAGGCAGGGCAGGGGTATTTTGGGACAGTATAAGTACCTTGATCTCAGTTCTATCGAAGGCTGTTAGGAAGAGCAGGTGGGCCAGGAAGAGGCAGAGTGAGAGCTGCAGGTGGAGCGAAGTGCTGGTGTTCTGGATGGCTTTGCACAGCAAGAAGGTGAGGGCTGCCAGGAGGAGGCACAGCAGAGAGAGGCTCAGCCCCACGTAGGTGATCACAGTCAGTGTGGGATCCTTCTCCTGGGACCGAGCAGAGAGGAGCTCACAGTCAGGCTTTCCTGCTCTGGGATTATACTCCCCCACCTCTTGGAATGTGGCATCCCAACATAGGCAGATCACCTTCATCTCTGCAAGGAGGGGAGGGAGGCAGGACTTCCTGTATGCTGTCACCCAGCCTATGTCATCAGTACTCTGACCCCTCGTCTAGGATATGTGTCCTGTCTGACCTTCTCCCACCACCTTTGCTGCTGCCACCCAAATCCTGACCACCATCATCTCTCTACCAGTCCACTCCTGCTGCACCACCATCCATTCTTGACCCAGGAGCCAGAGATTTCTTCTAATAACATAAGTATGCAACACCCCTGATTCAAATTCTCTACTGCCTTTCCATTGTAATTTGAATGAAATCTAAACTCCTGACCATAGCATTTGAAGTCTGTTGCATTTTCCCTGTGCCCTTTTCTCCAACCTGAACTTTTCCACTTCCCTCTCATTCACTCTGCTCCAACCACATTGATTTCTGGAACACACCAAGTTTGTTCTCTCTCAGGACCTTTACACATACATGTATCTCTTTTTGGGATGCTCTTCCCTGAAACCTTTTTTTTTTTCTTTTTCATTGAGGTAAAATCCAAATAATATAAAACTAACCATTTTACACAGTTACAATTTAGTGACTTTTAGGACATTCACAGTGTTGTGCAATCACCACCTCTCTCTAGTTCCAAAACATTTGAATCACCCCAAAATAAAACCTCATGCCCATTAAGAAGTTACCCCCTATTCTCCCCTTCTCCCAGCCCCTAGAAACCATCAATTTGTTGTCTCTCTATGGATTTGCCTATTCTAGACATTTCATATAACTGGAATCCTACAATATGTGGTCCTTTGTGTCTAACTTATTTCACACAGCATGATATTTTTGAGATTCATCCACATTGTAACCCCACTGACTTCATATTCAGATTTCAGCTTGAATAGTTAATTCTTCTCTAACCATGTTATCTAAAGTGGCACACTTCTGCAATCACTCCAGACACACGCTCTTTAAAAAATTTCCTTATAGCATTTATGGCCACCTAAGCAGGGCCTCCAAAAGGATTAGCTTGAGGAATTCAATGTTTACATCATCATACCTGTGTGTCGAAGGCCATGAGGACAGCGAAACTGGACAGGTGAGTGCAATTGCATATACTGTGAGTCTTGTTTGCTTGTATCAGGAAACAGCCCTCCGTGGACCAGTGGCCGCCCTCCTTTGTACCTTTCCAGTAGACGCAGAAGAGCTTTTTGATACTGGGCTTTATCTGAAAATAGAACAGGCTCCTCATGTCCTTCCTTGGGAGGGACTGCTCTCAGAGTGTCAGTCTATGCTGGTAGGGTGCAAAGAGGTGACACCATGGGTTAGGAGAGATCAGGTAATTTCTATTTTAAGTGAAGAGGATGACCACCAGGAACCTGTCCGCGTAGTCCCAACTCTATTGGGATTCCACATAGCAGAAAATGAACCCACCTCTCTCTGGGAGCCAGAATTTTACAAGATATCATCGGCTTCAGGACTTTATCCTCCAACGTTGGAGTCAAATAAAAATAGAGTATAAGGCTCACTTAAATTTTTCTCCCAAATACTCTCTAAGCCAAATTTCCCTGATCTCTTCACATCAATTCTGCCCTGACCGCTTACAACACAGTAATTGCTCATACAATGACAGGGGTAGTGTAGGGAAGAAACATCACCAGGAGAGAATAAAGTTAGTTTTCAATCTCTTTTTTTTTTTGCCCCCAGGATGTCCATAGCATCACTTGATTGGGCCAAGGATGTAAGTTGGATGCTCTCCTATTTGGCGGCTGTATCTCCTTTGATAATCCACTGGACCATCCCCAGATATCTTGCTCCACTTCCATTGCTCCATGCCATATATCAAAAATTCCATTCCTAGATTTTATGCATCAGATGGAGAAAACCTACCTTTCCTCACCTTCTCCCACTTAATTCTTATTTTCTTAAAAATTTTTAAAAATTTGATTTATTTTTTCCAGTCTTATTGAGATTTAATTGACATATAACATTGTGTAAGTTTAAGTGTATGATGTAATGATTCGATATATGTATATATGGCAAAATGATTATTACAACAAGGTTAGTTAACATCCATCACTTCACATATTTACAATTTTTATTTTGTGGTGAAAACTTTTAAAAGCTACTCTCTTAGCAACTTTCAAATATACCATACAGTATTGTTAACTAGAGTTAACTAGAGTCACTATTCTCTCCATTACATCCTCAGAACTTATTCATCTTATAACTGGAAGTTTGTAACATTTGATCACGATTACCTCTTTCTCCCACTTTCTGTTGCTGGCAACCACCAATCTGTCCTTTGTTTCTATGAGTTTGTTTTTACAGATTCCACATATATATGAGATCAGTCAGTATTTGTCTTTCTCTGTCTGACTTATTTCACTTGGCCATAAGGTCTTCAAGGTTCATCCACGTTGTCAAAAGAACGGCAAGATTTCTTTCAACTCTTACTTTCTAAACAGTTGACTATGTCTGGCTATTAACCCTCCTGCCTTTAAGAGTTTGGGCAGAGAATGGGAAAAGGCAATGAATTATATAAAAGTTTTTCTTCTGATTGAATTATGTAGTCTTAATAATTAATTCCAGGCTTTTGTGCAAGAATAAACACTATGTCTCGGTTCAAATTTCACAGATGTAGGAGGTACCGGCAATTAAAAAAATTCCACGAACTAAAATGATGCTGCCCAAGAGAGATATCATATGAGTCATTTAGGTAATTTGAAAATTTCTACTACCACGTTAAAAAAAGGAAAAGAGGGCTTCACTGGTGGCGCAGTGGTTGAGAGTCCGCCTGCCGATGCAGGGGACACGGGTTCGTGCCCCAGTCCGGGAAGATTCCACATGCCGCGGAGCGGCTGGGCCCGTGAGCCATGGGCACTGAGCCTGCGCGTCCGGAGCCTGCGCTCGGCCGCAGCAGGCAGAGGCCCGCGTACCGCAAAAAAAAAAGAAAAAAAAAAAAGAAAAAAAAGGAAAAGAAACAGGTCAAATTAATTTTAATAAAATATTTTATTTAAAGCACTATATTCAAAATAATCTCTTTTAATATGTCAATATAAATCAATACATGTAATCAGTATAAAATTATTGAGATGCTTCACACATTGTTTTTCTTACTGAGTCTTCAAAGTCTGGAAATACTGAATCTAAACCTGGAAATACTAAGTCTTCAAAATCTCAGTTCAGACTCACCATATTTCAAATGCTCAATAACTATAGTTGGCTCCTGGCTATGATGTTGCTCAGTGCAGGTCCAGAATGATTGAATTGGGAGTATTTAAAAATCGTTTGGTCTAACATCCATGAAACCTAAGCAAGTACAAATTGTAGCTTTCACCCACCTTCACGTGCTGAAAACGTAGAGTCACAGCCTGGGAGAGAGATGTGTTCCTTTTGGGTCCAATAGCGGCACTCACTATCTGGGAGTTCAGGTAAACTTGATCTTTCTCATTCACCTTTTCAAAAAAGCTTGCATTTATGATGTTTCCCAGACAAGAGTATGAAATAAAGGCAACTGCACTGGGACCTGAGGAAACAGAATAATGGAGTCTTAAAAAGTGCCACCATTCCTTCTGTTGCCCTTTCCCCCTCCATACCTGACAGACTCCCATGATCGCCACACCTGTGCTCAGCTGTGCCTAGGAAGTTTACTTTTCCTCTCCTGCTCTTCCTACCCAGATATTCACAACTCCTCCTCAAAGACCCATCTCCAACCCAGCCTCTGGCTCAGGAAGTCTTCCCTAGATCCTCTGGCAGCTTGATGTGTCTTTCTCCAAATTCGTATTTCAAGTGCAGTCCCTGCCGTGCCAAAGAGAATTCAACTGTCCATTAATTATTTCCTGTGGATTAATCCTATTTTTCCAACAGGCACTAAACTTACTGAGTAACTAATACCAGATACTTCATTTGGAAACCACAGGGCTCCTAGCATAGTACCAAGCATGTGGTAAATGATGAAATCTTTGAAAACATCTTTATTTTCTAAAAAAGTTTAGCTTATATTTCAAACACTTAGAAAACTATAAAAAAGGCATAACAGACATTTACACTCGGATTTAAATTTTAAGAAATAAAATGTTTTAGATATGGCTAAAGATCCCACTATTATTTCATTCTCTTTCTTCCTTCTCGAGAAATAACCACGGACTTGAAGTGGAAGTGTGGCCTTTCCATGAATACATTTGTAATTTTACTACATAAGCATGTTTCCATTATAATATACAGTATTGTTTTCTGTGTTTAAAAATTCACATAAATGGTATCCTACATTGGGTATTCTTTTTTTTTTTTTACTTTTTAAAAAAATTATTTTATTTATTTTATTTTTGGCTGCATTGGGTCTTCGTTGCTGCGCGCGGGCTTTCTCTAGTTGTGGCGAGTGGGGGCTACTCTTTGTTGTGGTGCGCGGGCTTCTCATTGCGGTGGCTTCTCTTGTTGCGGAGCCACTCAAGCTGCAACAACTCTTCCCTGGGTCTTCAGCCTGCTGGCTAGATTTTAGACTTGCTACCCTCCACAATCACAGGAGCTAATTCCTTAAAATCTCTGTCTTTGTCCCTGTCTCTCTCTCCATACACACACACAGCCCCCACTGGTTCTGTTTCTCTGGAGAACCCTGACTGATACACCTGCTGATGCTTCCTGGGATCATCTCCCAAATAAAATCATTACAGCTGAACTCCTTATACTTGTCCATGGACTGCTTCTGAGTGAACCTAAACTGAGACCCAGGTAAAACAGCCCCTCAACTGCAAAGAAGTCTCTTTCATGCTGAAGAATAGAAAGCCTCTAGTTTAAGAAGATTTTTGTTTTTAAGGAAAAGACTCAAATGACAAAGTTTTAGGGTAACAGACCCATTAGGGAGGAGCCTATTGTGGACCTTTCCTTACTACTCACACAGTGATATTGCTCTGCGTGTCTTAGGGATTCTGCATACAGTCACCACATGTACCTTGTATATTTCCCTGGATGACGTCACCGCAATTGATATCCATGGAGTTCATTTGGGCGTTCAAGTTGAAGGTGACTCCCGTGGAGCAATTGTCTGTAACAACTCGAGTTTCAACAGCTGGTAAGAAAAACAACGGGCAAGCTTACCATTATTATAAGTTTTAAAAATGTGCATAGCTACACAAACAGCTCAAATTTACTGAATGTCTAGGATGTGCCAGGCACTGGACTAAGATCCTTATACATCATCATCTTATAACAGCGTCATATAACGCCATGAGGAACCATTGTTCAGATGAGGAAACTGAAGTTCAGAATTTAAGTACGACTCTAACTCCTGAAACCAAGTTCTTAAATAATATTCTCTAGCATATTGTCTTTGAAGCAACAATTCTGTTTCTAGGAATTTATTCTAGGAAAACAATCATGGATAAGAGGACAGAATTAACTACAAGAAAGATGTAGCTAATTTCACAGCAGCAAAGATGATAATGGTGAAAAATGGGAAGTGACCTAAATGTTTAAGAAGGAACTGATTAAATAATTTGTGGCTTATCTCTTTAATGGAGAATCATGCTTCCAATAAAAATGAAGTCACAGAAAAGCAGGAAATAAGGGAATTCCCTGGCGGTCCAGTGGTTAGGACTCCACACTTCCACTGCAGGGGGCATGTGTTTGATCCCTGGTCGGGGGAACTAAGATCCCGCAAGTCACATGGCATGGCCAAAAGAAAAAAAAAAAAAAAAAAGAGCAGGAAATAAGCTCATGAAAATATTTATCTTATAAATCAGACAGTCTGAGACTGGTCATGAGTTGGAAATTATTCAATCTGGATGATGAGTGCAGTAGGCTTATTATGTCTCCTTTTTTTATGTTTAAAAAAGTTAAAAAGAAGCAAGTAACAAAATAGCACTTAAAGAATGATACTATTATAAAGTAGATAGGAATATAAAAAATGATGCTATTTAAATAAAACTTTATAATACTAAAGAGTGGAAAGTAGAATAATCAAAGTTATAGCAATTACCAGCCCTAGTTGTAAGTGTGTTATATGCAGCATTATTATCTCATTTTATAGATGAGAAGACTAAAGCCCCTGAGGTAAGGGTACTGGTCATCGATTAAACAGTTAGGAACTGGCCAAATCAGGAAAGATGAGAGTTACTCGTAATCTGGTTTAATTTTGAAAGAAATTGTGCATATTCTGGTTTCCCAGGAAGGTTAGACACTGAATTTTATTTTATTAAAACAGTTTAAAAAATTACGATTTTTATAGAGTATAAAGTACTTTATCATGCAAGTTGGTAAAACAAAATGGTTAGTTAGGCATACACAAATACACTGACATCTCTGAGCTGAATAAAAAGCACAGCAAACAGCATTTCTGAAGACCAATATAGTGGTATGTATCAAAAGTCTATAAAATGTCTTTTTCCCTTTGACCTAACAATTCCTCTTCTATGAATTTATCCTAAGAAAACATCAAACAAACACACAGATAAATTTTCAATGGTCTTTGTCACAGGGTTGTTTGGTAACAACCTGCATTTACCAGAATAGGGAAATAAATAAATTATAGTATAAATAAATATATAGTATAAATAAGTTATATATACAATGTAACTCTATAAGCCATTGAAGACAGTAACATAGGTAATGATGATGTATATGATTTACATGGAAAGATCTTAGTAATGTAGTGAGTGAGAAAGCAGGTTGTGCAACCGTATGTAAATTGTAACATACACAACAAACGTGTGTCTCTTCATCAGACATGTAAATACATGGGTATCAGATTGGAGGATTGGGTTGTGGGCAGATTTGGCTGGTCTCAATTTAGTTTTGTGTACATGTTTTTTCCTAATTTAAAAAAAATGTAATACTTGGCTTTGCTATGGTATTTTATTTATTTTTATTTTCAAAAACAAAAATTGTACATATTTACGGTGTACAGTATGAAGACTTGACACACACACGTATACATAGTGAAACGATTACCAAGGTCAAGCTAATTGACACATCATCTCATCACATACATATATAATGAATACGTATGACTAGTATAGTAAAAGTATTTCTTTTTTTGGCTGCGCTGTGTGACTTGCGGGATCTTAGTTCCCCGAACTCAGGTCCCGGCAGTGAAAGTGCCGAGTCCTAACCACTGGACCACCAAGGAATTCCCTAATAAAAGTATTTTTATTTTAAAAATATGTAGTAAGATGTTCCTTCTGGGATGGTTTAAGTAGCATCACTGTGACGTGTGCTGTTAAGTTATGTAAGCACTGGTTGAAAAAAAAACAAAAACCTAACTTCAGGCCAGAATCCCAGACTCAGAAACCACTGACAATTTTTATTTATTAAAAATTTTTTTTTAATTTTTTAAAATTATTTTTATTAAAAAAAAATTTTGGCCATGTCAGGCGGCTTGTGGGATATTAGTTCCCAGATCCACCCGGGTCCTGGCAGTGGAAGCACTGAGTACTAACCACTGGACCACCAGGGAATTCCCCCACTGGCAATTTTTAAAAACAGCTCTATGGAGGTGTAATTGATGTACACAAAATCGCATGTATTAGAGTGTACAACTGGATGAGTTTCACTGAGTGTATACATCTGTAAAACTACCACCACAATCAAGGTAGAGAGCATTTCTATCACCCCCAACAATTTCTCCAAATTTTTCTCATGCCCTTTTTTCATCCCTTCACCTTTCCTCTCCTCCCTGTTACTATAGATTAGTTTGCATTTTCTAGAATTTTATATTAATGGACTCATGCAGTACTTACTTACTTTTCTAATTGCTCAATCCAGACCCCAGTTAGTAACCATACCCTGTGTGTATCATGCCTTATTGTCTTCTTACCCACAGTACGGCTTTGGACTTTCTGGAGTATTTGGTCTGGGGCTTTCAAGGCAGTTTCTAGAACAACTGATTCCATTTCCTGGAGAATAGATGTGAATGTGGCTGTGATGTTTTTCGTCTTTTCCGTTCCCCATACAGTCTTATTGGTGAGAAGTGACTCGATATTCTCAACAACCTGTTGCAAATTTGAAGAGATAAAGAATTTTTAAAAAATCCAATCTGATAGAGGGTCAGAAGAAAACACAAGAAAGCAGGTGCTGGAGCCAGACAACTAGTTTAAATCCTGACCCCACCATTCACCTGCTGAGCAACCTTGGGAAAGTCACTCAATCGCTCTGTGCCTCAGGTACCCTGTTTAGAATGAGGACAGAACTAAGACCCCATAGAGTTTTGGGGAAGATTAAATAAGTGAAGAGATGCTACATTTTTAGAACAGTGTCTGTGCCTGGTAAACACCATATAAGTGTTAGTTATTATGAACATCTTTTACCAACAAGGAAGTGGTAAGGTTTCTAGAAATAGACCAGTGGTTCTTAACTGGGGGTGATTTTGATCCCCAGGGGATCAAGTTAGTGACAATTTAGTACATTCATGATGTTGTGGAATCATCACCTCTATGTAGTTCTAAAACATGTCCATCATCCCCAGATAAAACCCATTAAAGAGTTACTCCCCATTCTCCCTTCCCCAAGCCTCTGGAAAGCACGAATCTGCTTTCTGTTTCCATGGATTTGCCTATTCTGGACATTTCATATAAATGGAATCATACACTGTGTGATCTTTTGTGTCTGACTTCTTTCACTAAACCTAATTTTTTTAAGGTCATCCATGTCGTAGTGGGAATCAGAACTTCAATTTTTTATGGCTGAATAATATTCCACTGTATGGCTATACCACATTTTATTCACCCATTCATCTGTTGATGGTCATTTGGCCATTTCTGCCTTTTGGCTATTGTGAGTAGTGCTGCTAAGAACATAGGTGTGCAAGTATCTATTTGGGTCCCTGCTTTCTTCTTTTTAAATTTTATTTTATTGAAGTATAGTTGATTTACAATGTGTTACTTTCTCCTGTACAGCAAAATGATTTAGTTTTATATACATTCTTTTTCATATTCTTTTCCATTATGGTTTATCACAGGATACTGAATATAGCTCTGTGTGCTATAAAGTAGGACCTTGTTGCTTATCCATTCTACAATATATATAATAGCCTGCATCTGCTAATCCCAAACTCACTTTCCGTACCTCCCTTACTGCCGTCCCCCCTCCTTGGCAATCAAAAGTCTGTTCTCTGTGTCTATGAGTCTGTTTCTGTTTTGTAAATAAGTTCATTTGTGTCATACTTTAGATTCTACATGCAAGTGATATCATATGGTATTTGTCTTTCTCTGTCTGACTGACTTCACTTAGTATGATAATCTCTAGGTCCATGCATGTTGCTGCAAATGGCATTATTTCATTCTTTTTATGACTGAGTAGTATTCCATTGTATATATATACCACATCTTCTTTAACCATTCATCTGTTGATGGACATTTAGGTTGTTTCCATGTCTTGGCTCTTGTGAATAGTGCTGCTATGAAATAAGGATGTATGTATCTTTTGGAAATATACTTTTGTCCAGGTATATGTTTGGGTCCCTTCTTTCAGTTCTCTTGGGTATATGCCTAGGAGTGGAATTGCCGTGTCACCTGGTAATTCTATGTTTAATTTTTTGAGGAACGTGGCAATGACATTTTATAAAGAAATGCTCCTGTTGATAACATGATTATTTGTTCATTACTTCAATGAACAGTTGCTGAACTCCCAATGCGGGCTTGGTCTGATTCCTGCCCTCAAGAAGCTCACTGTCTAGAGGGTGACAGCACACCATGTAAATATTATCAGTCTGACGGAGATAATGATGGATAACATAGATGGAACATGTATTCTGGGTCAGGCACTGTGCTAAATACTACACATATGTTATCTCATCTAAACTGCTCATGTATCCAAGGGTGCCATTACCACCCCTGTCTTACAGACGAGTAAATTGAACTTGAAGAGCGTGATGGTTAATTTTATGTTTCAGCTTAACTGGGTAATGGGTTACACAGATATTGGTCAAGCATCATTCTGGGTGTGTCTGTGAGGGTGTTTCTGGATGAAATTAACATCTGAATGGATAGATGAAGTAAAGCAGATTGTCCTTCCTGTTGTGGCTGGGGATCATCCAGTCAGTTGTAGGCCTGATTAGAATAAGAACTCTGAGGAAGGGATTTTCCTCCTGCCTGCCTGACAGTTCCAGCTTTGAGCTGGGACATTGTTTTCTTCCTTCAAACTCGAACTGAAACATTGGCTCTTCCTGGGTCTCAGACCTCTGGATTCAAACTGGAACTACACAATCAACTCTTCTGGGTCTTCAGCTTGTCGACTGCAGATTTCGGGGCCTGTCAGCCAATTCCTTATAACAAATCTCTTTATATCTTTTCCCCTATTGGTTCTGTTTCTCTGGAGAACCCTAACACAGAGAGGTCATCATTTTGCCCATGTCACTTGCCATTGTGGTGCTGGGATTCAAACCTCTTTCTACACTTCTAAACCCCACAACCCCTACTGTAAGAACATAGTGGGGGGATATTAACTAAGGTGGAGGAGTTTAGGGAGGCCATCCAGGAGGACACGACACCCGAATTGAGTCTTTTTTTAATTAATTAATTAATCAATTAATTATTGGCTGCGTTGGGTCTTCATTGCTGCGCGTGGGCTTTCCCTAGTTGCGGCGAGCGGGGGCTACTCTTTGTTGCGGTGCACGTGCTTCTCATTGTGGTGGCTCCTCTTGTTGCAGAGCATGGGCTCTAGGTGTGCGGGCTTCAGTAGTTGTGGCGTGCAGGCTCTAGAGCACAGGCTCAGTAGATGCGGTGCACGGACTTAGTTGCCTCGAGGCATGTGGGATCTTAGTTTCCAGACCAGGGAACTAAGCTCATAGGCTCATGGGCTCTAGAGTGCAGGCTCAGTAGTTGTGGTGCACGGGCTTAGTTGCTCTGCAGCATGTGGGATCTTCCCGGACCAGGGCTCGAACCTGTGTCCCCTGCATTGGCAGGCGGATTCTTAACCACTGCACCACCAGGGAAGTCCCCTGAATTGAGTCTTGAGTAAGGAAGAATGGGAGGAACCAGCCAGGTGAGGAACTGGGAAAAGGAGTTTCAGGTTGAGGGAACAGCATGTACTTGGAGGCCTGGAGCTTGGGAGGGCAAGGCATGAACAGTTTCTCTGGAGTAGAGCAGGGTGAGGGTGGGGAGTAGGGCAAATAAGGGACAAGTCCATTCTGCTAGACTATAGATTCTCAGAGACATGGATCGTTCTTTCTGTTAAAATTCAGAGTCAGTTTACAGACACTAAATGATTACTACCTATCAGGCATCTTTTTGGTTTCTCTCTCTTAATTGTCCTACAATATCCATTTCCCCCTCTTACTTTTAATAATTGAACGAATTCCTCAAATTTTATCTGGGCCATGCTACCCAGCCACAGACCATATTGTCTCAGCCTCCCTTGCAGCTAGGTTTGGCTATGATATATGCGACTTCTGGGTTGTCACCTTAAGACATGTCTCTAGGGACTTCCCTTGTGGCGCAGTGGTTAAGACTCTGCCTGCCAATGCAGGGGACATGGGTCTGAGCCCTTGTCCGGGAAGATCCCACATGCTGCAGAGCAACTAAGCCCATGCGCCACAACTACTGAGCCTGCACTCTAGAGCCTATGAGCCACAACTACTGAGCCCGTGTGCCTAGAGTCCATGCTCTGCAACAAAAGAAGCCACTGCAATAAGAAGGCTGCGCACCACAACCAAGAGCAGCCCCTGCTCTCCACAACTAGAGAAAGCCTGTGCACAGCAATGAAGACCCAATGCATTCAAAAAAATAAAAAGAAAGAAAAAAGACATGTCTCCAAGGAATTTATCCTGACATTATTAGCATATCATATAGTGAGTAGGTGAGGAGACAGGCCCTCTCTCTACTCTCCCCTCTTCACCTTGTACTCCCGAGAGCTTGCCCTGAGCACCCTCTTTCCTCTGTCCACCAGTACAAATGCAGCATTGCAGCAACCCAGCTTTGGCTATGCAGTTGAGGGCAAGATGCCAGGGGATGATGGAGCAACAGTATGGAAAGACCATGGGCACACTTAATGGACTCATGGAGCAGAATCCCTTCACCAGCCTGGATTCCTTGCCTCTGGACTGATAAGTCAGAAAATAATAAAAATCTATCTTTTTAAAGCCATTGGATATTTGGGCCTCTTTGTTACAACAGCTCAGCATATCCTAATACAGTCTTACTTAGTCTGTCTTTCTTGGATTGGGATAGATCTTCTCTTTAGGGGGCAGACACACACATACCTATATATACATACACATACACCCTTATTTACATACATGCTGTATCTATCTATCTCTATAGTGAGATATGTAGCAATAAACATAGTGATGTACATGTATATATCATAGTTATACATAATACACATTAGAGAACATTATAATAATATAATTAACACATATTATAATTAACATATATCAAAATATGTTGTCATAATATATATCATATATTTTATATTATCATATATATGGTATATGACATATAGCACACATATAATATATAGTATTCACCTCCATTTGCTAGCTTTGAGATTTGTAAATATTTGTTACCTGACTAGGTTCCAGGATTCAGCTTTCACTCACCTTTTTCATGCTACTGGTTGTCTCTGAGGGGGTGGTTCCTGAAAAAGACAACAAAGGATGTTACTGTCGGAATTGAAAGTTAAAGGGTGGAGAGGTTGGCAGGTAAGGTGGGTAACTTTGCATCTAGAAGGTCTGAACTCATACACTTTATGTTTTCTGACAAGGTCATTTGCTCTTTTGGGGGATCAGAGTCCAAATTCCCTGTTGTGGCATAGAGCAGCGTTTTTCAACTTATTTTGCCTCCAGGGGACACTGGCAATGGCTGGAGATATTTTGGTGGTCACTCATGACTTGGGGTGGGGGATGCTACAGGCATCTAGTGGGTGGAGGCTTGGGATGCTGCTCAACACCCTACAATGCACAGAATGGCTTCTGACCGCAAAGAATTATGGGGCCCAAATGTCAATACTGCTGTGGTAGAGATACCTTAGCATAGAGGAAGTGGAAAATTGTAAGCTCCAAATTCTTTCATTCAGACCTGGCTGAACATTATAACTGAAATGGCTGAGGAAACAGAAAATTAGGTGCTTCAGGTTTTAAAATTCAGCCTGGCTGGGAATTATAATTGAGACTAGAATGTCAGTTTATGATCTTCAGCTGTTAATGGGACCTTGGTATATTGCTTCTTGTATTGTACGTTGTGAGGATAATCATCTCTATTTTAGAAAGACGAGAAAAGTCTAGCAAATGTTTACATACCCGTTACCATCATACTGAGGTTAAATCTATACTTATTCTGTGTCTTGGTTTTCAGCTGAGTCTATGTGCTAAAAAGAGCAAAGAGTTTTCCTGTACATTGAAGGTTTTGTCTTAAGAGTTCAAGAACTTTTACTTACAGCCTGAGTCTGAAAATGTTTGTTATTGGAAACCACATTCATTGTAGAAAAACATGCTTTTGGCTGAAAGCTGTATACATTTTTTGTGAGGGCTTTCTTGGACCTACCAACCTTGGTGATAACTAACCCTGGATGGACTCAATCCATATAAAAGAGCTCTTAAAATTAGAAAATGTCTTAAAATTAGGAAAATAACTAAGGCATTTCTCTTTCTTGTAAGATAACGTGAGTTTAACAGATTAACATCATAACCCAGGCAAAATCTCAGCCTGTTTATACATTGCCAACAGAGGTGTCTGCTGCCTAGTAAAACGCTAATTCACTTTGGGTTCAATCATATTCTTTCACTCATTTACTCATTAATTCATGTAACAACTATTTATTGATTGTCTGAATTAGTGGTGGACTTATGGCACAGCAACCCCTTCCTACGCACCCCATGCTCATTTCTGTCACCTTCCCCATCTGGACCTCAGTCTCACACTTGGAGCGCATGCAGCTCCAAGACCCTGGTGTGGGCTCCAGCTTGAGACTTGGGGAAATAGCGTAACCTGAGCCTGAATCTTGCAGGAGCACCTCCCATTGGTGGGCAACATACTTTTGATATTAAAGAGAGACCTGAACTTTCCCAGACCTTTCTAACAGGAGCAGGGGTGTTAACGTAGTTTGGTTTTCCTGAGAATCAGATGAAAAGCTAGCAATATTAGCAAATACTTATAGATACTGCACTAAATGCTTTAAATGGTACTATCTCATTTAAACCCTGCAATAGCCCTCTGAGGGCTGTATATCTTCCAAATTTCCAGCTCTCATCAGATGGACCCAGCTTTTGGATCCTGGTAATACCACTTCCTCTTCTGTCCCCCTAGGTATAGGATGGCTACAGATTTCTGCTATTGCTAATCCCTGGGTTGCTTCACTGTCCTTTTGACTTCTCAGCTCTTCCTTCACCAGCACCAATTCTCTGTATGAAGTTACTTATGTTTAAAAGACCTAGTGTGTTTCTGTTTTCCAGGCTTGATCTTGACTGATAAAGAGGAATAACTGATTATTACTATTATTTTTATTATTGCACCAAAAAAGCATGCGTTGTCCCTTTTATGGCTTCCCTGAGACCCATGTTGCAGTGTAGCAAGTGACTGAGTGTGGACTCTCAATATAGGCTGACCTAAGTTAAAAATCATCTTATTAGTTGGCAGACCTTGGACAAGTTACTTAACTTTTGGGTGCTTCAGTTTCTTTCTTTCTTTCTTTTTTTTTTTGTGGCACGTGGGCCTCTCACTGTTGTGGCCTCTCCCGTTGCAGAGCACAGGCTCCGGACGCGCAGGCTCAGCGGCCATGGCTCACGGGCCTAGCCGCTCCGTGGCATGTGGGATCTTCCCAGACCAGGGCACGAACCCGTGTCCCCTGCATCAGCAGGCGGACTCTCAACCACTGTGCCACCAGGGAAGCCCGCTTCAGTTTCTTTATCTGTAATAACAGTGCTTACCTCGTGTAATAAATGAAATAATGAATGTAAAGCACTTGGTGTTGCACATAGTACAAATGAAATAAATGAAAAGCACTGGCACATAGTACAAATGAAATAAATATTATCTATCAGTATTATTGTTTCTCCACAAATCAGTTTCCTAGAATTTAGCTTTAAAGACGCTCTCTCTTATGATTTCAACTGTAGTCAATACCTCATGGATAGTCTGCCAAGTCCCATGTTTCTTATGTATAGATCTTCTCCATCTATATGACTTCTATGACAGTGTTCATGCTTATCCAAGGTCACAGATCTGAGGGTAGGCGTATGACTCAAATTGGGCCAATTTGTACATTTCCAAGTAATATGCAATTATGTCCAAGAGAGATTCAATTGATCCTTCTTTGGGTGCTTGGATCAATAAAAATGGTAAGATTTGGAGCTGTTGGTGGCCAGATTTCCTGTCCTGTGGACAAGGAGTCAGAAAAGGCAGTTTGCAATGAAAGAGAAGAAAGGAGCAGACACAGAGTATGAGAGACTGGGGTGCCCTGACAGTGTTTGGTCCCCAGCTTCAGTTCATTCCAGAATCCCAGCTGTATTATTGCCGTTGAGTTCCAAGACATTTCCACGCAGCTTTATCATAAACCCATCTTTTCTGCTTAAGTGTGAGATAGAAAATGTGAGATAGAAAGTAGTTACAATTCACTACAAAGGAATGAGACTCAATCTGGTATTGGAATTCCCAACTGCAAACCTGTAAACTTGAAGACGGTTTCTGTGATTACTGGGATATGTATCGATGGATTACTGGGGTAAGAGGATGGAGTTAAAAAATTCTCTACACAGCCAAGATAGAATCTACTTGTTAGAGTAAAAGAAAGGTGAGGTTATACAATAATTGAGAGGGATATTACCCATGTACCCAATGTGAAGAAAACATGCAAAGATATGCTCCAAGCAAACAACAAGTTAACAAGTATTAAATTAGCAAGTACAGAAACCTCAACTTGGAGGAAGATGAAGGGAAGAGGAAGCAGGGTTTCACAATGAACATTGAAATAAAATTAACATTCATGGGGGGGGGATTGGAGGGAAAAGGAGGAAAGGAGAGGAGTAAAATGAGAGTATTTTAAGGATGTCGTCTCTTTACTGGGGGAGGGGAAGTAAGGGTAAAATTAAGCATCTTGGTAGGGAAAACAATGCAACCTGGTGGGAAAAATAATTGATGAGTGTTTCAAATATTAGGAGAGAAATATGTGTTTGATTATGAAATTAAGAAAAGAGAAAGTAACCATTAATAGGTTGAAAAGTATAGTTGAAATTCTAAATAAATAAAGGGAAAAATGGAACTAATAGCAACTTGATAAAACAAACACAAATAAGAAAAAGGCTAGTGGGAAGCAGCTGCACAGGGAGATCAGCTCGGTGCTTTGTGACCACCTAGAGGGGTGGGATAGGGAGGGTGGTAGGGAGGGAGATGCAAGAGGGAAGAGATATGGGGATGTATGTATATGTGTAGCTGATTCACTTTGTTATAAAGCAGAAACTAACACATAGTTGTAAAGCAATTATACTCCAATAAAGACGTTAAAAAAATCCTATGCAAAAGAAAAAGGCAAATGAGGAAATCATAATAATATAAAATTAATAATAAATGTAAAGTAAGACCGTGGGAGTAACTGTGTCTGTCATTACACTAAATATAAATGGACTAATATACATTAAATATAAATGGAAATCTTCTATTAAAATACAGACTAGGAAAAAAGAGAAAAAAATAGAGACTAGAATATTGAGTGTGACAGTTTCAAAACATGGCTTCCAAATTATTTGACACTCTTTCCATTGAGATGTGGGCACATTGTCTTATCCCTTTGTGTCCAAGTGTGCTCAGGACTGCTTTAGTCAAAAGACTATTGCAGGGTTTCCCTGGTGGTGCAGTGGTTGGGAGTCCGCCTGCTGATGCAGGAGACACAGATTCGTGCCCCGGTCTGGGAGGATCCCACATGCCGTGGAGCGGCTAGGCCCGTGAGACATGGCCGCTGGGCCTGCGCGTCCTGAGCCTGTGCTCCGCAACGGGAGAGGCCGCAACAGTGAGAGGCCCACGTACCGCAAAAAAAAAAAAAAGAAGACTATTGCAGAAGTGTTACAATGGGACTTTGAGACAAGGTCATAAAAAACGCGCAATTCTGCCTGAGTCTCTTGAAAGCCTCACTCTCTGGAAACTCCATGCTGAGATATTACCTCTCAGAATTCAACCATCAAGTGTGAGAAGCTGAAGCTACATGGAGAGATCTAGCATAGGGGCTCCAGCTGACAATCCTAGATGATTCCAGTCTTTGCGTTATCCCATCCCAGGCACAGACATGTGAGGAGAGGTGCTTTCAGATAATTCTAACCCTCAACTGTTTGAGTCACCACCAGCCATTTGAGCCTTTTATCTGAGGCCTAAGATATCAAGGGGCAGAGAAGAGCCATCACTGTTTTGCTTGTCTGAATTCCTGACCCATATGAGCATAATAAAATGGTTGTTTTATGCCAATAAGTTTGGGTTTTATTATGCAGCAGTAGGTAAGTGGAACAATGGGCTAAAAAATGACACTCAACTATACACTGTTTTCAGGAGATTGATAATATTGGAAATAAAGAGGTGCACAAAGAGATACTAGGAGAATTCAAACAGAAATAAAACAATGTATAATATTAATATCACACTTAGTGGAATTTAAGGTTCAAAGTTCTAAACAAGGTAAAGAGGGAAACTCTGTATTGATACTTAACACATTTTATGAAGAAAATTATATTCCATTCACAAATATGTATGCACCAAACAACATAGATAAATACAGAAAGCACAAACGAGTAGAAATGTAAGAAGCAATCAAAATACAATTATGCTCGGATATTCAATTCACTTCTCTCGGAACTAGTAGATAAAAAATAAATAAGTGTAGAGAAGAACTGGATATCACAATCAATAAGCACATACAAACAGAGGAAAGATCTAGTGGATAAAAAGTAAAGATATGGGGAAATGAATGAGTAAATAAAATCAATAAATACACATATACAGAAAGTCAGAGAGACAGACAAAGGCACTCTTGTGCACACACACGCACACGCACACACACACACACACAGAAATAGAGACTGAAAGAGATAGAAGCCTATGCAGAGAGAAGGAATTTTATATTCCTTGAGAATAAAATATATACTTTCTTTCATAAAATCAATCATATGCTTCCACAAAGATATCTCTAATAAAAACTTATAGAGATTTTCAGCCATTAGTTTAAAAATTCTAATAAATTTTTTAAAAGTAGAAATGATTCTTTAATTATCTAATAAAATTAGGAATATATAATGCAAAAATGTACAAAAAATCTTAACTTTTGGAAATGAGGAAGCACCTTCCCACATAATTCTTGGAGTAGCAGAACATCAAAAGGAAATTACAAACCATCCACAGATCAATAAGAAGAATACTTCATCCTGTAGAATATATCTAAACCTATACTCAGAGGAAAATTTAAAACCTTATATGTCTTTATTTTTAAGAAAGAAAGGTGAAAAAATAAAGCATCTAAGTATTCATTTTAAGAACCCAGAAAAAAGAAATTAAGAAGAGATTAAAGCTTAAATCAATAAAATAGAAAACAAAAAACATAGTAGAAAGGATAAAAAATTCAAAAGACCAATAAGACAGATAAACCCACACAAGTTTGATGGAAAAAAAACCTGACAGAAAATAGCAAGAAGGGGAACATACCACAGTTTCAAGGAGGTGATTAAAATAACCATAAGAGAATGCTGTATGCAACTTTATGGTCACAAATTTAAAAATTAGGGAAAATAAGTGATTTCTTATAAATAATAAATATTATTCCAGGAAGAAATAGAAAATTAGAATGAGCCCATTGAATCAGTAGGAACTGGAAAGATGATTCATGGTCTACCATTAGAAAAAGCACAAGGGGAGCATTTCAAGTGAGGAACAAGCCATGATGCTATATTTGCAAAGAAGGAGATGTCTGGGATCTGGTCATGTGATTTTTATAGCCTTCATTCACATGAGGTTTAAAAAGAGTTGGTAAGTAAGAGAGGAAGGATTTATTTGGAGAGAGCTGATGCTGTCCTGTGAGCCCCTCTACTTCCACCCAAGAGGAGAAGTGTGTGCGGGTGCTTTTCTCTTCAGCTTAATCCAAGAGAGGGATTTTAAGGAATTCATTCAGCTAATTACACTGTCTTTGCATTTTATGGGGACCCAGTTGATTGGTGCCTGTTTCCTCCTGAAAAATCTAAATAGTGAGCCACTTGGGCAGAAAAGAAATCTGCTGCACCTGCACATCTCAAGTTTCTTGGGCAAAGGGTGAGTGAATATCTCCCAAGAGCTAGATGTGGGTCATGTGTGAGACGTTTTGGGTGTGGGGTTGCTTAGTTTCTTTCAGAGAGGGCCACATGGAGTGGCAAATGGAGAAGCTAAAGAAGACACAGGATTCCTCCAGGATGAGTAAGGTGTAGGGATGAATTTGCTGTTATCAGGGGAATTTCAGGGGAGTGATTGGGGAATTGTCCTCAAATAACCCACAAAAGCTGTCACGACTGAAAGTGCTATATCTCAGGAACATAGAGACTAAATAGCAACAATAGTATTGTCAAGGAAAAACTTCCCTGCTCCCCTTTCCTCATCTCCCTGCCAGGTTACAACTCTTGCAAGACTGGGTGAAGGAAAGTAGAATGTTGGGTGGGGAAAGAGGAAAGAAGACAATTATACACCTTACTCCCAACTGTAGGCTTCCAACCAGGAGGGATGTTGAAAAGTAGGAAAGGGGAAAAACCTAATATTTACTCAACTCTAGAGTGTTCATTCTTCCATAGGATTGGACATTTAAATTATTGAGTTGAGGCAGCATCTTGCATCTTAGGTGACCACAGACTTTATATTAAAAAAAGTTTCTGCCCAAGCTTTTATTCTTTCTTTGCCATGACTTCAGTACATAATTTCTCTCCTTAAAAAAATTGTACAAAAAATTACACAATGCTTTATGATTCATGAAGTATAGTTACATTTATTATTACCTTATTCAAACCCCTTACTGCTATCATGAGGTCAGCATTATTATCCTTACATTATGGAGGAGAGAATTGAGACCTAACTAAGTTCTGGAAGAGCCCACTTTTCTGACTTCATGGAAGAATTTCTTTCTTGGTGAAGGTTGAGTTGGCAGAGGTTTCAGTATTGCATATTATTGTTACCCCCTCAAAGCCCTTATCCTGCCTTCTTTCCACATCTACCTCTAGGTGATTTGAAAATTATCCCTTTACCTTCACATATCTCGAGGGGGAATGTGAAGTATTTCTGCCTGGATTCAGAAATGTATCCATGGTTGCAGGTACAGTGAGTGCCATTGACACAGGAAGCATTTCGGGGGCACACACGACAGGTCCCTGCAAGGAGAAGAGAGGCAGGTCAGATGTCACCAGAGTCAAAATCTCTCCTGTTATCATTTGGTTTTGCCTCTGAGCAAAGGCCTCTCAAGGCTGAGGAAGCTGCACCTTTTTCCTTTTGTGAGACGTCAGTACATTAAAAAGTTAAAAGATACCAAACCCAAGCTACAGAAAAAAGTGTGATTCTTATGCATGATAAAAGACTGAGGTTGGCATTAAACAAGTTAATTTTAACACAAATATTTCAATGCAATATAACTGTGTTATTCTCAAGATCATTGCAGAATATATAAAAGGGGAATGACTTGGTTAAGACCTGGGACACTGCGTTTGATTCTGGCTCCACCACTTACTACCCGTGTGTCTTTGCACAAGTGTCCTACCCTCTCTGTGCCTCAACTTCCTCATCTGTAAAATGGGTTAATGTGAGGAGTAAGTGAATTAATACATATAAAGTTCTTCAGGCAGTGCCTGGAACATATTAAATGTCAGCTATGATTGCAAAAATTTGAATTCGTAGGGTACCACAGAAGGTATATGGTGATAAGGGTACATGTTATCTTTGTAACACTATGTGTAACTTCATTTAGATGGAGATCACTAAGGATCTTAATTTGAGGCCCCTTGAAAATGAATGGAAATAACAGGGGCTGAGGAAATATCTCAAGCTTAAGTCTAGTGGAGAAATCTGGGAGCTGTCCAGGGTTCACACAGAGTGGAGGCAGGGAACATGATGGGAGGAAAATGTGCAGAGCCTGGCAACTCAGAATGCATCCCTAGCTTTTAGCTAGAAATGTAGAATCTCAGGCTCCACCCTAGGCTTGTTGATTCAGAATCTAGTGAGATCGCCAAGGGATTAAAGTTAACCTGGAATGAACTTGCTCATTTTTTGTTGACTTGCTTGTGACCGGAATGAAATGATTTTTAACATGCTCTGTCTCTCCCCACCAGAATGTTTACTTCATGAGACTTGGTGTGTTTTATTCACTGTTCTACCTCTACCTTGGTCATGCTGTGGTTACTAAAAACAAATAAATAGACAAATAACAGTAAAATTAAAAAAAAAGATAACTTAAAATATACCCAAATTTGATGAAATGATGACCTAAAAAGAATTACAGGAGGAAACCTGCCCCATTTCTGTTCCCAGAAGTAGCCCCCTTCCTCTGTCTTGTTGGAGGATGTGAGTGGTCCCAGGTGCCTTATTGGTCTACACCCTCCCTGATCTCTGGCTATGGAAAAGTCAGGCTTTAAGCACTCACCTTTGGTTTTCTGAGCCACGACTCCTGACAAGCTTAGCAGAAAGCAGAGTCCTGGAACAGGGAAGCAGAAGGGAGACATGAAACGATTGAGAGAAGATTCTGGGATATTCTCCAAGGGCTGGGTATCAGTTATCTATTGCTGAATAACAACTCTCACAAAATGCAGACATTCATTTTATTATCTCTTGTGGTTTCTATGATTTGGGAATCTGGGAAAGGCTCAGCTGAATAATTCTGGCTCGGAGCTTCCTATACAGTTGCTGTTAGACAGTGATGGGGCTGGAGCATCTGGGAACTGGCTGGCCATGGTTTCATGTAGTCTCAGGGCCTAGGGTAGTTTGGGCTTCCTCCCATCATGTCATCCTTGGTCAGGCAGCTTCCATGGCACTTCAGAGCTCTAAGCATGAGTGTTCTGGCCAACCAGTCTACACCTCCTCTCAAGATCCAGTCCAGGAAGTCATGCAGCTCCATTCCACCGTATTCTCTTGGTTACAAGAAAGTCACATGTCCACCCAGATTCAAGTGGACCAGAACCAGAGTCTTTCTCTTGATGGAGGATAGGCAAAATTCCAGAAACATGTCTTGGAAGGGAAGTATTGTTTCTGCCTTTTTGAAAAATGAAGGCTGCCTCTATGTGAAGGATACTTGTACTGTGGCTGCTAAAGTGCTATTTTCTTCTTCCCCAAACCTTCCCAACATCTGGTGGTATCATCAGCCATGTTCTTGCTTCTGCAAAGACCCGAAGGTGCTGGATAGATGGGTGGCTTTTCTCTTCCTTTCTTAATAAATCTTACACCACTCTGATTGTTAGTTCTCTCCTTACTTTCTTTTCATTCTCTTATAACATACTAATTTCTAGAATAATTTGCCACTTGCAAGTACAATATACAAAATATTTAACAACTGGTATGTTTCAGGAACCAGCCAATCAGAATGGACATTGGAGACCCTCTCTGAGGCAGCAGGTGTTAATCTTTCAGCTGCTGAATTGTGAGGCAGTCGATGGGGTCTCAGGAAAGGGTCTGGGCTGGCAGGAGTGTCCTGGGAACTGATTCTGGGAAACAATTATTTACACATGGTGTGGAAACATTTCAATATGAACAACCAATGTGGCTCTTCTAGTGTGTACAGGTCCAGTGACTAGTAACCTTATTTGCAACATTGGTTACCTCCTAAGAAAGTGGGTCCTGCAGATGAATGGATAAAAAATGTGATATATATATATATATATATATATATACACACACAATGGAATGTTATTCAACCTTAAAAAATAAGGCAGTCTTACCATTTACAGCAACATAGATGAATCTAGAGGACATTACACTAAGTGAAATTAAACCAGACACAGAAGGACAAATACTGTATGATTTCTCTTATATGAAAAGTAGTCAAACTCACAGAAGAAGAGAATAGAATGGCAGTTACCAGGGCATTTGTTTTCAATGGGTATACAGTTTTTGCTATATAAGATGAATACGTTCTAGAGGTCTGCTATAAAACATAGCAAATACGTTTAACAACTTGGTGTTGTATATTTCAAAATATGCTAAAAGGATAGATCTCATGTTAGTCATTTTACAAAAAAAGAAAGAAGAAAAAGAAAAACATTTCCACAAATAATGAACATTTTGGAAGTGATAGATATACTTAATATCTTGATTGTGGGGATGATATCATGGGTGTATGGTGTATCCTTATGTCCAAACTCATCAAGATGTATGCATTAAATGTGTGCAACTTTTTTGTATGTCAATTACACCTCAATAAAGCCAAAATAAAAAAAGAAAGTGGGTCCTGGTCATGGAAGGTGTCTATTTACCAAGTTGGATGACAGGTTGGGTGAGGGTGGACTAGTTTGGTGGAGCTGGTAAACTTTGATTCCTGTTGGTAAAGGACTGGGATTGGAGGACTCGAGACTGAGAGTCTGGTGAAGTGGGTGGGGGGATGTCATGGCTTCCTTGGGGAGGTTCAGAAGATGTGGTGGCTGGTGTCTGTGGAGCAAGACTTGGAGGAGATGGGAATTTTTGGGTTAAAATGTGGCATGCCCTGTGATGAAAACACCCCTCCATCCTGCCTATGAGCACATCAGTGAAATTTCTCTTGAAGAGAGAGACTCATGTCTTGGGGAGAGGATTTCCTGGGTGGGGGAAATTGGGCAAAGTTCTAAGGGCAGCCTCCACAATATCCAAGAGGAATTGAGCTCTTACCACATGCCAGGCATTGTTCTAAACATTTTAGGTACATGAACATACTTCAGCTTTCTAACGACTTTAGAAGGTGAATACTAGAAAAATTAAATTTTAGCAAATATCTACTGGCAGATTTTGGTTTTTGGAAGTAATTTTGAGAGCATCTAGTTGCTAAGGAGTTTGGAGATTTCGTTCGCATGCACCGTTTTAAACAATGCTTTGCAAAAGATTCTGAAATAAAAAATAGTATATTGAAAAATTATACTCATGATAGTAATTAAATTACTGTCCCCTGAAATGATGTTTAATAATAAACATATGAACATTCAAAATCCTTATGAAAGAATTATGAACTGGAGGGACAATTTGGGAAGACAAACTCTAGGGAACAGCATTAAATATTTAATCTTTCCTGCTCTTCAGGTTATACTTCTGACTTTTCCTTTTAATTGCAATTTTTTAAAACAGAGAATTGCAAAATATAGAAATGACCCAGTTTGGAGACATATACAAATGTTTTCTTCTCTCAACCAGAAATTTAGACGTAAGGAATAATAACTGGTTTATAAAGAATAAAAATACTTTCCAATATAACTAAAATTGCATCACTGAGACTCTTTTAAAAGCTTAAAAGTCATTCACCCATCATCCTATAATATTCTTTGTACTGTCTCTAGTGTTATTTTTAGCAGGGAAAAGTTTATGTTTGGCATTTATTAACTTCAACTTCAAAATTATTTTTTTCTGAGCCACCAAATTATGGCTTCTGTTTGTTTTAATGATATTTTAGTTGAATGTATATTATAAACTAGGAGAGTTTGGGGGAGAATGGATACATGTTTATGAATGGCTAAGTCACTCTGCTGTGCACCTGGAACTATCACAACATTGTTAATCGGCTCTACTCCAATATAAGATAAAAAGTTTAAATGGTAAACAAAACAAAGAAAAACAAAACCAGAAAGCTGACTATGAGTACTAGTTCCATAGTAAATCTATAGTTGGAAATATTGAAATTACACAATGATTTACACATTCTAATCTAAATTATTTTATATTATAAACTAGAAAAACCTGATATATAGCTTTTATAAAAAATGAGTGATCTTAGTTGTGAAGGGGTTACTAAATCAGATCATTAAAATATTCATGAGAAAGAGAACTCAAATGACATAAATTCTTAAGTTTTTAATTCCCATAAAATATCTCAAATATATAGAAAGAGTGACTGCTGTCAGCTAAACACTGCCTTGGACAGAAATGTGAGAACTTTTAAAAATGAATCACACTCAATCAAACAATAAAAGCAATAATATCTGCAGAAAACTATTTGTAAGTATATGGAAAATAATATGATGTATGTTTTGTCCTTTATTTTAAAATAAAAACACATGGAATAAAAAAAAAGAAGGTGCTCTAATTTCATTCTTTTCCATGTAGCTGTCCCGTTTTCCTAGCACCACTTATTGAAGAGGCTGTCTTTTCTCCATTGTATATTCTTGCCTCCTTTATCAAAGATAAGATGACCATATGTGCGTGGGTTTATCTCTGGGCTTTCTCTCCTGTTCCATTGATCTATATTTCTGTTTTTGTGCCTGTACCATACTCTCTTGATTACTGTGGCTTTGTAGTACAGTCTGAAGTCAGGGAGCCTGATTCCTCCAGCTCTGTTTTTCTTTCTCAAGATTGCTTTGGCTATTCAGGGTCTTTTTGTATTTCCATACAAATTGTGAAATTTTTTGTTCTAGTTCTGTGAAAAATGCCAGTGGTAGTTTGATAGGGATTGCATTGAATGTGTAGATTGCTTTGGGTAGTAGAGTCATTTTCACAATGTTGATTCTTCCAATCCAAGAACATGGTATATCTCGCCATCTCTTTGTATCATCTTTAATTCCTTTCACCAGTGTCTTATAATTTTCTGCATACAGGTCTTTTGTCTCCTTCAGGAGGTTTATTCCTAGGTACTTTATTCTTTTTGTTACAATGGTAAATGGGAGTGTTTTCTTAATATCACTTTCAGTTTTTTCATCATTACTCCCTAACACCATACACAAAAATAAACTCAAATTGGATTAAAGACCTAAATGTAAGACCAGACACTATCAAACTCTTAGAGAAAAACATAGGCAGAACACTCTATGACATAAATCACAGTAAGATCCTTTTTGACCCACCTCCTAGAGAAATGGAAATAAAAACAAAAATAAATAGATGGGGACTTCCCTGGTGGCACAGTGGTTGAGAGTCTGCCTGCCGACGCAGGGGACACGGGTTCGTGCCCCGATCTGGAAGGATCCCACATGCCGTGGAGCAGCTGGACCCGTGAGCCATGGCCGCTGAGGCCGCGCGCCCGGAGCCTGTGCTCCGCAATGGGAGAGGCCACAACAGTGAGAGGCCCACATACCGAAAATAAATAAATAAATAAACAAATGGCACCCAATGAAACTTCAAAGCTTTTGCACAGCAAAGGAAACCATAAACAAGACGAAAAGACAACCCTCAGAATGGGAGAAAATATTTGCAAATGAAGCAACTGACAAAGGATTAATCTCCAAAATTTACAAGCAGCTCATGCAGCTCAATATCAAAAAAACAAACAACCCAATCCAAAAATGGGCAGAAGACCTAAATAGACATTTCTCCAAAGAAGATATACAGATTGCCAACAGACATATGAAAGAATGCTCAACATCATTAAGCATTAGAGAAATGTAAATCAAAACTACAATGAGATATCATCTCACACCAGTCAGAATGGCCATCAACAAAAAATCTAGAAACAACAAATGTTGGAGAGGGTGTGGAGAAAAGGGAACACTCTTGCACTGCTGGTGGGAATGTGAATTGGCTCAGCCACTATGGAGAACAGTATGGAGGTTCCTTAAAAAACTACAAATAGAACTACCATATGACCCAGCAATCCCACTACTGGCCATATACCCTGAGAAAGCCATAATTCAAAAAAAGTCATGTACCACAATGTTCATTGCAGCCCTACTTACAATAGCCAGGACATGGAAGCAACCTAAGTGTCCATCGACAGATGGATAGAATATTACTGAGCCATAGAAAGAAACGAAATTGAGTTATTTTTAGTGAGGTGGATGGACCTAGACTCTGTCATACAGAGTGAAGTAAGTCAGAAAGAGAAAAACAAATACCTTATGCTAACACATATATATGGAATCTAAAGAAAAGATGCAGTACTACTAGAGAATGGACTTGAAGACACAGGGAGGGGGAAGGATAAGCTGAGACAAAGTGAGAGAGTGGCATGGACATATACACACTACCAAATGTAAAGTAGATAGCTAGTGGGAAGCAGCCGCATAGCACAGGGAGATCAGCTCGGTGCTTTGTGACCACGTAGAGGGGTGGGATAGGGAGGGTGGGAGGGAGGGAGATGCAAGAGGGAAGAGATATGGGGATATATGTATATGTATACCTGATTCACTTTGTTATAAAGCAGAAACTAACACACTATTATAAAGCAATTATATTCCAATAAAGATGTTAAAAGTAAAGGTGAACACAATTAGCATTAACCTCATTGTGCCCGTTAAGAAATAGAGGCACAGAGAGGTTGAGTAACTTGCTCCATTTCCCAGAGCTAGTCCAGTGGCAGAGCTGAGATTAAACCAGGCCCTGGGTTCCTGCTGCTAACCTCCCACCCCACATGATCTCCCTTTCAGAAATCCCACACAATGCTGCATGCAAAGAGGAGTTGTTCGCATTGTACATCCTAAATTGGCAGTTTATTGTGACAGCGACTTGAGGAAGGGGTGCCCTTTCTCCAGAAGATGCTGGTCCCTAGATTTGATTAGGGTCTCAAAGTTCAGTAGAGGGTGTGATATGCTAACTTGGTCATTTGGGGCAATCCAGACCAATTGCAGGATTTGGGAGAAAATCCTATGGGCTAGCAGGGATCCTTTAAGAGTGGAAGGGAGGGCAGTACTAACACTGGGCCTCCCTGTATGAGTTTCTGATTGCTGCTGTAAAAAATTAACTGAGGGCTTCCCTGGTGGCGCAATGGTTGAGAGTCCACCTGCCGATGCAGGGGACACGGGTTCGTGCCCCAGGTCGGGAGGATCCCACATGCCACGGAGCAGCTGGGCCCGTGAGCTATGGTCACTGAGCCTGTGCGTGCGGAGCCTGTGCTCCACAACGGGAGAGGCCACAACAGTGAGAGGCCCGCGTACCGCAAAAAAAACAAAAAAAACACAAAACACAAAACTGAATTTAGTGGCTTAAAATAACAGAAATATATTCCCTTACAATTGGTAGAAAATTCAATTCTGTCAAAAATCACTCTCATTGGGCTAAAATCAAGGTATTAGTAGGGCTGATTTGGAAGCTCTAGGGGAGAATCCATCTCCTTGCTTTTTGCAGCTTTTAGAGGCTGCCCACCTTCCTTGGCTCACGGCCCCTTGGTCCATCTTCAAAGCCATTGGCATAACATCTTCTCCCCTTTCTGGTCTCTTGCCTCCCTCTGATGAGGACCCTTGTGATTATATTGGACCCACCAGTATAATCCAGGATAATCTGCTCATCTCAAGATGTTTAGCACATCTGCAAAGTCCCTTTGACCATGTGATGGGATTCAGGACATGCCACCCCAAAATATTCCACTTTGGCATATTCATTATTTTGAGCTGGAGGCAATTGAGAGGGAGAAGATGCCGGACGAGCTTTGTGATCTACCCTTTTCTACCTAAAAACTGGCCATAATTTCCCACAAGAAATGTGCCCTCCCTGTACCAGGATGAGAAGAGCATCTTTACTCCCAGAGACTGTGAATGGACCTTGAAACAGATCTGTACAAACAAACTTACTAAAATAACCCTATCTTCCAATACTTTCCCCTCCTCTGTATCTCCTAGTCACTTCCTCACAATTTATTGCATCTAGCCCCAATCCCTTTGTCTGTCTTGTTTCCTCACACATTTATCATTTCTTTGTCTAAAAGGTACAAAACTTTGTGCTCTGGTCACTTCTTTGGGTCTTCATTTTCTTGTGAAGGCTCCCGTGTACATGTTAAAATTTAATTAAATGTTTATGCTTCTCTCCTATTAATCTGTCTTATGTCAATTTAATTCTTATTCCCAGCTAGAGACCATCAGAGGGTAGAGGAGAATTTTTACCTCCCCTGTATATGTGAGGTAACATATCCACACGTTTCAGGGGATGTTGACATCTTCGGTGGGGGCTGTTACTCCTCCTCCCAGGCTCTCATTCTTCTCCAAAGAAGTTGCCAGGTCTGTCCCGTGATCAATTACTTATGCAACTGCTTTCATGGAGCATTTTGAATATTTTTGGTGGTCCAGTCAATATATTCTCAGCTGGGATGTGAACCGCTTAATGGCAGGATCCTGGAATATTTCTTAATACATTTAAATTTCCCTTTTTCCTACTTTTGTATGATGATTAATTTGCAGCAGCTACACTAACATTACAGCTGCCCCAATGATGACTATAGCTTTCAGAGGCAGCTAGTAAAACATATGGCTGAAAAGTACTTCCTGGTTCCTAAAACTCAGGCAGTCTGGGTACCATCACATTTCCTCAAGGCTAGTCTTCAAGGTGTCCTTCCAGCCCAGCCAGCAATCCTGTGCTCAATAATACGGGCATGAGTCTTCAGTTAGAGCTCTCGAAGAGTCATTGGCACGCCGGAATCCCAGAGTTCTAAGAGGCTTTAGAAATCATCAGCTGACTCTTTTTGTTAATGAGAAAAGAGGTCCCCAGGGGTCAAGTACCTCAGACACCAGTTGTGCAAATTGGAGCAGGTTGCTTAACTACTCTAAGTTTTCATATATGAAACAGGGTGATAGCATTGCCTGCCTCCTGGGGTTGGAGTGATGACATAAATGAGGGAATTGTGTAAAGCGCAATGTCTGGCTGAAATCACTCCATAAATGCTAGCTGCCTCTATTATCATTTTATTTGCACTAAAATTCTATTTTTAAATTCTTCACCTGATACTCATTCTACTACACTGTCTGTTCCATCCAGTGATGTGGTCAGAGAAGTCATAGATAACTGAAATTCACAAATAATCCATCTCAGAAGTTTCCAGGACCCTGCCTGCAGTTGCCCAAAAGCAGGAAACATCTCTTTTGAGCTTCTCTCATTAAAAGAATTTTTTAGCTTTACTGAGGCATAATTGATATATAAAAAATTGCACGCTCTCTCACTTAAATTTGACTCCACAGATATATACTGGATACCTCTTATATGTAAGATGTTGCAGAAGGGGCTGCAAACGTGAGGGGACCTTTGCCTTCAAGTAGCTTATATTATTTTGATAGACTTTATGATCTATTACCTGCTTCTGCAACTAAATAACTGTGAGGTTTTGAGCACCATTTCTGTGATGCCATTTTACATCTGTAATGTGGAGGTCCTGTGCGATAATGAACAGAGAACATCTTAGCCTGCTACCAGGTGCTCAACATATGTTAGCTTTGGTTGATATTGTAGCTATTGATATTGTTATTTGATCTGGAGCCAGAGAATGGAAGGGATTTCAGAGTTGGAGAGCTACCTGCACAGATGTGGTTGTTGAAGCCATGGGATCTTAAGATTCCTCTAGGGAGAGAGAGTAGAAAAAGAGGAGGAAAAAACCCAAAGGCATATTAACGAAGATCTGAAGCCAGGAGGCTTGGATTCAAATCCTGGTTCTGCCATTTACAATCTGTGTGACCTTGGACGAGTAACATAACCTCTCTGTGCTCCAGTTTTCTCATCTATAAGATGGAAATAATATTAGTACCCACCTTATGAGCCCATTATGAGAATTAAATGGATTAATATGCAAGGTGCATAGTGAGTGCTCGAAAATTTTGGTTATTATTATTAATATTCAGGAAAAGGCAAAAGGAGGAGAAAGAAAGAAGAGCAAGAGAGGCAGAGGAAAATCAGAGCAGTGCTAGGTCACAGAAGTTATCAAGGAGGAGAGAATATCAGTTAGAAAACAAGACCTGTGAAGAGGGAGATGAACAGCTCATTGGATTTGACCGTAAGGACAATTTTAGGGATATTTGAGAGCGTAGTTTGAATAGGGTGGTGAGGAAGGAAACCAAAACCCAAGGGTGAAAGGAGAGTGTTCAAAGCAGAGCAGA
Source organism: Phocoena phocoena (assembly GCF_963924675.1). Lineage (NCBI taxonomy): Eukaryota > Metazoa > Chordata > Mammalia > Artiodactyla > Phocoenidae > Phocoena > Phocoena phocoena. Next base: position 165,142,794 of record NC_089221.1, read on the forward strand.
AGAAAGAGGAGAAGGGAAAGACAGCTAATTGTTGAACCAAGTAGCCCCTGATATGGGGTAGGTTAAGGTTACACATACCTGGAAGAAGCGATGACCCTTGCATTCCTGTGTGCAGGTAGCCCTTGCCAGTCAGCTCTCAAAGCTCCCTACTGTGGTCCCTCTCAACCACTTTTCCTATCTCAAGGAAATCTCATGAGGCCTGACGTGGTCAGCTGATATAGGAAACCACTAACAGAAAAGTGAACTTCTTCCATCTTTCACCATCAGACAGATGGTTCTGCTTTTCATTAGTTTATTGTCTTTACCTTTTCTTCACTGTTTTCAGATGTTTCCTTGGTAGTAGGTTTTCCTAGCTATTGTTGATCACCTTTGGGATTACAGAATCAATTGACCGTAGGAAAGGAATGCCCTTTAATTACAGAGCATTGCCTGAGGAGCAGGAAGTGACTGTGGGATCAAAATAAACTTTAAATAGCCCCGTGGTTTGGAGGTGGGTAAGCCAGAATTTAAGGTATCTCTACCATTATCTAAAGTTTCTGAAAGTGTCATTTTTTACAAATCTGTGATCCCCCTTCCCCCTCAAAATATGGCACTCACCAGATCTGACTGGAGTCTCAAAGTCTGGTAGAAGGTGATGTATTATTTGGTCATTTGGAGCTATCTGGACCAATTGCAGGATTTGGGAGTCATTGCCTCTCTCAACAAATATTTATTAAGACAAATCTTATTGAGTGACAAGATCTGTGCTACTTTCTAGGGATATAGCAGTGAACAAAATTAACACAATATTTTCTATATAGAACTACGGAGAAAGGGAACATTGGAGGAAAAGCAGGTTTTGGGGGAGAGATAAAATTAAGTTTGGGGTAAGTTGATTTTGAGGTATTGTGATTTCAATATACATTGTATATGTAATCTAGATCACAAAAAGAGGTCTTTTCCCTCCCACCCCCAGCCAATAGATGGTAGTTATAGCCATGATAATGGATTAAATCATTTAGAGATAGATTATAGAGTGAAAATAGAGTTCTGAGTAAGTAATTTAAGATCAGGGAGTGGAGGGATTTCCCTGGTGGCACAGTGGTTAAGAATCCACCTGTCAATGTAGGGGACATGGGTTTGAGCCCTGGTCCGGGAAGATCCCACATGCCGTGGAGCAACTAAGCCCGTGCACCACAACTACTGAGCCCGCACACCAGAACTACTGAAGCCCGCGCACCTAGGGCCCGTGCTCCGCAACAAGAGAAGCCACTGCAATGAGAAGCCCGCTCACCGCAACTAGAGAAATCCCACGTGCATCAATGAAGACCCAACCCAGCCATAAATAAATAAATACATTTATATAAAAAATAAATAAAATCAGGGAGTGGAGGAGCAGCTAATAGACGAGAGAGGGCAAGAGTGGTCAGACAGTTGGGGGGGAAATGAATAGAGTATGGTGTCATGGAAGACCAAGGAAAGAGACCAAAATGAATTAAGACTGAAGAACATTCACAGGACAGAGCAGCAAGGAGGTTGTTCTATTCTAAGAGTAGTTCCAGTGGTGAGGATGATGGTGGTAACGAAGATGGTGGAGGTGGTGGTGATGGTGCTGGTGAAGATAGCAGAGGTGGTGGTGGAGGTGATCGTGGCAGTGGGGACAACTGTACTGGTGGTTCTGGTGGTGGTTACGGTGATGGTGATGGTGGTGAAAACAGTGAAGGTGGTGGCAGAGATCAGGGAGTGGAGGTGATGATGGTGGTGATAATAGTGGTGAAGGTGGTGATGGTGATGGTGATGATGATGGAAACCAGAATGAAACGGATCGAGGATAAAATGGGAGGTGAAGAAGTGGAGGCACCAAGTATAGTCAACTCCAGAGAGAGGTGGAGAGTAGTGTGTGAATGAGAGAAGATGAACAAGGACCTCCTTGGGTGGTTGGAGCATGGTGGAATTAACCAGTTATTGGGATGGACATGGTCATGAGTCCTACATAGTAAGACTGTTGGGCTCTCAACATCCCACTGGCCCAGCAGCCATGTACTGGGCCTTCCTGTTGTTTCTTCCTAATGGTCCTCTGGGGAGGGGGGAGGGGGGAGGGGGTGAGAGTTGGAGGCAAGAGTTGATCAAGAAAGACAGGCAGTGCCACCTAATGGTCAGGCCAATGCTATTGCAGAGTCCTGGCTCTAGAGCCAGACTGCCTACTTTCAAATCTTGGCTTGGGCACTTATTAGCCGTGTGACTTTGGGGAAATTATTTAACTTTTCTGTCCCTAAGCCATCTCTGATATGAGATAACTTCAACAGTCTCCTAAATGGTTGTCTTTACATCCCATGCTCTACCTTTCATCCAGGAAAGCTTTCTGAAACAAGAATCTGAGCCCAGCACACACCTGCCTCACAGCCCCACAGGTACTTTGCAGGCTAAATGTGCTTCATAGGCACATAAATCATACTCACTCTGGCCCCAGTCCACCTCACCAGCCTCATCTCCCACCCCTCTCCCTCCGGCTGCTCATCTGCCCTGAGTACTTGCTCAGGCATGGTCCAGCCTCCGTGTGGTCCCCTCCACCAGGAATTTCCCATTTTCCTCCACTGCTCTGCCCCTGGCCAAGTCCTCCATGTATGCATTCTTTTGTATGTCCTTCCTTGACCCCCAAGGTAGATCCCCCAGAGCCCTACTCTGCCCCTTTCCCTACCCCAAGGTAGAGTTAACATCTCCCCTCTCTATGCATTCCGTATGTAACCAAACCTAAGGCATCATTAATTTTAAGGTACGCCCGTATTTTAGGTACCACCAAACCTAACAAACTATGACACAATGCCTTCTTATTCTTTAGAATTTTTATGTTATCCTTGTTGAACAAGCTGTTGTAGATTTATTTGGAAAAAACTTTTACAACATATCACTCTTTCTTATATATGAAAAGGAAAACAGAAGCGGAAAACAAGTTAGTTAAGATATTTTGGAAACTTCTTTACATTCAGAATGTTCAAAATTACTTTCAACACAGAGCTATCAAAGTCTATGTTTCAATGTCCATGTTTCTCTACATCGCTAGTTCTCAAGGTATGGTCTCTGGACCAGCATCATCAGGGAACTTAGAAATTCAGATTATCAGGCTCTGCCCCAGATTTGATGAACCAGAAGGTCTGGGGTGGGGCCCAGCAAGTTGTGTTTAACAGGTTCTCCAGGTGATTCTGATGCATGCTCCTCATGTCTGAGAACCCAGTTCTGCACGGTATTGTTCTCTGGTCTACCAACAGTATGACGATGAAGTATTTATTAAAGGAACCCCAAAGAGAACCAGAAGCCATTGCTGTCTCTCTACCACCCTTACACTCCTCAGTAGAACACACAAGTATAAACCAAATATCCCTAGCTTTTTACCTGTGATAAGATGAGATTATAATAGCTTTTTTTAAAAAAAATAATTATTTTTGGCTGCATTGGGTCTTCGTTGCTGCACGTGGGCTTTCTCTAGTTGCGGTGAGTGGAGGCTACTCTTCGTTGTGGTGCCCAGGCTTCCTAATGTGGTGGCTTCTCTTGTTGTGGAGCACGGGTTCTAGATGCATGGGCTTCAGTAGTTGTGGTGTGTGGGCTCAGTAGTTGTGGCTCACGGGCTCTAGAGCGCAGGCTCAGTAGTTGTGGCACACGAGCTTAGTTGCTCCATGGCATGTGAGATCTTCCTGGACCGGGGCTCAAACCCATGTCCCCTGCATTGGAAGGCGGATTCTTAACCACTGCGCCACCAAGGAAGCCCCTATAATAGCTTTTTATAACCAAGTTATTACAGCATAAAACTCCAGGGACTTACTTGCTGAAAACCAGACCCTCTAAAATTGTCTCAGTATTTTTTTTAGCGTTTCCTGCAGGTCCACCTTACAGATGCCTTTTCTATCCATCCATCCATCCATCCATTCATCCATCCATCCATCCACCCACCCGCCCACTTACCTTTCCATCCATCCACTCACCCACCTATCTTTCTGTCCATCCCCAATCCGTCCATCCATCCATCCATGCCAGACCTTTCACCTTACTGCCAGGTAGCTGTCTTTGCTACTTTTGACCTCCATGAGGTCACTGTCTTGTGCTGGTTCCTAGCCCTGACATTCATGCCCTAGACTCAGAAACTCTCTCTGCTTCCTCCTGGCTCATCTCAACCAGGTTGTGATGTTTAACAAGACTTTACTGAGGTCAGAGGTAATGTCATCCTGTTAAATCCATGCCGCATCCTGATCCTCCTCTGCTGAGAGCCCATGTGGCTCCCACCTCACTCAGAGTAAAAGTCAAATTCCTCACTGTGGCCTGTAGGGCCCTGCATGATCTGCCCCTGTCACATCCTTGCCCTCACCTCCTCCCAGACTCTCCCTCACTTTTTCTGCTTTGACCACACTGGCTCTTTGTCTTTCCTTGAAGATGACAGGCACTCTCCTGCCTCTGGGCCTTTGCCTTTGCTGTTCCCTGTATCTAAATGCTTTTCCTCAGATACCTTCAGGTAACCATATGGCTCACTTCCTCATTTCAAGTTATTGGTTAAGTGTCCCCTTGTCAGTGAGGCCTTCCCTGACTGCCCTGTCTAAAAATCACACACACACACACACACACACACACACACACACCCTATCCCCATTGCCCAATTATTTTTATTCATTGTACCCACCACCTTCTAATATACAAAACAGTTTGCTTATTTACTTTATTTATTTTGTTTATTGTCTCTCTCCACTACTGCAATGCCAGATCCGTAGGGCAAGGCTTTTTGTTTATTCATTGTTGTAGCCCGTAGAGTAGTTATCGGCTGCTTCAAGTCACTGACTAGCTCCTGAGAGGTCTCCTGATGGTGGGGGGCAGCAGCTCTCAGCAATGGGAATCTCTGGGCATCTACATATCTGAGTCCAGGCTCAATCTCCAGCCTCACCCCAGAGGGCACTGCTCCATTCTTGGTCCAAGGGATAAGATAGTGAACAGACAAAAATCCCCATTCTCATGGAGTCTTGTTTTTGCACACGCGGTTCCCTCTACCTGAAATTTCCTTTCTCTCTCTAACCCTAGCTCCCCTTCCAACTCCCAGACCCAGAAGAGATATTTCCTCCCAGGAAACCTTCACGATAGCTCCAAAAGTAACTTCTACTAGTTGATAGACATTCCTTTATGATGTGGTTATCTTAGGCCAGTCTCCTTTTAGCAGATCTTGAGGTAGGAATTAAGATGTACATGCTTTGTTGGGGAATGCACATGCTTTTGTGAGGGTTTGGATGTACTTGATTTGTCTGGGAGGCAGGGTTGTGATCACATGATTTGTTGGGTTAGTAAGGGTTGGGATGACATAATTTGTTGGAGGAGTAAGGGTTGGCATGCAAATGATTTTTTTGGAGGGTAACAGACTGCACATGATATGTTGGGGGGAACAGTTAGCATGCAAATAATTTGTTGGGCGGTAATTGTTGGGATGTACATGGTTTATTGGGGGCAGGGGGAGAAGGGGTTGGAATGCACATGATTATTTTAGGGAGGATATGGGTTGTCCCAGCTAATTCCGGGGGGGAGCTCTGGAGTGGGTACCATGGAGATGATCCATTTTGAGGCAAAGCCTTTCATCCCCCTGTTTGATAGTCAGTCGTTGGTTATGGGCTGCCTCTGGGGGTGGGGTGTTTACATAACTCGACAGGCAAAGTGATGAATGGGATCTGGACAGAGCGCCAGGAGCGTTCACTACAGTGCTCAAAACTTTGTCTGGTTATGTTTACCCACTGCCTCAAAAGTTGCTATACAGAATATGAATGTCACTTCCTCTTCATTTTAAAGTGTTCAAAATAATGATTTCCCATAGACCATGTTGCATCACTACATGATAAAGCCAGGGGTGAGCGGCTTACACATAATTCTTAATTCTTTATGGTCTCAAGGATTATGATGTCACTCAGGCTTAATTCATGTTAAGTGTTGGTGTAGAGGACGATGTTAGTACCTCCTCTGGCACCATTTCCTGGCCTACTCCTTAGAACTAGTTCCATGAAAATATATTTTATTTTATTTTATTTATTTATTTTTTAAACATCTTTATTGGGGTAAAATTGCTTTACAATGGTGTGTTAGTTTCTGCTTTATAACAAAGTGAATCAGTTATACATATACATATGTTCCCATGTCTTCCCTCTTGCGTCTCCCTCCCTCCCACCCTCCCTATCCCACCCCTCCAGGCTGTCACAAAGTACCGAGCCGATATCCCTGTGCCATGCGGCTGCTTCCCACTAGCTATCTACTTTACTACGTTTGTTAGTGTGTGTATGTCCATGACTCTCTCTTGCCCTGTCACAGCTCACCCTTCCCCCTCCCCATATCCTCAAGTCCGTTCTCCGGTAGGTCTGCGTCTTTATTCCTGTCTTACCCCTAGGTCCTTCATGACATTTTTTTCCCTTAAATTCCATATATATGTGTTAGCATACGGTATTTGTCTTTTTCTTTCTGACTTACTTCACTCTGTATGACAGACTCTAGGTCTACCCACCTCATTACAAATAGCTCAATTTCATTTCTTTTTATGGCTGAGTAATATTCCATTGTATATATGTGCCACATCTTCTTTATCCATTCATCCGATGATGGGCACTTAGGCTATTTCCATCTCTGGGCTATTGTAAATAGAGCTGCAATGAACATTTTGGTACATGACTCTTTTTGAATTTTGGTTTTCTCAGGGTATATGCCCAGTAGTGGGATTGCTGGGTCATATGGTAGTTCTATTTGTAGTTTTTTAAGGAACCTCCATACTGTTCTCCATAGTGGCTGAGCCAATTCGCATTCCCACCAGCAGTGCAAGAGTGTTCCCTTTTCTCCACATCCTCTCCAGCATTTATTGTTTCTAGATTTTTTGATGATGGCCATTCTGACTGGTGTGAGATGATATCTCATTGTAGTTTTGATTTGCATTTCTCTAATGATTAATGATCTTGAGCATTCTTTCATGTGTTTGTTGGAAATCTGTATATCTTCTTTGGAGAAATGTCTATTTAGGTCTTCTGCCCAATTTTGGATTGGGTTGTTTGTTTTTTTGATATTGAGCTGCATGAGCTGCTTGTAAATTTTAGAGATTAATCCTTTGTCAGTTGCTTCATTTGCAAATATTTTCTCCCATTCTGAGGGTTGTCTTTTCGTCTTGTTTATGGTTTCCTTTGCTGTGCAAAAGCTTTGAAGTTTCATTAGGTCCCATTTGTTTATTTTTGTTTTTATTTCCATTTCTCTAGGAGGTGGGTCAGAAAGGATCTTGCTGTGATTTATGTCATAGAGTGTTCTGCCTATGTTTTCCTCTAAGAGTTTAATAGTTTCTGACCTTACATTTAGGTCTTTCATCCATTTTACTGTAAACATTTAAATATACATTTATGCTTGGAAAACAATGAACACTGTACTTGGATCATGGCAGGGTGCAAATAAGATCCCTTGTTATTAATATTATTTGATTGATTATGGTGAGGATGATGGTTGAATCCTATTTGAACTTAGAGTACTTAGTCCTTACACCATACTGCCACCTTCTGGGGAACCTACGGAATAAGAAATTCAAAGCAGCTTCAAGCGCTGGGTTTATGAAACGGGTGGAAATCTTTGGGATGTGAGGAACTGGAGCAAATCCTACAGAAATATTAACTAGTGCCTTTTTATATCACCTTAAATCTATTAATATGTTCTTACTGCATTTGAAAATTCAGGTCCAAAGATACTCATTAAGTTAATAAGCTAAATTTTGTAACAAGTGCATAAAAATGGGAGGTAGGAACTTTATTCATCCCTCCACCTACCCACCCATCATCCACCCATCCACCCACCCGTTCATCCAACAAATGTTTAAGATATACCTTCTCTGTGCTCAGTGATTTTATGTCAGGGTTATTAATTTTACTCAATCTCAATTTTCTCATACTTCAAGTGGGGTTGATCATGCCAATCCATTTGCTCTTTAGGGGAAAGAAATACATTCATGGCACTAACAACATTTGATTTTCTTTCTTTTATTTGTTAAAAAATGCATTTTTCATGCAAATAGTTCTAGGCAATAAAATCAGATAGTTGGTGCAGAGCAAGTTTGGGAATAGAGAAACACTAGGGGATTAAAATAAAGATGTTGCTATGTAGTTAACTCATAACACTGACATATTTTGAGTAACTATTGTAAATTATATACCACTTCAAATTTAATGACTTCACCACATTGCATTGTGTGGAATTATTTATTCAATTCCCTACTGATAGACCAGACACTTAGGCTGCTTCCATTTTCACCCTATAACAGATAATATTGCAGTGAACATCCTTATGTGTTTTATCACTGAGATCTTGTGCAAATATTTCTACAGCGTAATTTGTTGGAACTGAGTCAAAGGGTAAAGACCTTTGAGATCCTGACTTATTCTGTCTAAATGGTTCTTTAAAAAGATTTATGATTTATATTCTCTCCTGCTTTGATTGTCTCCTCTTCACCTCTTGGAGGAGGGAGGGATTCTTGCCCAACTGTTATGGGGATAGTGGAACACATGACATCTGATACTGGTCAGATAGCACTTTATTAGTCACATATAGCCCTGGGGGGGGTGGGAGGATGCCATGTGTCATACAGGATTCCATGTGGCTATACTCAGCAACAGAACGAATAGCCAGGCGTTGTCAGAGGCAGGCTTGGTAGTGATAAGAGGATGAAGCGCCCTCTCGTTCCCATGGCTGGATGTGACTGGCGTGTTTGAATAATTCTGCAGGCTGGCAGGGCACTGAAGCCCGCTATTCGGGGATCAGCAGGAACTGCGCCTGGTCCCCATGATAAGGAGGATTGTTTGCTAGGGGATCATTTCTGTGGGAGCAGAGCGAGGAGGTGAACTTACAGTAGGCCATTCAAGATCATCCCAGTTTTCCCCAGATGGGATGGACCTTAATTTTAGGCCTTACACCACACCTCCCAAACAATAAGGTCCAGTCTAAAGAATAAAACAATGAATAATGTAAAAGCTCACCTCCCAGGCACAACCAGGATTAATAGTTGCGACCAGCCTTCTGTCTATCCCTGTCTGCATACCTGCAGAGAAAAGGATGGCAGACCAGGTCAACTGTAGGGAATATTTGTCATTCTTTTTAGACTGCCCAGATCATTTCAACACCTCCTATGCTTCTCACTCTAGAAGTCAGATCCCGCCCTTCCTTGCCTCCCTTGTAACACAGGGCTAGGCTCCACAAAGCAGATACAGTATCACTTGAGTCCTAAGCTAGCAATACAGAAGGCAAGAACTTCAGGGGACCCATGCTGGGAGGGTAGTGAAATGGAGAGGACCCTATAGTCCTTCCCTGCCATGACCTCTGCCTGCCTTTTGTCTGCGGAAAAACTTTAGCCAAAGAATAAGTTTAATCAGAGAAGTGAGAAAAAGCAGAAACAAAGGAAAACAGTCAAAGGAGACCAAATAATATTAGTCATTAAGCATGGTCAAGGACCTTTAGTTCCTTCTCAAGGACTATAGGTAATATTCTGAGCCAGATCCTCTGAGCTGTCTTAGAGATACTGAAACCCCCACCAGGTGGAAGATGTTAACTACATGATGACCAGACTGTAGCCATGACGTAAGCTGCCACAATTCCAAGAATTGGCCTCAAGGAAATGGGAAGAAACCAGCCCTGGAAGTGAAGATTAACTGTAGCTAAAACAATCAAAATGATGCTGGTCAGACCACTGATGACCAATTTCAAGACGACTGTCAGAGCTGACTGTGCTGTTTCTGCATGGAGCCCCCTCCCTCCGTCTATAAAAGCTCTTGCCCACTGATTGTCAGTGGGAGAGGGAGTCAGCCTTCGGACAGGAGTCTGCCTTCCCACTGGTTGCTGTCGTCCAGGATAAAGCAAAGTTTCCTTTCCACCAACCTTGCCTCTTTATTGGCTTTTGAACAGCAAGCAGCTGGACCTCCTATTTTGGTAACAGTAGCAGCAGCTATACAAGGTTTTCTGGGGTTACCAGTGCCAGAGGATCAAGAGCTAGCATCCAGCACCCAGCGTTGGTCACATCAGTGTCTGGGTTTTGGTGTCTGTGCCTGCCACGTGGGAAATTACCTTAATGCAATGACAGGCCCCAACTATATCACCAGGCAAGCCATGCTGGAGGTCACAGCATAGAAAGGTTCACAGGCCAAACTGAAATACTTAAATCACATGGTTTACTAAATCAACTTAAAACACAGTGAGGAACAAGAGGAGAGATGGAGTAACACACTTAGGTGTGTGAGTGGACAGACCATGCTGAGTTCTAGGGTACACAATGTTCGTTTGTCTTGTCTCCTTCCCTTTGCCCAGTCAGTCTTCCCTGCTGCTGCTGAGGACAGAGCTGAGGTTTGAACAAGCGGTTCCCAACCAGAAGGTGCCCTGGACAATGACATATGCTTTTGGTCACTGGCATTGAAGTCCAAGGAGCAAGTGAGGAATTCGAGGACTGCAAGGCCAGTTAGTTGCTTCTACATGTGATGGGGAGCTTAAAAAAAAAAAGAATGACAAGCTCAAAGTCCTAAAATATTTGCTCAAGTCACTTGTCAGGGAATCAGGGACTTTATCGTACTTTACTAAAAGAATGTCTTATTTCATACATCCTCAGGCTGAAATAATCTAAAACTAACCTTAAAGTTTTATCTTGCAGGTAGCAGAATTACAGCCACAGATAAACTCACAGCCTCAGTGGATTCCCAATTGTGATAGTGTCTGTGTTAAGAAGACCCCATAACTGTCCTAAAATAATCTCTGGGAACAAGTAAACTCTTAAGAACACTTTTAATTTGTATCTTCCAAAAGATATAACAAGAATAGTTGCAAGTAAAAAAAGAATAAGACAGAGCTTTAAGAATTTAAAAGTATGGAAGCCAACATGAAAATTCAATAAAAGGATTAGATATAAAGTGGTGACACTCTGCAAGAAAGGAGACCAAAAAGATAGAGTCTGAGGAGTTTTAGAAAGAAAGAAACAAAAAAGAAAAAAAATCCAAAAGGAGCATGTTATCTAAGAAAATAATATAAAATACTTTACCAGAGCTGAAAGACATGAATTTCCAGAGCAAAGAAGCCTACTGAGTAAACCACAGTGAAATTTTGGAACATGTAGTATATAAAGAAATTATTTTTTCTATTTCTTTATATTTCCCATAATATATAACATTTTAAAATAAGTAACATGGATGACTTTAAGTTGTCATAACACTTTCTGTTCTATGGGGCATTTTTTTGGTCAACTCCTGTTGGGTGTTATTCATGTTTGTATTGTTGGTGTGGCAAGAACTCTACTGAGGATATAATCTTCTCTTTATAATAGGAATATATCTCTAAGTTTATCACTTATCATTTACACTTTACTCTTGTTTAAGGTAGAGAATGTTATAATTTAAGTCTATTAAATCCATCAGTGTTTTTCTTTGTGATATATTAGAAAAATAAGTATTGAATAACATGGATAATTTTAATAATATAAATGCAAAACAAGGCAGAAAGGACAAAATAATTGATAATCAAGAAACAACACCAAATACTACTCTTAATTTTGACCATAACTTGTACTTTTAAAAAATTAACATACTGAAGAAAAGGTGGAGCAAATTGAGAAGAGTAAAGAGAACTGACTCACCCACCACCAGTCCCTCCCATCAGGAAACTTGCACAAGCCCGTTAGATAGCCTCACCCACCACAAGGCAGACAGCAGAAGCAAGAAGAACTACAATCCTACAGCCTGTGGAACAAAAACCACATTCACAGAAAGACAGACAAGATGAAAAGGCAGAGGGCTATGTACCAGATGAAGGAACAAGGTAAAACCCCAGAAAAACAACTAAATGAAGTGGAGCTAGGCAACCTTCCAGAAAAAGAATTCAGAATAATGATAATGTAGATGATCCATGATCTCGGAAAAAGAATGGAAGCAAAGATCGAGAAAATGCAAGAAATGTTTAACAAAGACCTAGAAGAATTAAAGAACAAACAAACAGAGATGAACAATACAATAACTGAAATGAAAATTACACCAGAAGGAATCAATAGCAGAATAACTGAGGCAGAAGGACGGATAAGTGACCTGGAAGACAGAATGGTGGAACTCACTGCTGCAGAACAGAATAAAGAAAAAAGAATGAAAAGAAATGAAGACAGCCTAAGAGACCTCTGGGACAACATTGAACGCAACAACATTCGCATTATAGGGGTCCCAGAGGAGAAGACAGAGAGAAAGGACCCAAGAAAATATTTTAAGAGATGAAAGGGAAGAACCTACAACCAGGATTACTCTACCTGGCAAGGATCTCATTCAGATTCGATGGAGAAATCAAAAGCTTTACAGACAAGCAAAAGCTAAGAGAATTCAGCACCACAAAACCAGCCCTACAACAAATGATAAAGGAACTTCTCTAAGAGGGAAACACAAGAGAAGAAAAGGACCTACAAAAAGAAACCCAGAACAATTAAGAAAATGGTCATAGGAACATACATATCGATAATTACCTTAAATGTGAATGGATTAAATGCTCCAACCAAAAGACACAGATTGGCTTAATGGATACAAAAACAAGATCTATCTATATGCTGTCTACAAGAGACCCACTTCAGACCTAGGGAAACGTACACACTGAAAGTGAGGGGATGGAAAAATATATTCTATGCAAATGGAAATCAAAAGAAAGCTGGACTAGCAATACTCATATCAGATAAAATAGACTTTAAAATAAAGAATGTTACAAGAGACAAGGAAGGACACTACATAATGATCAAGGCATCAATCCAAGGAGAAGATATAACAATTATAAATATATATGCACCCAACATAGGAGCACCTCAATACATAAGGCAACTGCTAACAGCTATAAAAGAGGAAATCGACAGTAACACGATAATAATGGGGGATTTTAACACCTCACTTACACCAATGGACAGATCATCCAAAATGGAAGTAAATAAGGAAACAGAAGCTTTAAATGACACAATAGACCAGATAGATATAATTGATATTTATAGGACATTCCATCCAAAAACAGCAGATTACACTTTCTTCTCAAGTGCACATGGAAAATTCTCCATGATAGATCATACCTTGGGTCACAAATCAAGCCACAGTAAATTTAAGAAAATTGAAATCATATCAAGCATCTTTTCTGGTCACAATGCTATGAGATTAGAAATGAATTACAGGGAAAAAACAAAACACACACACACATGGAGGTTAAACAATACGTTACTAAATAACCAGGAGATCACTGAAGAAATCAAAGAGGAAATCAAAAAATACCTAGAGACAAATGACAATGAAAACACGACAGCCCAAAACCTATGGGATGCAGCAAAGCAGTTCTAAGAGGGAGGTTTATAGCTATACAAGCCTACCTCAAGAAACAAGAAAAATCTCAAATAAACAATCTAACCTTACACCTAAAGGAACTAGAGAAAGAAGAACAAACAAAACCCAAAGTTAGCAGAAGGAAAGAAATCATAAAGATCAGAGCAGAAATAAATGAAATAGAAACAAAGAAAACAATAGCAAAAATCAATAAAACCAAAAGCTGGTTCTTTGAGAAGATAAACAAAATTGATAAACCATTAGCCAGACTCATCAAGAAAAAGAGGGAGAGGACTCAAATCAATAAAATTAGAAATGAAAAAGGAGAAGTTATAAGAGACACCGCAGAAATACAAAGAATCCTAAGAGACTACTACAAGCAACTTTATGCCAATAAAATGCACAATCTGGAAGAAATGGACAAATTCTTAGAAAGGTATAACTTTCTAAGACTGAACGAGGAAGAAATAGAAAACATGCATAGACCAATCACAAGTAATGAAATTGAAACTGTGATTAAAAATCTTCCAGCAAACAAAAATCCAGGATCAGATGGCTTCACAGGTGAATTCTATCAAACATTTAGAGAAGACCTAACGCCCATCCTTCTCAAATTCTTCCAAAAAATTGCGGAGGAAGGAATACTCCCAAACTCATTCCATGAGGCCACCATCACCCTGATACCAAAACCAGACAAAGATACTACAAAAAAAGAAAATTACAGACCAATAACACTGATGAATATAAATGCAAAAATCCTCAACAAAATACTCGCAAACAGAATCCAACAACACATTAAAGGGATCATACATCATGATCAAGTGGGATTTATCCCAGGGATGCAAGGATTCTTCAATGTACGCAAATCAATCAATGTGATACACAATATTAACAAACTGAAGGAGAAAAACCATATGATCATCTCAATCGATGCAGAAAAAGCTTTTGACAAAATTCAACATCCATTTATGATAAAAACTCTCCAGAAAGTGGGCACAGAGGGAACCTACCTCAACATAACAAAGGCCATATACAACACACCCACAGCAAACATCATTCTCAATGGTGAAAGCATTTCCTCTAAGATCAGGAACAAGACAAGATGTCCACTCTCACCACTATTATTCAACATAGTTTTGGAAGTCCTAGCGATGGCAATCAGAGAAGAAAAAGAAATAAAAGGAATACAAATTGGGAAAGAAGAAGTAAAACTGTCACTGTTTGCAGATGACATGATACCATACATAGAGAATCCTAAATATGCCACCAGAAAACTACTAGAGCTAATCAATGAATTTTGTAAAGTTGCAGTATACAAAATTAATGCACAGAAATCTCTTGCATTCTTATACACTAACGATGAAAAATCTGAAAGAGAAATTAAGGAAACACTCCCATTTACCACTGCAACAAGAAGAATAGAATACCTGGGAATAAACCTACCTAGAGAGACAAAAGACCTGTATGCAGAAAACTATAAGACACTGTTGAAAGAAATTAAAGATGATACCAACAGATGGAGAGATATACCATGCTCTTGGATTGGAAGAATCAATATTGTGAAAATGACTATACTACCCAAAGCAATCTACAGATTCAATGCAATCCCTATCAAATTACCAATGGCATTTTTTACAGAACTAGAACAAAAAATCTTAAAATTTGTATGGAGACACAAAAGACCCCGAATAGCCAAAGCAGTCTTGAGGGAAAAAAACGGAGCTGGAGGAATCAGACTCCCTGACTTCAGACTATACTACAGAGCTACAGTAAGCAAGACAATATGGTACTGGCACAAAACAGAAATATAGATCAATGGAACGAGATAGAAAGCCCAGAGATCAACCCACAAACCTATGGTCAACTAATCTATGACAAAGGAGGCAAGGATATACAATGGAGAAAAGACAGTCTCTTCAATAAGTGGTGCTGGGAAAACTGGACAGCTACATGTAAAAGAATGAAATCAGAACACTCCCTAACACCATACACAAAAATAAACTCAAAATGGATTCGAGACCTAAATGTAAGACCAGACACTATCAAACTCTTAGAGGAAAACATAGGAAGAACACTCTTTGACACAAATCACAGCAAGATCTTTTTTGATCCACCTCCTAGAATAATGGAAATAAAAACAAAAATAAACAAATGGGACCTAATGAAACTTCAAAGCTTTTGCACAGCAAAGGAAACCATAAACAAGACAAAAAGACAACTCTCAGAATGGGAGAAAATATTTGCAAACAAATCAACGGACAAAGGATTAATCTCCAAAATATATAAACAGCTCATGCAGCTCAATATTAAAGAAACAAAAAACCCAGTCCAAAATTGGGCAGAAGACTTAAATAGACATTTCTCCAAAGAAGACATACAGATGGTCAAGAAGCACACGAAAAACTGCACAACATCACTAATTATTAGAGAAATGAAAATCAAAACTACAATGAGGTACCACCTCACACCTGTTAGAATGGGCATCATTAGAAAATCTAGAAACAACAAATGCTGGAGAGGGTGTGGAGAAAAGGGAACCCTCTTGCACTGTTGGTGGGTATGTAAATTGATACAGCCACTATGGAGAACAGCATGGAGGTTCCTTAAAAAACTAAAAATAGAATTACCATATGATCCAGCAATCCCACTACTGGGCATATACCCAGAGAAAACCATAATTCAAAAAGACACATGCACCCCAATATTCATTGCGGCACTATTTACAATAGCTAGGTCATGGAAGCAACCTGAATGCCCATCGACAGACGAATGGATAAAGAAGATGTGGTACATATATACAATGGAACATTACTCAGCCATAAAAAGGAACGAAATTGGGTCATTTGTAGAGACGTGGATGGATCTAGAGACTGTCATACAGAGTGAAGTCAGAAGGATAAAAACAAATATTGTATATTAACGCATATATGTGCAACCTAGAAAAATGGTACAGATGAACCGGTTTGCAGGGCAGAAATTGAGACACAGATGTAGAGAAGAAACGTTTAGGCACCAAGGGGGGGAAAGCGGTGGTGGTGGTGGTGGTGGTGGTGGTGGTGTGATGAATTGGGCTATTCGGATTGACATGTATACACTGATGTGTATAAAATTGATGACTAATAAGGACCTGCTGTATAAAAATAAATAAAATTAAGAAAAAAAGAGAACTGGCTCAATCAACATACAAAAAACACACATGATAAATAGAAAACCTAAGATAAATGTAAAATAAGGTGGCAAAAGTACATTAAACATATCAATAATCACATTAAATGTAAGTGGATTAAGTTCCCCTGTTAGAAGAGAGTTACTTTCAGACTTCGTTAAAAAACAAAATCCAGCTACGTACTATTTCTTTTTTCTTTTGTTTCTTCAGCTATGTACTATTTATTTAAAAACATCAATTAAGAGAAAATGACAAAGAGGTTGAAAACAAGAGACATATCATACAAATACTAACAACAAGAGCAAGAATATGTTATGGCAATGTTAGACTAAAATTAAAGGCCAACTTTAAAAAGGGAAGAGGGGGAGATTTTATACTGATATAAGGTTATGTCATCAAAAACGATAATGATAGTAGCCAATATTTATTGAGCACTTATAACATGTCAGGTATTATGATAAGTGTTTTGCATATAGGCATTATATCATCCAATCCTCAGTGCTATCTCATTATTGCCCCCACTCAACAGTTTAGGAAACTTGAGGCACAGAGAAATTAGGTAGGTCACAGGTTGGCTAGTTAAGTATCAAAAACCAGTACTCTTAACCATTGGGCTATGCAACTGATACCATACCTTTGAAAAATATAAAGCAAAATCTGTTAGGAATACTATTCCTATACTTTCATCTAATATCTTAAAGTTCTTTTTTAAGTTTGAGTCAGTCTTCCTGGAATTTATTGTTGTGAATGATGTGAAATGGGGATCTAAGAACTTAATCCTTTAGCCAATTGTCCCACTGCCTCCTTCCCCCATTGATTTGAAATACTACCTCCTAACCCATACTAAAAGTCCATACATGCCTGAGTCTGCTTCAGAGCTATTGTTTCTTTGATCTATTTGTGTATTCCTGTGACAGTAACACACACGAAGAGCTTTCATCTCTAGCCATAACTCATTACTCAGTGTTCCCAGAACATGTATTTCCCCCTTGCCTCTGTGTTTTTGCTCACACTATATCCCCAAGTTGCATCATTTCTCACCCACTGCACTAACCATTCTCCATGACTTGATATTCATCCTTTAAGATCTACTTTCAACCAACTATGTCAAATTTCTTTCTCTTCCACATCTTCTAATCAGTTAAAAAAATTCTGCTAATACATCACATATGACAATGTGTTGAGTTAGTTTTATTGGAATGGATCAATCTCATCTCTCTCTCCACATCTTCCCTCCAATCCTCCACTGCAGGAAAGGGCTTTGTAACCTTAGCATGTAGCAATCAACTGATACTCTGTAGGTTACTTATTGAGAAAAATAATACACGCAGTGCTTGAAATATAAACGATATCAGGGAACTGGTCACAGTGGTTGTTTCTGGGGAGGAAAACTTAGGGATGGAGGGAGATCCCCCATTTGAACTTTTCCTATATGTATGTATTATCTGTACGACATAACAAATACATAATTTTAAAAAGAACAGTCAGATCTATCTATTGTCTTGAATAGAGTTTCACATTTTATTTTTAGTGAGAAAGGCAAATTGTAGAAGAAGTAGAATATATAATCTTATTTTTATAAGAAATCAGAAATTCTAAACAAAACAATCTTACTTATGGGTCTGTTTTTGCAGGGCACTGGGTTAAGGCAAAGGATAAGGCAGGGCGGGGCAGGGTGGGGGGGAAGGAAGGGGGAGAGGAAAGTAGAACATGGAGCGTGCCAACGAACCAGCAAGGCCCCACCTCTATCCCGCCCACCAAGCCCTGGCCCTTCCGCAATCCCCGCCCATCGGGCTTCAGCTTTGTCCTTAGCCCCAACCAGTCGGCATACACTCCGCTCCAACCCCACTCTTTAGATCCGGTCAGACCCCAGCCCAGAGCTTAACCTCGCCCGCAGCCCTGGGGAAGGAAACTAGAATTTTTCCTCCAAGGTTGGATGAAGGAGTCAACCTTTCCGCCACTGCCCGGAGGTCCTCTGGCCCTGAGGGCCGGTGCTCCAACCACTTCCGCTCCCGGCGACCCTGACACCGGAAGCAGAAGTGCGCAGCGGCGGCGGATGGTGGCTGTGGTACCGGGCCGCACGGCGCGCTGCGGTGGGAGTGTCTCCGGCCGTTCTGCAGGTGCGGCCAGGCCCCTCGGGAGGGCGGGGAGGGCTCGGCGGGCGCGGGGAGAGGCCGAAGGGCCTAGGACGGCTGCCCGGGCCGAGGTGCTTCCTCCCCGCGGTAACCCCGGGGCCGGGATGGGAGCCCGCACAGCTCGGCTCTGCAGCCGGGCTCCCCCTGTTCGGTCTGTCGCTCTCAGGTACCCCTTGTTCGGGCCAACAGGACTGTCATCCGCCTATTGAAGGGGAAGTCACGAAGTACAGCACAGGTCCCGCAGCTAACAAGTGGTGACACCAGCCGGCCCCAGTACTCACCCGTCTTCCCCGATTTGTAGGCCTGCCGTATCTCCCATAGGCAGGATAACTGTTTATTAATAAATCACGTTTTATTTCATATTACGTTTCAGGTTATCTCGCTCTGCAAATGGAAATTTAGGTCTGAGTCTACATGTGCAAACTGGTTTGAGTGACTTGTCATGTGAATTTAAAAAATGGAATGTACCCTCTATCAAGGGCTGAATTAGTTGGTGACTGACAGTTTGCACTTGCTTACCTTAGGACCTGTTAACTTAGATTTCTTTTCCTTTTCCTTTCCCCTCCCTCCCTCCCTCACTTCTGACTTTTACTTTGTATCAGTTTTCTTAACTGTAAGGGGAGCATGTCCTAATAAAAGCTATTTCTCACAAGTCTTATTAACATCAAAGAAAAGTAAGACTATTCAGTTCTTTTCAAGTTGGCTCCAGCCTGTAAATCGCCATAAGGCTTCAAAAGATGGGACTCCAGGAAAAAGAACATGAGCTTTGTTAGTACCGGGAATTGAAATTGAGTTGGCAGTAAATGGGATGTCTTTTTTTTTTTTTTTTTGCGGTACGCGGGCCTCACTGTTGTGGCTTCTCCCATTGTGGAGCATAGGCTCCGGACGCGCAGGCTCAGCAGCCATGGCTCACGGGCCCAGCCGGTCCGCGGCATGTGGGATCCTCCCAGACCGGGGCACGAACCCACGTCCCCTGCATCGGCAGGCGGACTCTCAGCCACTGCGCCACCAGGGCAGCCCGGGATGTCTTTTTTAAATCATAGGGTTAAGACTCACTTCTAATGAGAAATGGAGAAAAAATTAATTCTGGAGGAAAATTAAGCATCAGATTTCAATTTGATGAGTGTAGTGTTTGTTTTTAGAGAGGATTCATGTCCCACCTTGTCTTTTTAGAAAGCGTTAACGTTTCTTAAAGACAGCTGAAATCTAGTGTTGTGATTTTTGTTATATGAACAGGCATTTTAAGTCATTTTTAGTTTTGACTTGTGGTGTTGTCTTTGTGTGTGTGTGTGAGAGTGTGTGAGTGTGCATGTGGGCACATGCCTTCTTAGTCTAACTATATTGAGTTATTCTTGAGGAGTGTTGATTGTTTGGCACATTTTCATTGGGGGTGCCCTCAATGAGCCGGGCCCTGTACAGGGGAAACAACGTGACTGAAATAGATTTAATGCTTGCCCCTGTGGACGTTATATTCTAGCTGGGAAGACAGATTTTAAATTAATAATGACAAAGGGTGATGTAGAAACACAGAACAGGGGAACTTGAGGAGGAGATCAGCAAAAATATCTTAAACGGGACAAATGTTTGAACTTAAAAGATGAGTTTTATGTAGCTAGACAGGGGTCAGGCTGTGGAGTCGGAGTGGGGAGGAGATTTGAAAGAACGGTGGATGCGTAATCCCTCAGGCAGTACCAAGCCTGGTGTATTCCAGGAGCTGAGAAAAGATAGGGAAAGCTAAAACACAGAAGACAAAGTACCGAATGGAAAAGCCGGGAGGAGAGGAGGGCAGGGCCCTGAAGGCCATGGTAAACTTTGGACCTTGTTCTAAGGCCAGTGGGAAGCCACTGAATCAGAGTTTTAAGTAGGGAGTAATATGATTTTGTTTGTGATTTAAACAAACCACCAACTCCTGGGTTGAGCATGGTGTTTAGGATGGACAAGAATGAATGCAAAGTCCACACATATAGCAGCTTGGGTTATAGTTCAGGACTCAGAAGATTGTGGAGTTGGAAAAGTTGGGGCTTGGTGGTGATCGTGGAATTGAAAAAGTTGGAATGTTTGCGATGCATAAGAGGTAGAACAGAATTTGGTGCTCGATGTATTCTCTCTACAACATGATATAGAATAGGGCTTGGCAAACTGTGGCCTGTGGGCAAATCTGCCCTGGTGCTGGTTTCTATTAATAAGGTTTTATTGGAACACGTGTTTATGTGTTCCCTGTGGCTGTTTCTGTGCTATAACCACAGTTAAATAGTTGCCATACATGTGGCCCACAAATTTTAAGATTTTTACTGTCTGGCCTTTTACAGAAAGTTTGCCAACTTAGTACTTATCAAGTGCGGTTCTGGTGGCAGGATTTGGAGTCCTGAAAAAAGTGGACACAGGTCTATACCTCGAGAGTTTACATCGTGGTTGGAGAGAGAGAGAGGCAAACTTACCTATACAAATACATATTAAAAAATCACAACTTGATAAGGGCAGTGGAGGAAATGTAGAGGATGTTAGAGGTGTTTTGAGGGAAGATAAGAGGAGAAATGATCCTTTTATTAGGTAACTGGAGCCAGTAGAAACGGTCAGGGCCTGTGGTGTGAAAGGTGGCTCAGGGCCCAATATGTTCCTTATTGAGATAATTTCCGGGTAAGCATGTTTTGCTTGGCCGCCTTGCTGGTCCACAGAAATGGAATTATCTGGGCCAAACCCCTGCTTGGTGTTCTGCTTCCACTCTCATTTCTTCTTTTACCTCTGTCTCTCTTATTGCAGGAAGGACACCTACTGAAACTTTAAACCCTGGCGCTGGTGTCATGGTGAGGGGGAAGGAGGTGGTTAGGATGGTTGGGGGGGGGAATAATTATGTACTCTGGGTCCTGTCTCCTCTCTGCCTGCCTCCCAACTGAGGAATAAAGAAGAGGGAAGTGTGGAACATCTTTAGCCCTGTCCCCAGGACCTGGCAACCTCTTTCAGTACATGACCTCCAGAGGGAACTGGTTTGGGTGGAGGGTTCCCAAAGAGACCCTGGGGTTCTCTGCCTAATTCCAGAGTCTGACTGCAGTGCGGGGCTCATTTAGAGCCGGCAGCAGCAGAGCTCCAGGGCCATCCCTGCCATCGCTCGTGAGACCTACCAAAAACAAATGGTTCTATACAGTAAAATTAAAATTCATTAAAATCCAACAAAATTAAAACCTCAGGGACTGTCACCCAAAGTACATTTCTTAAGTGCTTAATAGCCACACGTGCCAGTGGCTGCCTTTTTGGAAAGTGCAGACATAGAACATTCCCATTGAGCTTTACCAGTGAGTGCTGCTGTAGAGAATTCTGAGATTAAAAGGCCATCAAGTTTCTCAGATGCAATGGAAGTCCTATTTTAACAAGCATAAAAAATGACTAAATGCTTATCTATGTCTTGGGCGGCGTCCTAGGGACTTCATGAAAATTAAAAGATCAAACCCAAACTTTTGATGTCTTAAATAAGGAGTTTAGGAAAAGCTCTGTAAAGCTGAGAAGGACAGGCTCCGCCATCACTGGTTAGTGGAGTGACAGAGAGCCAAAGTTTATACTTTTGGATCTGTCCAAATGTTAAAAGAAAGTCAATATTTTCTGCTGGGTGTGCCATATGAGCTCTGTCCCAGCAACTCCTCAATTCTGCCCTTGTAGCACAAAAGCTGCCATAGAGGTAAACAAACGGGTGTGGCTGTTTGCCAGTAAAACTTTATTCAGACAAACAGGAGGCAGGCCGGGTTTGCTAAGCCCTGCTTTGGAGAGAACACTCTGAATGTTCTTGCATTGGGTCTACCTTCCCCAGGGATAACCCCTCGTCCTACAGAATGGTGAGGGTGGTCCTTGCTGAGCCAGAATATGTGTACTGTCTTAGGAATCAGTCACCTTGGAGGATGTGGCAGTGGGGCTCATCCAGGAGTGGACGTTGCTGGATGACGCTCGGAGGAATCTGTGCAGATACGTGCTGCTGGACAACTGCAGGACCCTGGCCCCCCGGGGTAAGGCTGGTGCTACTCCGGTCCTTCCTGTATGCAAATGCTTTTTAAGCGCCTGCCACATGACCACAGTGATGTAGTGTGGGTTTCCAGTTCATGGGCTTCCACAGGATAACAGCTCCATGCATTGCTTTTACTTAATTCTCTCCATAGTCACTCGTGTGGGTCTCACTGACCTTGACCTTGGACTTTGGGACTTAGAGAACCTCAGTTCCATGGGGCAGAGCGGGAGCGTTTGTAGTTTGGGCCCTTGTGAAAGAACCTCACTGAGTTCATTAAAAACTGGATGTGATCACTTAGGTACCCCACGTACTTGCTCGGGGTCAGGAGCTGAGGTCCAGGTGGAGGGCGGGCAGGCAGGGGAAGCATTTATTTTCCTCTGCAAGCCCTCCCCTCCCTCAGCACATATGTTTTTCTCCACCAGCAGGGACTCCATCCTGCAAAGCCTTTCTGGTCTCCCAAGTGGGGCCAAGAGAAGAGCTGATGACAGCAGAACAAGGCATTCTCTGTGCCACGGGTGTGGGTGAGTACCAGGGGGCGTAGCACATTGTGACCCATCCAGACCGGGGTTTGAGGGTGGGTGCTGCTGGGAAGTGTCAGTCTGAGGGCATTTATAAGGTTCTTTATTCTGAGGGGAAATAAGGTTTTTTGGGGTGAGTTCCTTTAGCTCTTCTTTTTTCACTTTTTAATTCTCTTACTTTTTGTTGGTTTCAGAAAAAGATCTGTTCCAATTTCTCTTTTTTTTAAAAAAAAATTTGAGATACATACTGTAAAATTCACCCTTTTAAAGTGTACAATTCAGAGGTTTTTAGTATATTCACAGAGTTGTGCAACCATCACCACTATCTATTTCCAGAACATTTCTATCACCTCCAAAAGAAACCCTGTACTTATTAGCAGTCCCCCCCCCATCCCCCTTCCTGCAGCCCCCAGCAACCACTAACTCACTTTCTGTCTCTGTGGATTTGCCTGTTCTGGACATCTCATATAAGTGGAATCATATGTCTGTATCTGTCTTCTTTCACTCAGCATCATGTTTTTGAGGTTCTTCCATGTAGTAGCATGAAATGCTTCATTCCTTTTTAAGGCTGAGTGATATTCCACTGTGTGGATGCACCACATTCTGTTCATCCATTCATCAGATGATGGCCATCTGGCTGGTTTCCACTTTTCGGTGATTGGGAGTAGTACTACTCTGAACATTCATGTATAAGAATTTATGTGGAGCAAACATCGTTCTCAATGGTGAAAAACTGAAAGCATTTCCTCTAAGATCAGGAACAAGACAAGGATGTCCACTCTCATCACTATTATTCAACATGGTTTTGGAAGTCCTAGCCATGGCAATCAGAGAAGAAAATGAAATAAAAGGAATACAAATTGGAAAAGAAGAAGTAAAACTGTCACTGTTTGCAGATGACATGATACTATACATAAAGGATCCTAAAGATGCCACCAGAAAACTACTAGAGCTAATCAATGAATGTGGTAAAGTTGCAGGATACAAAATTAATGCACAGAAATCTCTTGCATTCCTATACACTAATAATGAAAAATCTGAAAGAGAAATTAAGGAAACACTCCCATTTACCATTGCAACAAAAAGAACAAAATACCTAGGAATAAACCTACCTAGGGAGACAAAAGACCTGTATGTAGAAAACTATAAGACACTGGTGAAAGAAATTAAAGATGATACCAACAGATGGAGAGATATACCATGTCCTTGGATTGGAAGAATCAATGTTGTGAAAATGACTCTATTACCCAAAGCAATCTACAGATTCAATGCAATCCCTATCAAATTACCAATGACATTTTTTACGGAACTAGAACAAAAAATCTTAAAATCTGTATGGAGACACAAAAGACCCTGAATAGCCAAAGCAGTCTTGAGGGAAAAAAACGGAGCTGGAGGAATCAGACTCCCTGACTTCAGACTATACTACAAAGCTGTAGTAATCAAGACAATATGGTACTGGCATAAAACAGAAACATAGATCGATGGAACAAGATAGAAAGCCCAGAGATCAACCCACAAACCTATGGTCAACTAATCTATGACAAAGGAGGCAAGGATATACAATGGAGAAAAGACAGTCTCTTCAATAAGTGGTGCTGGGAAAACTGGACAGCTACATGTAAAAGAATGAAATCAGAACACTCCCTAACACCATACACAAAAATAAACTCAAAATGGATTCGAGACCTAAATGTAAGACCGGACACTATAGAACTCTTAGAGGAAAACATAGGAAGAACACTCTTTGGCATAAATCACAGCAAGATCTTTTTTGATCCACCTCCTAGAGTAATGGAAATAAAAACAAAAATAAACAAATGGGACCTAATGAAACTTCAAAGCTTTTGCACAGCAAAGGAAACCATAAAGAAGACGAAAAGACAACCCTCAGAATGGGAGAAAATATTTGCAAACAAATCAACGGACAAAGGATTAATCTCCAAAATATATAAACAGCTCATGCAGCTCAATATTAAAGAAACAAACAACCCAATCCAAAATTGGGCAGAAGACCTAAATAGACATTTCTCCAAAGAAGACATACAGATGGTCAAGAAGCACATGAAAAACTGCACAACATCACTAATTATTAGAGAAATGAAAATCAAAACTACAATGAGGTATCACCTCACACCAGTTAGAATGGAAATCATCAGAAAATCTACGAACAGCAAGTGCTGGAGAGGGTGTGGAGAAAAGGGAACCCTCTGGCACTGTTGGTGGGAATGTAAATTGATACAGCCACTGTGGAGAACAGTACGGAGATTCCTTAAAAAACTAAAAATAGAATTACCATATGATCCAGCAATCCCACTACTGGGCATATACCCAGAGAAAACCATAATTCAAAAAGACACATGCACCCCAACGTTCATTGAAGCACTATTTACAATAGCCAGGTCATGGTAGCAACCTAAATGTCCATTGACAGATGAATGGATAAAGAAGATGTAGTATATATATACAATGGAATATTAGCCATAAAAAGGAACGAAATTGAGTCATCTGTTGAGATGTGGATGCATCTAGAGACTGTCATACAGAGTGAAGTAAGTCAGAAAGAGAAAAACAAATATCGTATATTAATGCATGTATGTGGAACCTCGAAAAATGGTACAGATGAACCGGTTTGCAGGGCAGAAGTTGAGACACAGTTGTAGAGAGCAAACGTATGGACACCAAGGGGGGAAAGCCATGGTGGGGTGGTGGTGGTGGTGTACTGAATTGGGCGACTGGGATTGACATGTATACCCTGATGTGTATAAAATTGGTGACTAATAAGAACCTGCTGTATAAAAAAATAAAATAAAATTCAAAAAAAAAAGAATTTATGTGGATATGTTTTCATTTCTCTTGAGTATATACTTAGGTGTGGAATTGCTGGGTCATTTTTTAAACTTTTTGAAGAACCGCCAAACTGCTTTCTAGAATAGTCACACTATTTCACCTTCCCACCAGCGGTGCATGAGGATTCCAATTTCTCCATATCATACAAACAATTATTGTCCAATTCCTCTTTAAACCAAACATTTCTTTGTGTGTTCCTTGTCTAATTGCTTCTTACTTGTTTGCCTGATAACACTGTCTGATAACGTCACTTTCAATCTCCACGGATTCCTTTGCTGGGAAAAAAGTCTCTCATTTCCACCTCATTCCCATCACTGCCCAATTCCTACTCTTAGAGCCTCACTTTCTCACTGATACCTTCTTCCATTTTAGTACTGACCCAAGTTTAGGGTCAATATTAAAAAAAAAAACATGTTGTATGTGTCAATATCATGCCGCTACTTCTTTCTGAAAGAAGGTAATTTTTTTTTTTCCAATTCATTTTAGACTGGGAATCTCAACTTAAACCCAAAGAGTCTACTCCTCTGCAGGATATTTTGGAGGAAAATTCATCCCGTGATTTGCAAATGGTAAGATTCACGGGTGATGATTCTTTACTCCCTCTCATAGAAGAAGTTGAGGAATACGTGAGTTGGACATGCACACCAGGGCCAGGCAGATATTTGAGCCAGGGCTTTTCCTCAAGGACATGAAGTGTCTGGAGGGAGCATCCATGACCCATGAATTTGGGCAAATCCCACCTATCACTTAAGTTTCTTTCTTCTTAGAAAGTTCCCCTGAGTAAACATTTCCATCAGTGAGAGTCAGACATCGATTGTATGCAGTGTGATTTACTCTTCAACAGTGATCAGAAACACGCTGTCTGTTAGAGATGCCCCCATGTAAGTTCAGGATGTGAGAAAGCCTAGTGGTGGAACCTGCAACACCCTGGAAGAACTCGACCTGTCTGAACAAGGCGCACCTTTGAAAATGCTGAAAATGTGCCCCTGACAAGGAGCATCCCTGGGTGACCTTTTTGTCGTCATCCACTGCTTGTCAGGAGCAAACTCCTCCTGGAGAGAAGCCACCTGCTGATTTAACTGTGGTGAGAAAGGCTCCTGGAGGAATTATAACTTGGATCTGAACAAGAGGACCTGCAGGAGAGGGCCACTCTGATTGTAAAGAATGTGGGAAAGTTGTCGGGGGTCCCACAGCCCTAGGGAGACAAGTTGAGACCCCACACTGGAAGGAAGCCCTTGTCAAAGAGTGGAAAATCATTCAGAACCAGCTTGCACAGCATGGTGTGTGAGAAAATGCAGAGTCCTGCCATCCCCCCCTTGACCCTGAATTCCTGCCTTCCTAAACTACCGAGCCTCCACGTTTGAGTTCCCATTCTTGGGGATTTGAAGCTTAGGGTTAGGGCTAAGATTTGGATAGAGGGACATACAGAGCCCAGCTTCACCCCCAGGCTGGGCCTCTTTGTCCCAGAGCCAATGAGGTATCTAGCTTCCCTCAGTATGTGCCTCTCCACCTCTATCACGGATGGTGTCAGCCTCAGAGTGTCAGAGACACTGGCACAGTGCATGGGGTGGTGAGGCCGGGGTAGTAGAGACCCCTTTTCCATTCCTGTGCCCTGAGCACGCGGAGCCTCAACCCTGCACAGCCTCGTGAGGAGTGGGCTGCCAGGCAGCTGAAACTCTCGCCCCTGCATGGCTGGCATCAGACCCCAAGGCAGCTGAGCCCTCTCCTTAGTGCCCAGATCCTCCTTGTCCTTGGTTTACACTTTTGTTTCGGAAGAGAACGTCCTCCACTAGCTGCTTGGGAAAGGGCGCTGGCTTTTGAGACCTTAAGATCTGCAAATGTCTTACTGGAGCTGCTGGATCCCAGGGGCCTCATCTGATGTTGTTGTTGCAGTAACCCCATTATAGAGTGTTCTGTGCGCCATTATAGAGCTCTCGATTGATGCCTGTTGAATGAAGGAGTGAGCAGATGGGTGCTGGTAAAGACGGCTCCAGGCCCCTACCGGCACCATGCCTCAATCAGCAGATGGGCCGTGTGAGGGAGGGAGTACGGCCCATGAGGGATGGGTGTCCTCTGTGGTTTCTGTGGGCTCTTTCCTCTCAGTATGGGGTTCCAGCACTTTCCACAGAACTTCACTGCCAGCTCAGTAGTGAGTACTGAGTGTGGGAGAGGAGGGGCTTCTGCTGCATCTGGAAACACAGGCAGTCACAGAATGTTCTGAGTGGGCATAAGTGGTCCACTTCCTTCTATATAGAGGAATCCCACTACAGTTCCTTCTGTGTAGAGGAATCAAGCAGTTCATCCCTGAATATGCCCCTAAGTGGTCCAGCATATGTGAGGTCGGGAGTCAAATGCAGGCCTGTCTCTAGAGACCGCCGTCTTAGCCACCAGGGTCTTCTGCTTGAGGATCGCACATCCTGATACTTGGTCGATGTGGCTGAACCTTTGGTTATCCCTTCTAGTCCATGTGGGTGTCACTGAGCCTTGTCGCAATCACTGGGGCCCCTTATGGCAGCTCTGAGGTCACGTGTGAATAAGTGCTGGCGGCCAGGGACAGACCAAGGCCCTGTAGCCCCAAAGAATGGGCATCTCCAGGCTCAGCCTTCCTACTGTCCCAGGGCCACCCACGCCACCTCTCCTGCACAACACCCAGCTCCTCAAGGCTCTGGTTTCACCTCTTCTGTTTTCTGCTGGATCCACAGTGCCTATACTAGCAGTGCTTAATAAGTACGTGTTGAGCAAATAGGCGGAACTCCTAAAAACCTTCAAGAAAAGTGATCTGTGTCAGAATTATTCTGATGAAAACACTTGTCTCAAAATGGTACCCCCGGGATTTCAATTTACGGAGGTGACTGAGTGATGACATGGAGAGGCCAGTGACAGTGACTTACATTTCTTGAGAGGAGGGGGCTGGCCACGCCACACAGGGCCACACGAGGAAGCACCATCATCAGTCAGGAGGCTGACAGGAGTGAGGGGAGACTCTAGGCCAGAGCCTTCACTGGTTTTCTGTAGGAAAGGCAAGGCAGGGCAGGGTAAACAGCTTAGGATTGATGAGTTTGAGTAATAATTCTGGGGGACCTTGAGGCACAGGGGCTGTCCCCAGTTGTCTGGTACCTGGCCTTGGTGATTTAAGGCAGGGGGAATGTTGGCTTGGTGTGTGAGAACTAGATAAAGGAGGTGGTTCGGAGTACGAGCTGTGGATCACAGGGGAGATGTAAACAGCTGTGGCCATTAGTTTGGCCCTGTGATTGATGGATGCCAGGGGCATCCTCAAATATGGAATCTAAGAAAACATAGAATGAAGTTCATATTCAGAGCCAAGGGCTCCCAGCCTTTCTATAGAAACCTTTCTAGTAAAACGTCTTGTAGCGCCTCCAAGGGCTTGTGGCCTGACCTCCAGACAGGGCCTCTCCAGAACCAGAAAGGGGTCAGGTCTGTCTCCAAGTCTCTGGCATGATCAGTCCTCGTTGGTGGCAGGGGCCCACAGTGCAATGGGGGGAGTCACGAGGTCTGAAACTACCAGGCCCACGTTCCCCAAATTCTGATGGCACGAGCCCCAAACTTAGGGTCTCTGAGGGTGAGAACAGCCTCCATACCGCCTCTGTCCTGCTCAGCACCCTCCATGCCTTTTCCCAGGGGCTGGGGCTGGACCTGAGGATGCAGATCAAGCCCATGATGGGAGAGAGGGGGACACCTCTGACTCCAGGGGACTGGTCAGCTCTCCAGGAGTCACCTTGGTCTTCTGAGGACACAGTAAGCCTGGGAAGTGGTTTGCTGGGAGGGCCCCAGCCCCAGCCAGGAAAGCCTAGGGTTCAGGAGTTTTGTTAGGCGGGGAGGCAGGAGGGAGGGATGAATCTAGGGCCAACTGCCAACTGTTGGGGGAATTGGGAACATGCTGGAGGCCCAGGCTTACCTCCTGGTAGGAACTGCTGGACATGCCGTGGCGTTTCTGCGTTGAATGTAAATATCCCTAGTGTGATGTCAGGCCCAGAGCAGTCCTAGGGGAGGGGCTAGCACCTAGGGTTCAGGCCCTGCCTCTCTGGGCCAGCCTTTCTTTCTCCAGTCCTTCCACCCTCATTCCCACCCTGTCCATGGCCAGGAAACCTATAGGAATGAGTGGGTCCAAGGGCTGTGTGAAGAGTGTCCAGGCCGGTAACCAAGCTCTTGGCTCAGGGCCTTGTGTTTTGGTACTGAGGTGGACAGAGTTACAGAGAAGGACACTTTAAGGTGTGCTATGAGCCCCGCGCTGAGGAGGAGGGGCCTCCTCTCACCTGTCCCTGCCCATCACCTGCCTTGAGGAACCTGCCACATTTACTTCCCATCCACCACCAAGTCCTACAAACTTTTCCTCCAAAATATAAACCTACCTCTGACTGCTCCTTCTGTTCCTGGTGCCACCACCCTGCCCAGAGCCACCGTTATTTCTCCTGGACCCCCGGGAACTGCTCCTGACAGGCTCCTGCTGCCACTGGGCATCACCCTGGACACCGAGGCCAGAGGCATCCCTTTAGAAATGCAAGTCAGTTCAAATACCCTTCCCAAGGGAGTGGCTGGCGGTAGAGGAGAGTTCAGGTCCTTTCTCCCACAGCAGGGCTTCCCCTCCGGAATAGTTTACTAATGTCCCCTCATTTGCAGGGGTCCACCTCTGCATCCTCCCTCTACCCCTCAATCTGCTGGCCATCCACTGCCCCTCTCTGCTCCAGCATTTCCCCCACTACCGGAGGCTGCTCAGAGGAGGCCTCCCTTACCCAGGCCCCCTCTCTCCATCCCATCTTGGAGTTGAAATTCCACAACAGTGGTTAACTTTATACTGAAGAATTGTAAACCTGGACAAGGGAACAGGGCCTGTGCCTGTATGTTCAGTGTGTTTCCCCAAAGCAGGGCCAGTCATGCCAATTCAGTCTGGGTGAGCAGGTGTGAGTGGATCCCACCGACTGTGTGACTAATACGTTCCTGTCACTGTGTCCAGGGGCTGAAGGTGGCTGTGCAGATTCAGAAGGTGGCCACGCCGGAGCCTGCGCTGCGCCTCCTCAACCTGTTGGGGGCTGGGGGTTCTGGTGAGTGAGAGCTGGGTGGAATTGACAGCCAGAGGGCCCCGCTGTGCTGTGTTGTGTCTGGGAACTTGCATCCGCTGCCTTTTCCTATGACTGCAGTCGTTGCCATAGGGAGAGAATATATGAAGCAATCTCTCATTATTTACATACGCAAGGGGAAAGGCACTTTCTAGGGATTGTGGGCTGGGATTCTTTTTTGTTTTTTTTTAGTCTCAGATCTTTCTGTTATGGAAGAGCAGTCCCCACTCAACTATGGCAAAGGCCAGACCACTCTTGGGGCACGGTTAAATTCTCCACTGCGCAAGCATGTCGATGCTGAAGGTTACAGTTGAATTTACTGTAAGTGGCACATGTTTGAACTGAGCTTTTAAAAAATGAGGCTAAAAGCCACATCTCCTGAGAAGTGGGGGGAAAAATTAATTCTGGAGGACAAATAACATTGTAGCTTGTACTGCAAGGCGTTTGTTTCCTTCCATCTTACCTTATTGTAAGAATAATAAATTTTGTTTATTAATCATATCATCCAGTCTTGCATTTGGACTCTGTATTATGCCACTGACAGGAAGTAATTCTTAGATTTGGGTTATATGTTGTTGTTCTATATATTTTTGGTACGCCTTCTGGGCCAGGCTCTGCCGTAATGTACTCGTTTTATTTATTTATTTTTAAAATTTTTATTAGAGTATAGTTGATTTACAATGTTGTGTTACTTTCTGCTGTACAGAAAAGTGAATCAGTTACATATATCCATATATCCACTCTTTTTTAGATTCTTTTCCCTTTTAGGTCATTACAGAGTATTGAATAGAGTTCCCTGTGCTATACAGTAGGTCCTTATTAGTTATCTGTTTTATATATAGTAGTGTGTATATGTCAATCCCAGTCTCCCAATTTATCCCTTCCCCCCTTTCCCTCCTGGTAACCATAAGATTGTTTTCTACATCTGTGACTCTATTTCTGTTTTGTCAATAACTTCATTTGTACCGTTTTTTTAGAGTCCACATATAAATGATATCATATGATATTTGTCCTTCTCTGTCTGACTTACTTCACTCAGTATGACAATCCCTAGGTCAATCCATGTTGCTGCAAATGGCATTATTTCATTCTTTTTTATGGCCGAGTAATATTCCATTGTATACATGTACCACATCTTCTTTATCCATTCCTCTGTTGATGGACATTTAGGTTGGTTCCATGTCCTGGCTATTGTAAATAGTGCTGCAGTGAACATTGGGGTGCATGTATCTTTTCAAATTATAGTTTTCTTTGGGTATATGCCCAGGAGCAGGATTGCAGGATCATATGGTAGCTCTATTTTTAGCTTTTTAAGGAAGCTCCATACTGTTCTCCATAGTGGCTGTACCAATTTACATTCCCACCAGCAGTGTAGGAGGGTTCCCTTTTCTCCACACCCTTTCCAGCGTTTATCGTTTATAGACTTTTTAATGATGGCCATTCTGACCTGTGTGAAGTGATACCTCATTGTAGTTTTGATTTACATTTCTCTAATAATTAGTGATGTTGAGCATCTTTTCATGTGCTTTTTGGCCATCTGTGCCATAAAGTACTGTTGAAGTACTTGGTGTGCTCCGTGCTTTTGAAGTACTCTGGAAGGTACTCTTGAAGTACTCACCGCTGTCATCCTGTGGTGAGATGGGCACTGGGAAACAATTGCAGACCAAACCCTGAGGCCCTCCCCCATGGAGTTCACAGTCTGGCTCGGTGGTCAGATTTTTCAATGGAGACTGGAATGCAATGGAAGCATATAACAGGAGGGCTTTATCTTGGGGGGCAGAGAGGAGCTCTGGGAAATTTAAGTTTAGACCAAGTTTCTCAACTGCAGCACTCCTGATACAGGGGCTGGATCTCTGTGGTGGGGGCCATCCTGCATGTTGTAGGATGTTTAGCAGCATCCCTGGCCACCACTCACTAGCTGGCAGTACCACCTCCCCCTGTATTAGTTTGCTAGGGCTCCCATAACAAAGTACCACAGGCTGGGTGGCTTAAACAACAGAACTTTGTTTTCTCACAGTTCTGGAGGACAGAGGTCCAAGATCAAGAGGGCCGTGATCTGTTCTTTGGCTTGTTGATGTCCGTCTTCTTCCTGCATTTTCCCTCTGTATGTGTCCGTGTCCAAATTTCCACCAATTACATTGGATTAGGACCCATCCTACTGACCTCATTTTAATTTAATGACCTCTGAAAAGACCCTATGTCCAAATACAGTTATATTCTGAGATTCTAGGGGTTAGGACTTCAACATATGAATCTTTGGAGGGACACAATTCAGCCCATAACACCCTAGTCATGACGACCAAAGACATCTTCAGGTGCTATGGATTGTCCCCCTCTAATGCACATGTTGATGCCATAACCTCCTATGTGGCTGTATTGGAGACAGGGCCTTGAAGGAGGTTGTTAGGGTTAAATGAGGTCTTAAGGGTGGAGCCCTGATCCCATAGAACTGGTGTCCTTATAAGAACAGGAAGAGAAAAAGCAGAGTTCTCCACCATGTGAGGACACAGTGAGAAGGCAGATGTCTGCTAGCCAGGAAGAGCATTCTCACCAGAGCCGGACCATGGTGGCACCCTGATCTCAGACTTCCAGCCTCCAGAACTGTGAGAAAATAAATTTCTGTCGTTTAAGCCACCCAGTCTGTGGTATTTTGTTACCGCTGCCCGAGCTAAGATACTAGACACTGCCACCTGACCTCTGGGGACAGGGGTGGCTTAAGACCATAATAATTACTGTATCGTTTAGATGTTGGTCTCTTTGGAGGTTTGGGGAGAGGAGTTCAGGCCTAGGAATGGCATCTGTAAAATCCACTGGGCACCGGGGAAGAAGAGCCTGGTCTTTCAGCACCTGGGAGGAGGATGGGCCTCGGGAGGATATGAGTGGTGGGTGGAGGCAGTTAGGAAAAGGATGGTGGTGGCCTAGACTTGGGGGTGAGTGTGGAGTAGGTGTGTCGGGTCCCTAAGACCACTCCCAGGTTTGACGATTTGCTAGGAGGACTCAGGACTTAGCTTACGGTTGTACTCATGGCTATGATTTCCATTGAAGGGATGCAAAGCAAAATCAGCAAAGGGAAAAAGCTCATGGGGTGAAGTCTGGAGGAATTCAGACACAAGTTTCTGGAGTCCTCTCCCAAGGGAGTCGCGTGGGACACGCTTAATTCCCCCGGCAACAAGCTGTGACAACACGTGTGCAGTGTTATCTACAGGGAAGTTCATTAGAGACTCAGAGCCCAGGGTTTTCCCTGGGGGCTGGTCATGTAGGCACCCTCTGCCCAGCACATACCTAAATTCCAGACTTCCAGAAGGAAAACAGGCATTCAGCATAAACCGCACCGTTTGTACAAACAGTTTAAGCAGAGAGTGAGCCCCTCTTATCAGTTAGGGTGGTGGGAACCCTCTCGAAATCCAAGTTCGCAGAGGCCAGCTAAGGGTCAACCTTGCTGGCAGGCCTTGCTGAGGAGAGCAGTCAGGCCTGCTGTGTTAACTCTTATCTGCACAGCAGGTAAGCTAGGAACCATGTAAGATGTACACAGGAGGTCGAGTTGAGATAGTTTGGTGAGTCATGTGTGCATTCGTTTACCAGACATTCCAGGGCTTTTTTTTTTTTTACATCTTTATTGCAGTATAATTGCTTTACAATGGTGTGTTAGTTTCTGCTTTATAACAAAGTGAATCAGTTATACATATACATATGTTCCCATATCTCTTCCCTCTTGCGTCTCCCTCCCTCCCACCCTCGCTATCCCACCCCTCCAGGCAGTCACAAAGCACCGAGCCGATATCCCTGTGCTATGCGGCTGCTTCCCACTAGCTATCTACCTTACGTTTGGTAGTGTATATATGTCCATGCTGCTCTCTTGCTTTGTCACAGCTTACCCTTCCCCCTCCCCAGGGCATTTTTATATGCCAAGCACAGTTGGGGGGTGAGGGTGTAGCAAAAGGAAAAGGACCCCAGGCTTTTTCTTCCGAAGCTGCCAGTCCATTGGGGGAGACGGAAGATAATCACCTAAGGAAGCAAAAAAAAAAAAAAAAAAAGTAGCTGGTTATAGATAGGTAAGGGCTGTGAAGAAAGGAGAGGGTCTTTTTAGAGAAAAGAAGGGTATTGGGGAAGAGAGACTCTCCGAAGGAGTGACATTTAGGTGGGTCCAAATGAGAAGTTATGATATAGGCGTTCCTCATAGCAGGGACAGGGTGGGAGGAAGGGGAATGGGGTGGGTGGAGGTGGGGAGGTGGGTATAGAAATGTCATCACTGATTTGTTTTTCTTTTGACTGTTGGGGTCAGAGGGGGAGGGATTGCTCATCTGAGATCAGGGACATTGGAAGGACAGGCTTTGAGAAGAAGGTGATAAGTGCATTTTTTTTTTTTTTTTTGGATGGAGTGGGTGAAACAACAGAAATTTATACCTCACAGTTCTGAGGTCAGAAGTCTGAAATCAAGGTGTCTGCAAGGCCATGCTTCCTGTGAAACCTGTAGGGAAATAATCTTTCTTGCCTCTTCCTAGCTTCTGGTGGTTGCTGTAAGCCTCAGTATTCCTTGGCTTGTGGATGCATCGCTCCCATCTCTGCCTGCCTTGCCACGTGGCTTTCTCCCCTCATTCGGTATCTCTTCTCCTCTTATAAGGACACCACTTGTATTGGATTAAGGGCCCTCTACTCCACCATAACTTTATCTTAACATCTGCAAAAACCCTATTTCCAAGCAAGGTCATATTCTGAGGTACTGGGGGTTAGCACTTGTTATTTTTTGGGGGGACACAGTTCAACTCATAAAGTCTGCTCTCTGGACCCCCCAAATTCATATCCTCCTTACATGCAAAATACAGTCACATGATCCCAACATCCCCAAAGTTTTTACCCATTCCAGCATCAACTCTGTCTAAAATCTCATCTAGATATTGACTCAAAATATCCCAGATCTTGTCATCTAAATAATCTAAATCAGGTATGGTGAGACTGGGGGTGTGATCCATCCTGGGAGCATAATTCCTCTCCATTTGTAAATTGGTAGAACCAGGTTCTCTGCTTCCAAAATACAATGGTGGGGCAGGCATTGGATAGACATTCCCATTCCCAAAGGGAGAGGAAACAAGGGTCCCGGGTCTCACGTACGTTTGAAACCCAGCAGGGCAAATTCAAAGCCTGAGAATGATCCTCTGTGGCTTGAATCTCTGTCCTCCGCCTCCTGGGGCAACAGCTCCCCCCATCTAGCTCATTTTGGATGTTTCATTCGTATTCCCCCAGGTAGATGAGTGGAGATATCGGAGCCAATGGTTGTGTATATGGGTCTGGAGTGCAGATGTGAGAGTCAGCCTGGAGATTTGGGCCTTGTCAGGTAGTTGGGAATTGACGCCCAGAGCTGGGGACGGTGCCTTCCGAGGCGGAGACTACAAGGTGAGAAGAGGAAGGTGTGCACCTTGGGGACACCAGCAAGTGATGGAGGAGGAGCCTATACAGGAAACTGGGAGGGAGGCTGCGGGGTGGGGGTGGGCACTGAAGCCCAGGGGGGTGGGTTTTAAGATGGAGGGATTGGATGACTGAACATGTCAACTAGATCCCCACTCTGGATGGAGGTCACAGGTGATCCTAGTGAGGTGCTGGTCCTTGGAATGGTGATGTTGGGAAGTGAGTAGGAGGTGAGAAAATGGATACAGAGATTGCCCACGATGGGGAACAGAGAGATAGAACAGTAGCTAGAGGGAAGTGTGGAGTATTACAGCTTGAATTGTGACCACCCCCAAAAAAGCTATATTGAAGTCCTAACCCTCAGTACCTGTGAATGTGGCCTTATTTGGGAATAGGGTCTTTGTAGATGCCATCAAGTTAAGATGAGGTCATCATGGTGGGCCCTAATCTAATATGAATGGTGCCCTCGTAAGAAGGGGAAAATGCCATGTGAAGACAGGAACACACAGTGGGGAGGACAGCAATGTGATGACAGAGGCAGAGATTGGAGGGACACGCAGTTACAAGCCCAGGATTGACCTTCACCACCAGAAGCTAAGAAGAGGCAAGGAAGGACTCTACCCAGAGTCTCAGAGAGAGTGTGACCCTGCCCACACCTTGATTTTGGGCTTCTGGCCTCCAGAACTCTGAGAGAATACATTTCTGTTGCTTTAAGCCACTCAGGTGTGGTATTTTTACACCAGCCCCGGGAAACTAATGACATGGGGTCAGGGATTGGATGTGATTCAGGTTTAATTACCAAGGGGAAAGGTCCCATCGAGAGGGGAGGTGAGGGTGCAGGGAGACAAGGGTTGGCTGGGGAATCACTTGCTCCTCTGTAACAGGCCAGAGTGAGGAGGCCTGGTGCGGATGAGGGATGTTATTGATTTGAAGGCAGGAAAGGAAGGATGCTTCCTTCTCAGGCACACTCACAGGGAGGTGGCGGTTTCTCTGTCCCCTACTTGTGGTAAGTCCTGGGGTGCTATCGGCCCTGCAGAGTTGGGGCAGAGGAAGGGGCCCAGCAGCTAAGGCAGGACAGCTGACCCAGGACTGAATCAAGGGGGAGAGAGGGGTGCCCCAGAAACTTCAGAGTCTGTTGGTGAATTGAGACTGTGGCTCCAGAGATTTGGAACAGAGGAAACGTGTGTGTGCGTGCATGCGTGTGTGCATGCATGTGTGTCTGTGTCTGTATATTTCTGTGTGTTTGTGCTTGTCAGTGTGGGTATGCGCATACTGGGTATGCGTGGTGTGTATGTAAACATTTGTGTGAGTGTATGCATGCATATGTACTGGTGTGTGTGAGTGTACATGTGTGCCCAAGCAGCTGGGAGTGTGTGCAAGCATATGTGCATGCATCTCTCTGTGTACATTACATGTGTGTGTCCCTGGGAGTGTGTGCATGTGTGTGTGCACATGTGGTCATTCACAGGGTGGGCAGCCCTTGGCCCTGCAAGTGGGGTCACTGGGCCAGGCCCAGACCCTAACGGCTCCCCTCTTCTCCTCCAGCAGTGCCTGCTCAGGACCCCACCTGGCTCCAGGAGGAGAGCACAGAGGAAGAAGCTGTGGCTCCTGGGACACTGAACACTTGTCTGCAGGTAAGTAACAAATACTTGTTCTTCTTGCTTTGCCTCCTTGTCCCCTTCCCCTGTCTGGGAGTTTCTTGACCCCAGAGGACTGGTCTCCAGGCTTCCAGGCACTGGGCCTCTAGTGGTGGGTGGGTAGTGACCCCACTCCCTCATTCAGGCCTTCCCCCAGTTATCAAGGGCCATGTTCAGCTGAATGTCAGGAGGGAAAGCAGGGTGAGGACGTGAGCTGTCCTTGTCTTATAGTCATCATGGTCTCCCAAGAGCAAACAGTTGTCATTTACCAAACATTTTTCTCTTGCCTGTAACACGATCAGGTCTGCTGGACCCTGGGGCTAGAGGGGAAGGACTTCCCAGCTAGTTGTTAATAACTAAGTCCTGTCATGAAGTTTAGGTCCTTTTCTGCCACCCCTTGGGATGCTGTCATTTAGGGAGGGAAGAGTAGATGGAGAAGAGTTCTAGTTCTGAGGCCTGAGCAGAGAGACCTCAGAACTGTGTCTGAACATCTTCTACATGTAAGTGTCCCTTTCCCAGGCCTGCAAGCCCCACACTGTCCTCTTGAGTATTGGTCGGGGTGGCCCCTGGCTGAGCAGGGATGGGTGTGCGTTTTAGGAACCAGTCACCTTTGCGGATGTGGCCGTGCTGTTCACACCGGAAGAATGGCTGTTTCTAGACTCTGCTCAGAGAAGCCTGTACAGAGACGTGATGCTGGAGAACTATAGGAACCTGGCCTCTGTGGGTAAGACTGGCCTCGCTGTTTCATCCACACACTTGCGCAGCTACTATGGTTTCCCGGAACTGTGCTGGTTTCGGAAATCGAGAGGTGAAGAGACAGGAAGGTCCTGCCTTCATTGTGCTTATAGTCTAGTGGTTTCTTCTTGGAAATGAAGATCTGTCCATTGTTTCTGGTCTTCTCAAGTTTGTCCTTGAGCCAGGCCCCGGGTTTTGGGGACTGGAGAGTCCCACTGTCCTTCGGGACCCAGTGAGGGAGCTTGTACTTTGGTTCCTTAGTGAAAGAGCTTGGCCATGCCATCAGAATATAGCTGCGCCCGTTTTGCTATTCCTATCTCCAGTGACCCTAAAGACTTCAGAATATCGGCTCCTGTTGCATGGCAGGCACAGTTGCTCATACCCTGCATCTTTTCCCATGAGCAGGAGATCAACTCTGCAAAGCCAGTACATTTTCCCATTTGGAGCAAAGAGAAGAGCTGTGTGTCACTGAGAGAGGGATCTTCCCAGGAACCCACTTAGGTGAGCACCAGGCAGATTAGGGGTGCTTAGTGCCCTTGATGGGGAAGGCTGTTGGGTTGAGCTCCCTCAGTAAATTCCACTTTCTTTCCTCTTTCCTTTCCCTTTTTATCTCTAATGCTTTACTTTGGCTTCATAGAAATATTTATCCTACCTCCTTTTCACATTTAGCACGTCCATGTGTATATTTCATCCAGTTCCTCCCCACTGTATGTTCTTACTAATACTTTCTCTCAACATAGTCCCAATCTTCATAGAACCCCTTCTTAGTAAATTATCTACTATTTCCATTCCTTGTTCCTATGATTACGTGACTCCTCACATAGCCAAACACCTTAAAATTTTCCTTTACTCTCTGATACATTCCTCTTATTCATAGATTCTTCCCATATTTAGGATCAGTATTAAAAAAAAATCTGCACATGCCTAGCTTTTTTTGTCATCTTGATCCCACAGTTTCCTTCTCTGTGTGCTTAATATTTCCTCCCCTTAATTCATTCCAGAACCTCAACTTCAACCCCAAGACTCAATTCCTAACCAAGATATTTTTGCAGAGATTCCATCCATTGGCACGAAAAGGGTAAGGCGTAAAGGGATTATTCTTGTTCCTCTACAGTAGGAAATGTCTGGGATTGCTGTAGGTGGGAAACACAAGAAACCCAGAGAGAGATTCAAGGCAAGTGGTACTCACCAAGGAGAAAGCAGTTTCTTGGGAGAGAGTCTGTGAATGTCATGAATTGGGGGAAAACTCTAAATGTAGATCAAGATGTGGCTTTACAGAGTTCCCAAAGCTAACCATTTTCGTAAATCTGACACAGATGTAGAGCATTTAAAACTTAATATAGCCTTACATAATAGAGAAAAAGTCTACATCGAAGAAGCCCCATGAAAGTAATGAAAATGATAGCTCTTTGTGGCAGAGTATCTGCTTGAAGGAACTCAGGGTAGAAATGGTATAAATACACTAAAATGGTAAAATTTTCAGCTATAGGAATGTCTCTTTCCTACACTCAGTTCACTTGGGGGAGAATATCTGTGAATGCAATAAAGCCTCTGGTCTTCCCATTTTCCTCAATTGACAGGAGCAACCTCAGACTGGAGAAAAACTCTATAAATGCAATGTACTAGGGAAACCTATTAACAGCATCAAACCACTTTTTCAGTACCAGAGAATTCCTGCAGGAGGGAACCCCTGTGAATACCGAGAGAGTGGAAAACCCTTCTTCCAGACCACTCACCTAATCGTGTCTGAGAAAATCCATAGCGGGGATAAAACCTATGCATGTAACAAATGTGAAAAATCGTTCAGATACAGCTCCGATCTCATCAGGCACGAGAAGACTCACACTGTGGAGAAGTGCTTCGAGTGTCAGGAGTGCAGGCAGGCCTTCAAGTATTCCTCAAATCTGCGGCGGCACATGAGAACTCACACTGGAGAGAAACCCTTCGAGTGCAGTCAGTGTGGGAAAACCTTCACAAGGAACTTTAACCTGATCTTGCACCAGAGAAACCACACGGGCGAGAAGCCCTACGAATGTAAGGACTGTGGGAAAGCTTTCAACCAGCCGTCCTCTCTGAGGAGCCACGTGAGAACTCACACCGGAGAGAAGCCTTTTGAATGTGGCCAGTGCGGGAAAGCCTTCAGGGAACACTCATCGCTGAAGACACACCTGCGGACCCACACCAGAGAGAAACCATACGAATGTAACCAGTGTGGGAAGCCCTTCCGGACGAGCACTCACCTGAATGTACATAAGAGGATCCACACAGGGGAGAAGCTTTATGAGTGCGCCACCTGTGGGCAGGTCTTGAGTCGTCTCTCGACCCTTAAGAGTCACATGCGGACCCACACGGGAGAGAAGCCCTACGCGTGTCAGGAGTGTGGGCGAGCCTTCAGTGAGCCCTCATCCCTCAGGAAACACTTGAGGACCCACACCGGCAAGAAGCCCTACGCGTGTCAGGAGTGTGGGCGAGCCTTCGGCCAGTCTTCACACCTTATCGTACATGTGAGAACCCACACTGCAGGGAGACCCTACGAATGTAATCAGTGTGAGAAAGCCTTCAGGCACAGCTCTTCACTTACCGTGCATAAAAGGACTCACGCCAGGAGAGAAAACGTCAGGACTGGCGGCCTGCCTTTATCAGTGTCTCTTGCATACGGTGGGCCCCATGCTGATTAACTTCCAATTTGTAAAAACATAAACATCCAAGGCTGTGATCATCTCTGATAGTACTCGTTAAGCGACATCTCATGTTTTGATGTATAATATTTTCATTTTGGTTTAATTCTCCATATTGTCTTAGTTTCTTTTACCACTTATTCTTTGACACACGAGTTATATGGAATTAGGTTTTTAAATAAAAGTACATGGGTATATTTTTATAGAGGCGTAATTGTAGTGAAATGCATAACTCTTAAGTGTACAGTTGGATGAGTTTGACAGATGTATACTTGTATGTAATCAATACTCCATTCAGGATATAGACTGTTTCTGTCGTCCTGGAAAGTTCCTGCATATATATGGGTGTTTCTTTTTAGTTGCCTTTTTGTTGTTGGTTTCTAATTTAATTACACTCTTAGCAGGGTGTGTGGTCTTTATGTTGTTGAATGTTAAGTATTTGTGGAGATTTGCTTTTAGGTCTAGTGTGGCGCATCCTGTTAGTTGCCTACCAA
Source organism: Phocoena phocoena (assembly GCF_963924675.1). Lineage (NCBI taxonomy): Eukaryota > Metazoa > Chordata > Mammalia > Artiodactyla > Phocoenidae > Phocoena > Phocoena phocoena. The sequence continues at coordinate 165,184,792 of NC_089221.1, forward strand.
AATTGCCCCTTCTTGCTTACCAAAGCACTTAGGTTTTTTTTTGTTCACATTGGGTCTGTGCACTATTTTTTTTTTTGTGTGTGTGGCTTAAAACAACAGAATTTTATTCTCTCAGAGTTCTGGAGGGCAGAAGTTGAAATCAAGGTGTCTGCAGGACCACACTCCCTCTAAATGCTCTAGGGGAGGTTCCTTCCTTGCCTCTTCCAACTTTTGGTGGCTCCAGGTGTTCCTTGTCTTGTGGCAGCATCTCTCCCATCTCTGCCTTCGTTTTCAAATGGACTTCTCCTCTGTGTGTCTGTGTCTTCTCCTCTTCTGTCTCTTATAAGGACACTTGTCATTGGATTTAGGGTCCACCCAGATATCCAGGATGGTCTCATCTCGAGATCTTTAATTACATCTGCAAAGACCCTTTTCCAAATCAGATCACATCCATAGTTTCCAGGTGGACATATCGTTGGTGGGGGCATCATTCAAACCACAACACCATCAGGGAATGTGCACTATTAAAACACCTCCATCTTCCTGTCCTTGCTGCCAGGCGAGACCACATCCTCCAGTCCTGGCCAGTATGAGACATCGCTGGGTGTGAGTCCTGGGAAAGATGTTGCAAAGGAGTGGTTTCCTTTAGCCAGATCCCTCTCCTTCTTCCGTACAAGCAGACACCGTGTCCAGGGCTGGAGGAGCCATCCAGGGCTCCTGGGCTAGTGAAAGCCACAGGCTAAAGAGAGTGTGGCCAGAAGTCACAACCATCCTGGTTCCCCAGTTGGTGTCCTTGTATGGCTGTACCAGCCCTAGATTGTTTATTTCTGGACATTCTGTTACACGAATAAGATGTACCTCTTGCTGGTACATGACATTGTCTTTTTTGGGGGGAGGCTGGGGGAAGGCAGGGATGGGTTTATTATGGCTGAATGCAGTCTCTAACTGGTGCACTTAGTATATGGTCAATTTTTATAAATGCTTCGTGGGTAGTTGAAATCAATGTATTCTACATATATTCACTAGATGGAGCATATTATTTGTGTTTAAAAGTCTTTTACACGTTTTAAAATATTGGTCTCTGTCTTAGCTCAGGCTGCTATAACAAAAATACTGTTGACTGGGTAACTAATAAACAACAGAAATTTATTTCTCACAGTCCTGGAGGCTGGAAGTCCAAGATCAAGGCTGGTAGATTTGATGTCTGGTGAGGGCCCACTTCCTGGTTCATAGATGGCCATACTCTCGCTGTGTCCTCATGTGGCAGAAGGGGAGCAAGAGAGCTCTCTGGGGTCTCTATATAAATAAGGGCACTGATCCCATTCATGAAGGCTACATCCCCATGACCTAGTTACCTCCCAAGGGCCCCACCTCTTAATACCATCCTCTTGGGGCTGAGGCTTCAGCATGTGAATTTTGGGGAGCACAAACATACAGTCCTTAGCAGTTTCTGATCTATCATATACTGAGAAGCCTCTCAGTATATGATACTCTCCCACCATAAGTATGGATTACTGAATAAGTCTTATAATTCTGTCAATTTTAAGTTTCATCTATTTTGAAGAAATGGAATTAAATGAAAATATTTTTGACATTTTATGTTTCCAGATAATTGTTCCTTTTATTCTTATAGTGACCATCTTTCTCCCTAGCAATGAATATTCAACCATTCATCATCATACTAGCAAATAATTATTTAGTGCTTATTATTACTAGATAGTAGCTACTACCCTAAACTTCATATCTTTTAGGTTATTTAGTCCTCACAGACTTTCAGGAAGGTACTGGTTATTATCCCCAATTCACAGATGAGGAAACTGAGGCCTGGAAAGTTGAGGTGAGTTTACAGAGGTATGTAAGGTGGTAAGTGACAGAGTCTGGCTCTTTCTACAGAGCTTCACCCCAGGGGGCCATTCTCCATTTTAACCTGTACTCACATGATTCTATTTTTGTGTTTTAAAGTTCTTTAATTGAGGCATAAATTCGGTAAAATTTCATAAGTTTTAGTGTATACCTCAATGAATTTTATATATGTCTATACCACCCACATCAAATATAAAATATTTTATCTCCCCGGAAGTTTCCCTTGGTCCCTACCCCAGTCAATAAGTCCCATCATCAGAGGTAACCAGTATTCTGACTTCTATCACCATAAATCTGTTTTTCCTGTTCAGAGAAATAGAACCACACAGTATGTGGTTCTATTTCTTGTGTCTGGTGCCTGGTGTCTGGTGTTTTCACTTAATATAGTGCCCATGAAATTTATCTTTGTCACATTATCAGCAGTTTACTCTTTTTTTTAATTAAATTTTATTTTTTTTACATCTATATTGGAGTATAATTGCTTTACAATGTTGAGTTAGATTCTACTGTATAACAAAGTGAATCAGCTATATGTATACATATATCCCCATATCCCCTCTCGCTTACGTCTCCCTCCCAGCCTCCCTATCCCACCCCTCTAGGTGGTCACAAAGCACCGAGCTGATCTCCCTGTGCTATGCAGCTGCTTCCCACTAGCTAGCTATTTAACATTTGGTAGTATATATATGTCAATGCTATGCTCTCACTTCGTCCCAGCTTATGCTTCCCCCTCCCTGTGTCCACAAGTCCATTCTCTACATCTGTGTGTTTATTCCTGTCCTGCTCCTAGGTTCATCAGAACCTTTTTTTTTTTTTTTTTAGATTCCATATGTATGTGTTACCATACAATATTTGTTTGCTTTTTCTGACTTACTTCATTCTGTATGACAGACTCTAAGTCCATCCCCCTCACTAAAAATAACTCAATTTCATTTCTTTTTACGGCTGAGTAAAATTCCATTGTACATGTGTGCCACATCTTCATTATCCATTCATCTGTTGATCGACACTTAGGTTGCTTCCATGTCCTGGCTATTGTAAACAGTACTGCAATGAACATTGTGGTACATGTCTCTTTTTGAATTATGGTTTTCTTGGGATATATGCCCAGGAGTGGGATTGCTGGGTGGTATAGTAGTTCTATTTATAGTTTTTTAAGGAACCTCCATACTGTTCTCATAGTGGCTGTATCAATTTACATTGCCTCCAACAGAGGGTTCCCTTTTCTTCACACCCTCTCTAGCATTTATTGTTTGTAGATTTTTTGATAATGGCCAGTCTGACCGGCGTGAGGTGATACCTCATTGCAGTTTTGATTTGCATTTCTCTAATGATTAGTGATGTTGAGCATCCTTTCATGTGTTTATTGGCAATCTGTATATCTTCTTGGAGAAATGTCTATTTAGGTCTTCTGTCCATTTTTGGATTGGGTTGTTTGTTTTTTTGATATTGAGCTGCATGACCTGCTTGTATATTTTGGAGATTAATCCTTTGTCAGTTGCTTCATTTGCAAATATTTTCTCCCATTCTGAGGGTTGTCTCTTCGACTTGTTTATGGTTTCCTTTGCTGTGCAAGAGCTTTGAAGTTTCATTAGGTCCCATTTGTTTGTTTTTATTTCCATTTCTTTAGGAGGTGGGTCAAAAAGGATCTTGCTGTGATTTACATCATTGATTGTTCTGCCTATGTTTTCCTCTAAGAATTTTAGAGTGTCTGCCCTTACATTTCAGGTTTTTAATCCATTTTGAGTTTATTTTTGTATGTGGTGTTAGGGAGCGTTCTAATTTCATACTTTTACCTGTAGCTGTCCAGTTTTCCCAGCACCACATATTGAAGAGGCTGTCTTTTCTCCATTGTATATTCTTGCCTCCCTTACCAAAGGTAAGGTGACCATATGTGCGTGGGTTTATCTCTGGGGTTGCTATCCTTTTACACTGATCTATATTTCTGTTTCTGTGCTAGTACCATATTATCTTAATTACTGGGGCTTTGTAGTAGAGTCTGATGTCAGGGCGCTGATTCTGCCAGCTCTGTTTTTTTTTTTTCCCTCAAGATTGCTTTGGCTATTTGGCATCTTTTGTGTCTCCATACAAATTGTGAAGCTTTTTGTTCTAGTTCTGGGGAAAATGCCATTGGTAGTTTGATAGGGATTGCATTGAATCTGTAGATTGCTTTGGGTGTATAGTCATCTTCACAATGTTGATTCTTCCAATCCAAGAACATGGTATATCTCTCTGTCTGTCTGTATCATCCTTAATTTCTTTCTTCAGTGTCTTATAGTTTCCTGCATACAGGTCTTTTTCCTCCTTAGGTAGGTTTATCCTTAGGTATTTTATTCTTTTTGTTGCAGTGGTAAATGGAAGTGTTTCCTTAATTTCTCTTTCAGATTTTTCATCATTAGTGTATATGAATGCAAGAGATTTCTGTACATTAATTTTGTAACCTGCTACTTTACCAAATTCATTGATTAGCTCTAGTAGTTTTCTGGTAGCATCATTAGGATTCTCTGTGTATAGTATCATGTTACTGCAGACAGTGACAGCTTTACTTCTTTTCCAATTTGGATTCCTTTTGTTTCTTTTTCCTCTCTGATTGCTGTGGCTAAAACCTCCAAAACTATGTTGAATAATAGCAGTGACAGTGGGCAAGCTTGCTTTGTTCCTGATCTTAGAGGAAATGGTTTCAGTCTTTCACCATTGAGAACGATGTTGGCTATGGGTTTGTCATATATGGCTTTTATCTGTTGAGGTAGTTCCTCTATGCCTACTTTCTGTAGAGTTTTTATCATAAATGGGTGTTGGATTTTGTCAAAAGCTTTTTCTGCACCTACTGAGATGATCATATGGTTTTTATTCATCAATTTGATAATATGGTGTATCACATAGATTGATTTGCATATATTGAAGAATCCTTGCATTCCTGGGATAAACCCCACTTGATCATGGTGTACAATCCTTTTAATGTGCTGTTGGATTCTGTTTGCTAGTATTTTGAAGATTTTTGCATCTATGTTCATCAGTGATATTGTCCTGTAGTTTTCTTTTTTTTGTTAAATCTTTATTTGGTTTTGGTATCAGGGTGATGGTGGCTTCATAGAATGAGTTTGGGAATGTTCCTCCCTCTGCTATTTTTGGAAGAGTTTGAGAAGGATAGGTGTTAACTCTTCTCTAAATGTTTGATTGAATTCGCCTGTGAAGCCATATGGTTCTGGGCTTTGGTGTTTGGGCTGGGCTTTGGTTGGAAGATTTTAATCACAGTTTCAATTTCATTACTTGTGATTGGTCTGTTCATATATTCCATTTCTTCCTGGTTCAGTCTTGGAAGGTTATACCTTTCTAAGAATTTGTCCATTTCTTCCAGGTTGTCCATTTTATTGGCATAAAGTTGCTTGTAGTAGTATCTTAGGATGCTTTGTATTTCTGCGGGGTCTGTTGTAACTTGTCCTTTTTCATTTCTAATTTTATTGATTTGAGTCCTCTCCTTTTTCTTGATGAGTCTGGCTAATGGTTTATCAATTTTGTTTATCTTCTCAAAGAACCAGCTTTTAGTTTTATTCATCTTTGCTATTGTTTTCTTTGCTTCTATTTCATTTACTTCTGATCTGATCTTTATGATTTCTTTCCTTCTGCTAACTTTGGGTTTTGTTTGTTCTTCTTTCTCTAGTTCCTTTAGGTGTAAGGTTAGATTGTTTATTTGAGATTTTTCTTGTTTCTTGAGGTAGGCTTGTATAGTATAAACTTCCCTCTTAGAACTGCTTTTGCTGCATCCCATAGGTTTTGGGCCATCGTGTTTTCATTGTCATTTGTCTCTAGGTATTTTTTGATTTCCTCTTTGATTTCTTCAGTGATCTCCTGGTTATTTAGTAACGTATGGTTTAGCCTCCATGTGTTTGTGTTTTTTACATTTTGTTCCCTGTTATTCATTTCTAATCTCATAGCGTTGTGGACAGAAAAGATGCTTGATATGATTTCAGTTTTCTTAAATTTACTGAGGCTTGATCTGTGACCAAAGATGTGATCTATCTTGGAGAATGTTCTATGCACACTTGAGAAGAAAGTGTAATCTGCTGTTTTTGGTAGGAATGTCCTATAAACTTTCTTTCATGATAGATGAATGTCTTCGGTGAGTCTAGATGTAAACCACTGTGAGCCATCATAGGATATCACCTGCTTTATACCCAATTATTCAGCATGATAAGCATGTGCTGCTCAATGGATCTTTTAGTGAAGTGCTCTGGGAGCAGTACATGATCTTACCACACTGTGTTTAGAGGGATCCAACAAGGTCTTGCTGGAGAGTGTGTACTCCTCAGACTTGGCTTTGGTTTTCTTCATCCTTTTGAACCATGTCCTGTACTGCTCTTTGACCTGTAGATGCAAAACGTGCTCTGGGTCAGAACAGAGAGGAATGAGGATGGGAAGAGTTTTGAGTGGGAGTCAGACAGTGATACCTGATGGCTTAGGAGGCAGTACACCAGGAAGATGAAGACACCCAGCAGGCTGTTCATGATGGTGAAGAGGTAGGCCATGATGTGGGCAGCCGGTCCCACCTACAGGATTCCCAGACACCATGTGCATCCCAAGATGAAGAGCTGAGCTGTGGCTTTAAATGTCAGCATCCTGGGTAGGAAGCGAAAGGAGGCTCGTGGTGCACCCTGAGCAAAACAATCAAAGCCATTTCTTTTCTACACCATGGATGCCTCTGACTGAGTTGTGGCCACCCTGATATTTACTGTCAATGATTCTCAAAAAGAAATGCTTTTTCGATCCCGGATGGCATTTAGACTTGGACTGAAGTTGGTAGTGACACTTCATAATGTGGGTTTCAGTAATATGATGTTGCATGAATATCCCCAGTTTCAATCAACTGATATTACTGTGGATGTTCTGTACACCTGGCTGTGTGTTGGACCCTGTGCATTAAAAATAACAAGGGCAAGATTTTTGTTTTCACAAACCTTACAGTCTACTGGAAAGCCAAATACAAATGGTCAATGATTAATTTGTGAATGTTAGGTACCTCTGTCCTTGGTCCCTCCAATGCTGTTCCTATCCTTTTCCTCTCTATGAACTGACCCAGAGCATGCTTTGCCCAGATGATTCACTCTTTGTAAACTTGAGGAAAGCAAAGCACATCCCTAGCCTCTTAGAAGATGTGATATGTGGCTAATGAACCTGATTTCATCAGGTAGCACAGTGTGGTTGAGGGTAGCAGGAGGAGCTTGAATAAAGGTATGGGCATGAAAGGGCATCCTGGGTTCTGGGTCAGGTATGTAATTTCCTAAGTGGTTTATAAGGATGTAAATGTTCTCAGGACCTTTCTCATAGGGCCATGGTAGTAATCCCTGTTTTTCAGAACAAAGTCAATTCTCTTTGTAGCTGATGTAGTTTCATTCTTGGGTTATAGACGAATGGAATGTTTTTGGCTTGGGTGTTAGCAGAAAAACACTGTATCTGAACTTCCAAGGTGTGTGGCTGTACATCTTCCCTCAAGTCTGCTTAGAATTCCTGTGAATGTACATCAGGAGCTTGGAACCGTATGGCCTCGCTCCCGGGTCATGCTTTTTATGAGGAGCAATGTGTACCTCTGATCCATCTCACCTAGTGATCCAGAGAGTGGACATCATCAGTGTTAGTGAGGAGAGCTTGTTCTTCACAATCCAGAAGGTTATCAGGAAGAAAGCTAAATTAATCTGCAGAAACACCATAAGGCATATTGAATACATCCACACCTGCTAAATGTTCCTCCTGGCTCATCCAACACCTAAACCAGCAGGTAGGAAGGTTTTTTATTTCACTACAGTCATAGAACACCAGAGCAAACACCCAGTAACTCAGTTTGCATGGGAATTTACATCTTTAAACACTGAAAGTCCCGTGTCTAAGGAAACAATCCTTCCTGTTTTTAAAATGGAAATTCCTGCATCCTGGGGGTCCACTCATTCCTGAACAAACTGGAAAAATTGGTCACTCTGCCTATACTCCTCTTTACACCTCTGCTTTTGATTCACGCTCAACCAGATAGGAAGGATGCTCTGATGTCATCCATTACTCACAGAGAAGATGGTGCAGACAGGGCCAAGAAAGGTCCATATAAATCCTTTGTCTGTGTGGAGCCAGCATCTGTGAGAGAGGTGGAAGGAGATTCAAGAATATATTGGCCTTACCAGTCCCCTCCACCAGGAAGTCTACACAAGCCACTGAACCAACATTACCCACTGGGGGCAGACAGCAAAAACAATGGGAACTACAAACCTGCAGCCTGCAAAAAGGAGACGCCAAACACAGTAAGTTAAACAAAATGAGAAGACAGAGAAATATGCAGCAGATGAAGGGGCAAGGTGAAAACCCACCAGAGCAAACAAAAGAAGAGGAAATCGGCAGTCTACCTGAAAAAGAATTCAGAATAATGATACTAAAGATGATCCAAAATCTTGGAAATTGAATGGAGAAAATACAAGAAACGTGTAAAAAGGACTTAGAAGAAGTAAAGAGCAAAGAAACAATGGTGAACAACACAATAAATAAAAAAACTTCTCTAGAAGGAACAATAGCAGAATAACTGAGGCAGAAGAATGGATAAGTGACCTGGAGATTAAATAGTGGAAATAACTACAGCAGAGCAGAATAAAGAAAAAAGAATGAAAAGAACTGAGGACAGTCTCAGAGACTTCTGGGACAACATTAAACGCACCAACATTCGAATTATAGGGGTCCCAGAAGCAGAAGAGAAAAAGAAAGGGGCTGAGAAAATATTTGAACAGATTATAGTTGAAAACTTCCCTAACATGGAAAAGAAAAGAGTCAATCAAGTCCAGGAAGTGCAGAGGGTCCCATACAGGAAAAATCCAAGGAGAAACACACCAAGACACATATTAATCAAACTATCAAAAATTAAATACAAAGAAAAATTATGAAAAGCAGAAAGGGAAAAGCAATAGATAAAAAACAAGGGAATCCCCATAAGGTTAACAGCTGATCTTTCAGCAGAAACTCTGCAAGCCAGAAGGGAGTGGCAGGACATATTTAAAGTGATGAACGGGAAAAACCTACAACCAAGATTACTCTACCCAGCAAGGAACTCATTCAGATTAGACGGAGATATTAAAACCTTTCCAGACAAGCAAAAGCTAAGAGAATTCAGCATCACCAAAGCAGCTTTACAACAGCTGCTAAAGGAACTTCTCCAGGCAGGAAACAAAAGAGAAGGAAAAGACCTACGAAAACAAACCCAAAACAATTAAGAAAATGGTAATAGGAACACACATATCGATAATTACCTTAAACATATATAAAATAAATGCTCCAACCAAAAGACATAGACTGGCTGAATGGATACAAAAACAAGGCCCATATATATGCTATCCACAGAGACCTACTTCAGACTTAGGGAAACATACAGACTGAAAGTGAGGGGATGGAAATAGATATTCCATGCAAATGGAAATCAGAAGAAAGCTGGAGTAGGAATTCTCACATCAGACAAAATTGACTTTAAAATAAAGACTATTACAAGAGACAAAGATGGACACTACATAATGATCAAGGGATCAGTCCATGAAGAAGATATAACAATTGTAAATATTTATGCACCCAACACAGGAACACCTCAATACATAAGGCAAATGCTCACAGCCATAAAAGGAGAAATCGACAGTAACACAATCATATTAGTGGACTTTAAACCCCACTTTCACCAATAGAGATCATCCAAAATGAAAATAATAAGGAAACACAAGCTTTAAATGACACCTTAAACAAGATGAACTTAATTGATATTTATAGATATTCCACCCCAAAACAGCAGAGTACACTTTCTTCTCAAGTGCTCATGGAACATTCTATAGGACAGATCACATCTTGGGTCACAAATAAACCTTGGTAAATTTAAGAAAATTGAAATCGTTTCAACTATGTTTTCTGACCACAATGCTATGAGACTAGATATCAATTAGAGGGGAAAAAAATGTAAAAAATCGAAACACAGTGGATGCTAAAAAATATGCTGGGGCTTCCCTGGTGGTGCAGTGGTTGAGAGTCCGCCTGCCGATGCAGGGGACACGGGTCTGTGCCCCGGTCCAGGAAGATCCCACATGCTGCGGAGTGGCTGGGCCCATGAGGCATGGCCGCTGAGCCTGTGCGTCTGGAGCCTGTGCTCCGCAACGGGAGAGGCCACAACATTGAGAGGCCCATGTACCGCAAAAAAAAAAAAAAATATATATATATATATATATATATGTATATACATATATATGTATATACATATATATATATATATATATGCTACTAAATAACCAAGATATCACTGAAGAAATCAAACAGGACATCAAAAATACCTAGAGGAAAATGACAATGAAAACATGACGACCCAAAACCTAAAGGATGTAGCAAAAGCAGTTCTAAGAGGGAAGTTTATAGCAATACAATCCTACCTCAAGAAACAAGAAAAATCTCAAATAAACAAACTAAACTTACACCTAAAGCAATTAGAGAAAGAAGAACAAACAAAACCCGAAGTTAGCAGAAGGAAAGAAATCATAAAGATCAGAGCAGAAATAAATGAAATAGAACAACAACAACAAAAAAAAAACCAAAATAGCAAAGATCAATAAAACTAACAGCTTGTTCTTTGAGAAGATAAAGAAAATTGATCAACCACTGCCAGACTCATCAAGAAAAAAAGGGAGAAGACTCAAATCAAGAGAATTAGAAATGAAAAAGAATTAACAAATGACACTGCAGAAATACAAAGGATCACGAGAGATTACTACAAGCAACTATATGCCAATAAAATGGACAAACTGGAAGGAATGGACAAATTCTTAGAAATGCACAACACTCCGAGACTGAACCAGGAAGAAATAGAAAATATGAACAGACCAGTCACAAGCACTGAAATTGAAACTGTGATTTAAAATCTTCCAACAAACAAAAGTCCAGGAACAGAAGGCTTCACAGGCGAATTCTATCAAACATTTAGAGAAGAGCTAACACCTATCTTTTTCAAACTCTTCCAAAATATAGCAGAGGGAGGAACACACCCAAACTCATTCTACGAGACCACCATCACCCTGATACCAAAACCAGACAAAGGTGTCACAAAGAAAGGTCTCTACAGGCCAATATCACTGATGAACATAGACGGAAAAATCCTCAACAAAATACTAGCAAACAGAAGCCAAGAGCCCATTAAAAGGATCGTACACCATGATCACGTGGGGTTTATCCCAGGAATGCAAGGATTTTTCTATATACGGAAATCAATCAATGTGATACACCATGTTAACAAAATTAAGGATAAAATCATATGGTCATCTCAATAGATGCAGAGAAAGCTTTCGAAAAAAATTCAACACCCACTTATGATAAAACCCTTCCAGAAAGTAGGCATAGAGGGGACTTATCTCCACATAATAAAGACCATATATGAAAAACCCACAGCCAACATCATCCTCAATGGTGAAAAACTGAAACCATTTCCACTAAGATCAGGAACAAGACAAGGTTGCCCACTCTCACCACTATTATTCAACATAGTTTTGGAAGTTTTAGCCACAGCAATCAAAGAAGAAAAAGAAATAAAAGGAATCCAAACCAGAAAAGAAGAAGTAAAGCTGTCACTGTTTGCAGATGACATGATACTATAGATAGAGAATCCTAAAGATGCTACTAGAAAACTACCAGAGCTAATCAATGAATTTGGTAAAGTAGCAGGATACAAAACCAATGCACAGAAATCTCTGGCATTCCTATACACTAATGGTGAAAAATATGAAAGTGAAATTAAGAAATCACTCCCTTTTACCATTGCAACAAAAAGAATAAAATACCTAGGAATAAACCTACTGAAGGAGATAAAATATCTGTATACAGAAAATTAAAAAACACTGATGAAAGAAATTAAAGATGATACAAATAGATGGAGAGATATACCATGTTCTTGGATTGGAAGAATCAACGTTGTGAAAATGACTCTACTACCCAAAGCAATCTACAGATTCAATGCAATCCCTATCAAACTACCACTGGCATTTTTCACAGAACTAGAACAAAAAATTTCACAATTTGTATGGAAACACAAAATACCCCGAATAGCCAAAACAATCTTGAGAAAGCAAAACGGAGCTGGAGGAATCAGGCTCCCTGACTTCAGACTATACTACAAAGCTACAGTAATCAAGACAGTATGGTTCTGGCACAAAAACAGAAATATAAATCAATGGAACAGGATAGAAAGCCCAGAGATAAACCCACACACATATGGTCACCTTATCTTTGACAAGGGAGGCAAGAATATACAGTGGAGAAAAGACAGCTTCTTCAATAAGTGGTGCTGGGAAAACTGGACATCTACATGTAAAAGAATGAAATTAGAAAACTCCCTAACACCATACACAAATATAAACTCAAAATGGATTAAAGACCTAAATGTAAGACCAGACACTGTCAAACTCTTAGAGGAAAACATAGGCAGAACAGTCTATGACATATATTACAGCAAGATCCTTTTTGACCTACGTTATAGAGAAATGGAAATAAAAACAAAAATAAACAAATGGGACCTAATGAAAGTTAAGAGCTTTGCACAGCAAAGGAAGCCATATACAAGGTGAAAAGACAACCCTCAGAATGGGAGAAAATATTTGCAGATGAAACAAGTGACAAATGATTAATCTCCAAAATTTACAAGCAGCTCATGCAGCTCAATATCAAAAAAACAAACAACCCAGTCCAAAAATGGGCAGAAGACCTAAATAGACATTTCTCCAAAGAAGACATACAGATTTCCAACAAGCACATGAAAGACCGTTCAATATCATTAATCATTAGAGAAATGCAAATCAAAACTACATTGAGATATCATCTCACACCGGTCAGAATGGCCATCATCAAAAAATCTAGAAACAATAAATGCTGGAGAGGGTGTGGTGAAAAGGGAACCCTCTCGCACTCTTGGTGGGAATGTAAATTGATACAGCCACTATGGAGAACAGTACGGAGGTTCCTTAAAAATCAAAAATAGAACTACCATACGACCCAGCAATCCCACTTTTGGCCATATACCCTGAGAAAACCATAATTCAAAAAGATTAATGTACCACAATGTTCATTGCAGCTCCATTTACAATAGCCAGGACATGGAAGCAACCTAAGTGTCCATCAACAGATGACAGGATGAAAAAGATGTGGCACATATATACAATGGAATATTACTTAGCCATAAAAAGAAACGAAAATGAGTTATTTTTAGTGAGGTGGATGGACCTTGAGTCTGTCATAGAGAGTGAAGTAAGTCAGAAAGAGAAAAACAAATACCATATGCTAACACATATATATGGAATCTAAAGAAGAAAAATAATGGTTTTGACAAACCTAGGTGCAGGACAGGAATAACGATACAGACGTAGAGAATGGACTTGAGGACATGGGGTGTGGGAAATGTAGGTTGGGAGTAAGTTAGAGAGTAGCGCTGACATATATACACTACCAAATGTAAAATAGATAGCTACTGGGAAGCAGCCGCATAGCATAGGGTGATCAGCTCGGTGCTTTGTGCCCACGGAGAGGGATATGAAGGATGGGAGGGAGACCCAAGAGGGAGGGGATATGGGGATATATGTATACATATAGCTGATTCACTTTGTTATACAGCAGAAACTAACACAACATTGTAAAGCAATTTTACTGTAATAAAGATGTTAAAAATAAAAGAATATATTGGCCTTTGTGGATAAAGAATCGATAAATAAACATATCCGTCATCCTCCAAAGTATTTTTCTGCCTCCGTTATTAATAATAATAATAAATATTATTATTGCTTTTTTTGGTAAGAATATTTCACATAAGAGCTACACCCTTAGCAAATTTTAAATATACAACACACTATTATTAGCTATAGGCACTATGCTCTGTAGTAGAGCTCCTGAAGTTATTATTTTGCAGAATTGAAAGTTTGTGTATACCCTTTATTTTGGTAAGGGACATGGCTGTATACTTACTCCCAATTCATCAGGCTGTATACATGAATTATGTGCCGCTTTTTACATGTACAGCAAAGTTAAAAAGTGGTTTTAAAAAAGAAAAATTTTTTTAAAAGGTGTTTTAAGTTTTGGTCTTCAGATACACTGGCAGAAAAATATACATGTTTTAAAGAAAAAATGAATAGAGAAGATAATTTATGGTTTATTGGAGCAATATTGAGTGTCTCCTCCTGTATAAGGATTTGTACTTGGTTTTGAAGGCCCAGTTCTTGTTAAGACAGAGTGATGTCTGTCATCAGGGAGTTCCTAGCTAGGTGGGCACATCAACAATCAGAAAATAGAAACAATCAAAATGATGAAGTTTACAATCAAATATGAGGAACTGTCTGAACATGTAGCTGGATCTATAACCTAGTCAGGGTTATAGGAGATTCAGATATTGGGAAGGATTCCCTGAGAGAATTAAACTGTGTTTATGCTGAGATGTGGATGATGAGTAGGTGTAGATAGGATAAAAACATTTGGGACAGCCAAGGAGAGAGAGAGCGAGAGAGTATGAGAGAGAGAAACAACAGTAAGCCTGACACTGCTATGGCAGGGTTCATGAGCATTATGTAATTTATACTTCATGACAACATAGGTAATCAATTGATCACAGGTCAGACATCTGAGGCATAAGGATACAAAGTCAGTAACTGAAGTTCACACTAATAGAAATGATCAAGTTGGTGTTTCATCCCAAGTAGGGAATTGTGAATGATTTGGGAGGTGTGAGGACCATGGAGAGGGTTAGCTGGATCCACCAGGAAGAACCTAAGAGAGAGCTACTAAGGCAGGAGTTAGCAAACTGCAGCCTGTGGTCCACGTTGGGCTGCTGTCTGATTTTGGAAATGTGTTTTACTCAGTCACAGTCACATTCATTTCTTATAGCTTTTCTGTGGCTGCTTTTGAGCTACAAGGATAGAGGTGAGTCATTACAACAGAGACCATATGACCCACAAAGCCAAAATATATACTATCTTGCCTTTCACAGAGAAAGTTTGCTGACATTTTTGCTAAGATATCTAGGAAGGCCGGCGTGCCAGGGCCCATCTGATGCAGGTTAACATTTTTATCAGCATAGGACTTTGTTGTGGGTGACAGTCTGCACTTGCTCACATCTCTGCTACTGATAACCTGATTTAAAAATGGCAGGGGAGCTGAATAGACATTTTTCAAAGAAGACATAGAGATGGCCAGCAGGCACATGAAAGAATGTTCCACATCACTAATGTTAGGGAAATGTAAATCAAAACCACAATGAGATATCCCAGCACAGCTGTCTGAATGGCTCTTACCAAAAAGGCATGAAATAACAGTGAGGATGTGGAGAAAAGGGAACCCTTATATTACTGTTGGTAGGGATGTAAATTGGTGCAGCCACTATGGAAGACAGTATGGAGATCCTCAAAAAAAAATTAAGAATAGAACTGCCATCTGATCCAGGTATCTCACGTCTAGATACTTATCCAAAGACTACAAAAACACTAACTCAAAATGATATATGGACCTTTATGTTCACTGCAGCATTATTTACAATAGATAAGATATGGAAGCAACCTAAGTGCCCATCAACGGATAAAGAAGGCATGATACACACACACACACACACACAGCCACACCAGCCATGGAGTACTACCCAGCCATAAAACTGATGAAATCTTGCCATTTGTGACAACAGGGATGGACATTGGGGGTATTGTGCTAAGTGAAATAAGTCAGGTGGAGAAAGACAAATACAGTCTGATTTCATACATATGTGGAATACAACAAACTATAAACAAACATGAGAAATGAACAAACCAAACCAAACAAGCCTCCTCCCCCCGTAGATACAGAGAACAGAGTACTGGCTGTCACAGGGGAAGGGGCATGGTTGAGGGGAGGCAAAATGGGTAAAGTGGGTCAACTTTATGGTGATGGATGGAAACTCAATTTCTGGTGGTGAGCAAGTTGTAGGTATACAGAAGTAGAAATATAAAGTTGTATACATGAAACGTATATAGTGTTACAAAACAATGTTACTTCAATAAAAACTATATCTTAAAAAACTAAAGTGCCATGTTGGTTCTGTGATGGCCATGGTCATGCTGGAGAAGATAAGTACAGTGGAGATTTGCTTTTACCGGGTGGGTGTTCCATAAAGATGGGGCCTGGATGCTGCAGAAATGGCCACAATCACAGCCGGGACTCCGTAGCCCACTGGGAATGTGAGTTTCTTCATGGACTTGTTGACACTAGAGTAGTTGACCACTGTCAGGTTGTGTACAGTGAGGAAGAGGTGCAGGCCCTCCAGCAGCATCCAGGTGAAGGAGGCCAGGTAGAGATAGTGCAAGGCATCTGCGATGATGGCACATAGCACCTGGGGAAGGAGGAAGGTGTCACCAGGAGGGATTGTCAGGGTGTAGCATGACCCCAGGACCTCTTCTATACTTCATCACTGGGGAGAACTCTGACGTATATGAAGGAGTTGTCAGTGGAGTGTTTGTCTTCTAATTGTGCCAGTCAATGCGAAATTGGCTACTTACATATCTAACTTTACCTGGAATGCCATTTTATTAAGGAGTCCAAGGTAGCATGGCTTCATGAACTCAGCATCCCCTGGGGCAGAGCAGGGGTATTTTGGGACAGTATAAGTACCTTGATCTCAGTTCTATCGATGGCTGTTAGGAAGAGCAGGTGGGCCAGGAAGAGGCAGAGTGAGAGCTGCAGGTGGAGCGAAGTGCTGGTGTTCTGGATGGCTTTGCACAGCAGGAAGATGAGGGCTGCCAGGAGGAGGCACAGCAGAGAGAGGCTCAGCCCCATGTAGGTGATCACAGTCAGTGCAGGATCCTCCTCCTGGGACACATCAGAGAGGACATCACAGTCACCCTTTCCTGCTCTGGGGTAATGATGCTTCCACCATTTTTGTTTTTATCTTTAGGCATATAAAAACCAGGAATGGAGGAGCCAAGTAGGTATGTGATGTTTATGGCTAACTTTCTACAGGTTCAGAATGTTAGAATTTTATGGGATCTGATATGATTAATTCTGTCTCTGGAAGGATTGAGGGACAGGAGAGTCCTTAGTCAAGACCAAGCCCTGGAACTCACAAGGGTTTATTTTCCTTTAGACTTTTGGGCATGACTAAGCTTATGGGTCACCACAAGAGGTTCACATAGGCATGTAGTTCCATATTGAGCAAGCCTCCATCCCCATCATGTGATGGTGTGTGACATAGTCTGTACCTGGAGTCATGATGTCCAGGTATAAACCGTGACCCTGAACTCCACACACCTCATCCTGTAATAATTGTTCCTGGCTCATCACAAATCCTTACAGATTTAGAATTAAATCCTTGGTTAAAAGAGGAAAACTGATACATTTTGTTGACGGTGGTGGGTTAAAATTCATATTTTTCTGCCACTTTTTGGAATACATCCTAAAATCCCTGAGGACAAGGAAAAAAACCCTCACCAATTCCCTTTTAGTGTTAAGTCAGGGAAGGAGAGAGATCGAGAGATGGAGAGAGGTGGAGAGAGAGAGACAAAGAGAGGAAAGGATGAAGGAGAAAATGAAGATTAAAACATTCAAAGTAGGTGCATCTGGATAAAGAGCAATTGAGTATTTTTAGCACAAATTTTATTTTGCAACATATCTCTAAGTTTGATTTTGTTTAGGAATAAAATGTTTAAAAATAAATAATGAGGCCACCAGATGATTTTGATGAACTATAAATTTTGAGAATATTTGGTTTATTGAATAAAACTAATTTTCCTACTGTATTAAGAGCTCCCCCAAATCCATAAGAAATTTATCAACAAGACAGTGGAAAAATATACCAAGGATGTGAACAAATTGTTTCCAGAGACAGAAATACTAATAGCCCCTAAATGAAGATGTTAACAGTCCATTAATAATAAAAAACACACACAGTTTTTCCTAGATACGATATTTACGTCTTAGATGGGTAAACATCCAAAAATTTGCTAGTAAACTTGTGGTAATGGTTTGAGGAATCACAAACTTTTACATAATACCTGTGTCAGTGTCCACAGGTGCGACCTCAAGATGTTGAAATACGGAAATATCTACCAACATGCAATTATGAATTTGACCCAGTATCCATTCTAACTGCATATTCAAACATGAGATCAATGAGGTAAGTGTAAACAGTTGCAACATTATTTGTATTAGTAAGTGATCTAATAAAAACGCCCATTATGAGAGGCCTTGATATAGAATTTACAGCACATTCACACAACAGAATGTATTTGGCCAGAAAGTAATGAAGAATCCTTGGATGACTCAAGAGAATAATCTATCAGCTGTGTGAAAAAAGGAGAGCCAAAGAAGAAATACATATACTATATTTATATGTGTAAAATATCTATTGAAATTTGCAGGAGAAATTAACAACTTTGGTTGTTGAAGCAAGAGGAACTAAGTGTCTGGGGCTAAGATTGAGATGGAGAATCTCCAGTGTTTCCTCTCTTTTTCTGTTGGAATTCAAAACTCAACTATCTGAACTCTTCAATAAACAGGAAGCAGTATATAAGTAAAAGTATGAATATTGTGGTATTTAGGGACATGGCTGTAGGAAACATGGACTCGGAGTATCGTTCAAACTTCTGGGGGCTCCTATGAGGTCTGACCATGGTGCTGTGATCATTTCCATGCTTACTTTCATGTGAGTGCCACCTTTACTTCAGTAAATTCCCCATTACTTGAGATCACCAGAGAGTATTTGGTTTTGGTGAACCAGAGAAAGTAAGCGGCTCACCTGGCCAGGTGAGGAGGCAAAGATTTCTCCCGACCCACCTGTACTCACTGGCTCCCTTGGCCCCATCTGCTATCACCAAATCTTCCTTTATGCAGCCCCTGTGCGTCCCTGGTCTGAAGACCCCTGTGGTAAGCAGAATTCTAATTGGCAATCATATCCCATCCCCTGAGGTACACATAACCACTTCCAGGTTTGAAGTCAAATGCCAATGTAGGTTCTGCTGTGAAGGGATTTGCAAATGGAATTCATATCCCACATTAACTGATGTTAAGAAAGTTTATCCTGCATGGGCTTGCCTTAATCATGTGAGCTCCTAAGAGATCTGGGCTTTTTATTGGAGAAAAGATTCAAAGTTTGAGAGAGTTTTGATGTGAGGAAGCTTCTCTTGCTGGCCTCCAGATAGGAACACTGATACACTGTGTGAGGGCCCAGGAGAGGTCCACATGAGAAGGAATTCAGGTAGCCCCTGAGAGCTAAACCTGGACCCCTGCTGTTAGATAGGAGACAAGGAGACCTCAGTCCTACCATCACAAGGCACTGAATTGTGCCCAGAATCAGAGGGTTAGAGGAGGACCCCAAGCCTCAGATGACAGTGCAGTCCAGGCTGACAGAATGATTTCAGCCTTGTAAGAACCTGAGCAGACAACCTAGCTATACCATGCCAGATTGCTGATCAGCAATAACCGTGAGATAATTCTTTCAGGTTTTACATATGGGGGAATTTGTTACACAGTGGTTGACACTGAATGCAGCCCTTCTCAGGGCTCTCACCTGCACATCGTATTGGGCCATGAGGACAGCAAAGCTGCTGAGGTGGGTACGTTGGTAGATGGTGCTGTTGTCTCTGATGCTGGCCATCCTGCAGCCTTTGGTGGCCCAATGACCAATTCCATTCTGGCCACACTCCCAGAAAACACAGCATATCTTCTCCCTTGGCCCAGGGATCACTGACTTTAGGAACAGGAAATAGGTGTGATATGGTCGTTCTGTAACTCAGAAATGCTGACCCAAATCTGGCTCATGAAGGGCTTTCCTGGGGATATTATGTACCCATGGGGGAGCCCCCTGAAGCCCAAGGCTGTGCCCAGGACACAGGTGTCTTCCACCCCACAGGTCCATCCCACCTGGACTCACATGTTGGAAGACAAAGGTGACTGGGGAGCTGAGGTTCTGGGTGTTATTGCTGGTGATAAAGGTGGATACAACATCTGACAGCAGGATGTGGGAGATTTCTTGCGGCAAACCCTTGTGTGTCTCATGCAGAACTGCCTGTTCTTCAGTATCCAGGACCAGGGGGACTTTATCCAACAACTTCCCTATCCCTGGGGTGGAGACAAGGCCCACCACAATAGTACCTGCAGGATAAGAGCAAGGTTGACATCTTGGGGGTGCCCAACATGACCCCTCCTTTAGATGGACTCTTTCCTTGTGGCCCCACCATAACCCGCAATTCCCTTTAAAGTTTAGTTTTCTGTTTGTCACTTCTTTGTGTATCTTTTCCCACTGTGAATCCTCAGGGACCGTTTCCCTGCCTCAACCATTACCTGAGTCATTAGATTCGTGCACTGTATCCCAGGTAGCATCAT